>NW_012267309.1:4329861-4335946 GCF_000151885.1 Dipodomys ordii | reverse complement strand
ATATCTGACAGCTCACACAATCACAAAAGCCAAAGGCAATGGTAAGAATAAAAATCTTTAGCCTGGGGGCTGAGAAGGTGGCTCAGTGGTAGAGCGCTTGCCTTGCATGCCTGAAGCCCTGGGTTCGATTCCTCAGCACCACATAAGCAAAAAGACGGAAGTGGCGCTGTGGCTCAAGTGGTAGAATGCTAGCCTTGAGCAAAAGAGGCTCAGGGACAGCGCCCAGGCCCTGAGTTCAAGCCCCAGGACTGGCAAAAAAAAAAAAAAAGTATATGAAATAGGCTCCAGATTCCAAATGAAAGTTAAGACCCCCACTGCCCACATGCTGCTAAAAAATAAACAATAAAAATCACTAACTGAAAGTAGGTGACTTGGCATGTAATTTCAGTCTGTGGTACATCTTTTTGCTTGAGGTTTTATGTTTTTATGTTTATTTTTGTACATTAGTTGAGGGCATATTCAACATCACACACCATCTTAAGAAACCAGTAGCAGGGCTGGGAAGGTGGCTCAGTGGTAGAGTGCTTGCCTTGCATGCATGAGACCTTGGGTTTGATTCCTCAGCACCACATAACAGAAAAAGCCCGAAGTGGCATTGAGGCTCAAGTGGTAGAGGGCTAGCCTTGAGCTGAAGAGCTGAGGGACAGCACCCAGGCCCAGAGTTCAGGCCAAGACTGACCAAAAAAAAAGAAAGAAAGAAAAAAGAAACCAGTAGCAAAAGACACTTTCTGTCACCCCTCTCTCTTCCATATCCCTTTTTCAGCTATAGTATGTGACAACTCATTTCCTGCAAACTTCACTCTAATTATTGAAGACATATTTAGTACTGTTCTAAACCAAAGATCACTGGTTGTAGTCATCCTTCTATGTTGATAGCAATTTTAAGTACCCAATTCCTATCAAATATTACTCATGTAAACCCTGGTAGTTGCAGGAATAGTTTTTCAAAATCCATATGGCTAGTTACATGAGAGAAAGAGGGTTAAAATCGCTGATAGGAAATTTAAGAGATTCATATTTTATTAGAACTTACCAATCAATAACTAGTTCACTGCAGTTCACAAATGCTTAGATATTTTGAGAAACTATGTATGGTTCCTATATATTTTTCTCATAGTCAAATTCTAAATGTCCTTGCTTGTATAACCACAAGGATATTGCAGTAACTTAAAATCCATTTCAACCTCCACAAGATATTATTACAGAGAGGGCATTAAATTCTTCTGTGTACTGAAAAGGTTCTGTCCAATAACTATGCCAGTAGCCTCACAAAGAGCCACTGCATTTTCCTTATACACACAGTTTATACAGGGTTGCTGTTTTCATTTTTTTCTTTAAATAGTCCCCTAATCTATATGGAAATCTTCCTACAATTTGGGATTGAAGAAAACTTTTGATTTAATCCCTAAATTCCCTAAGTAGTCTTTCTATCTACAAATTAAACCCTATACTAGGAGAAGCTGGTCAAAGTTAAGTATCTTTGTAGAGAAGTTCCAAGGTTCCAATTTAAGTGACCTCCTAACAATTCAAAAGAAATATGTAAAATACCTTATTTCACCCTGTTTATAGTGATTTAATCTCTGAACTCTAGTACAATCACTCTAATGATAGAGTCCTATTTAAAAGTCACTACAAGGGCTGGGAAGGTGGCTCAGTGGTAGAGCGCTTGCCTTGCATGCTTGAGGCCCTGGGTTCGATTCCTCAGCACCACATAAGCAAAAAAAAGCTGGAAGTGGTGCTGTGGCTCAAGTGGTAGAGCACTAGCCTTGAGCTGAAGAGCTGAGGGGCAGCGCCCAGGCTCAGAGTTCAGGCCCACGACCGGACCCAAAATAAAAAATAAAAAATAAATAAAAGTCACTACAGAAGCAATGATTCCTAAGTAATAAATGAGCAGCATTTCTTAACTGAATGAGCTTGCAATTTTAGGCAGCAATTATTCCATTCAAACTTTTTTTTTTTTGGCCTGAGGCTTGAACTCTGGGCCTGAGCACTGTCTCTGAGCTTCTTTTTGCTCAAGGCAAGTTAGTATTTTATCACTAACATTACAACACCACTTCAGGCTTTTTCTGTGATTAATCAGAGCTAAGAGTTTCACAGGCTTTTCTGCCTGAGCTGGCTTCAAATGTCAACCCTCAGATCTTTCTTCATGAAGCTACACAAGTTCTATCATCCTCCTAGAGTACTCAGAGGAACTTGGGCTCAAGTAAGAGTGCTAGCAAAAATATCTCAGGGACAGCATCCAGGCCCCAAGTTCAAGCCCCAGGTTAGGAACCAAAAGGAAAAAGGGAAAAAAAAAAAAAAAAACGCTTTAGGGCAAGGAATATAGCTTGGTGGTAGAGTGCTTGCCTAGCATGCAATTCGTCAGTACCACATAAACAGAAAAGGTCAAAAGCGGTACCTTGGCTTAAGTGGTAGAGTGGTAGCCTTGAGCAAAAAGAAGCTCAGGGATAGTGCCCAGGCCCTGAGTTCAAACCCCAGGACTGGCTAAAAAAAAAAAAAAAAAAGTTAGTCTTTAACTCCCATTTCTTGTCTGGGGAACAGAAAATCTCTTTTTCTTTCTCACTCTCCTCTCACTTCTCTATCCTCTGTCCTCTCTTTTCTTTCTTCTCTGTTCTTTCCTCTTTTCTTTCTCCTCTCTCCTCTCTTCCCTTTTTTTAAATTTGTTTTTATCATTCATGGGTCTCAAACTCAAGGCCTGGTCTCCTTTGCTCAAGGCTAGAGGTCTACCACTTTGAGCCACAGCCCCACTTCCATCTCTTCTTGAATTCTCCTCCTCTCTCCTCTTTTCTCTTTCTCTCCCTCTTTCCATCCCTCCTCAACTATTATAGTAAACCCTCAATAAAAAAAAAGGTAGTAAATAAGCTTTGAGAAAAACTATGTAACATTTCCATTATATCCAATAGCAGCCAGAAAGCTAGCACCTGTTCTGAACTTCCTTAGTTGATCCATTTATTTTATTAAAGCAAGAATCTCAAAAAGCAGTGAGTTAATCCTCATGCTAGAAAATTATTCTACATTTGAAATAAAGTACTTCATAACTGTAGGACTCTGTTTGAAAATTAAAGCTGGCTTTTTTCTTTTTTGTACATACTGGGCTTGAACTCAGGACCTACACACTGTCCCTGGACTTTTTCTGCTTGAGGCTAGCACTCTACCACTTGAACCGCAGCTCTGCTCTGACTTTTTGGTGATTAATTGGAGATAAGAGTCTTTCTGCCCAGGCTGGCTTTGAAATGAGAGCCTCAGATCTCTGGATCCTGAGTAGCTAGGATTAAAGGTGTAAGCCACAGAGGCCTAGCTGGCTACATTCATTTTTATAACTCAGCAGTTTACACATCTCATTACCTCATTACTTTTAACTATGTTTATTCAAGCAAAATTCTTTTTTTGCTGTTGTTCTTGTTGTTGTTGTTGGTGGTGGTGGTGGTTATGGGGTTTGAACTCTGGGCCTGAATGCTGTCCCTCAGCTCTTCAGCTCAAGTACTCTACCACTTGAGCCACTGTGCCACTTCTGGTTTTCTGGTGGTTTATTGGAGATAAGAGTCTCACATATTTTCCTTCCCAGGCTGGCTTTGACTCACAATCCTCAAATCTCAGCCTCCTGAGTAGCTAGGATTACAGGCATGAGCCACTGGCACCCGGAAAAACTCATCTTTAATTACTTTTTAAAGCCAAAATTACCTTTTCTGTTTATTTGCCTCTTATCATTCCTGTCTATGACCCTCATCATATTTCTTTATATACTTGTCCTGGCACCACACACATTAGAATTTTGCCAACAAGAAGATAGTGGCATATTTTCTTGAAAAAAGCAGGAGCCTTTTCTCAAGCAGTAACTTCCAAACAAACACAGATCCTAGCTCTCACAGGCTTTTACAGATGGTAAAAGTTTAAATTGTTGGGCTGTAGACTGGACTTCTACTTACAATGAAATTGAGGAAGAGATATCTTCACAATTTTCTTGATCTGAATCAACTGCTCAATATCTCATTCAAGTCTCAGGACTATTGTCCTGCTTTGTTTTAATATCGTCACAGGCAGCAGCTAACCGTTATCCAGTACATACAATGTAGAAAGTGTTTTAAGTCATCTCATTTTATCCTCTGAGGTAGACACTCATCTCAACTGTTATCAATGCCATTTTATAAATGACTCAACTGTATGTTCCAAAGACAGGTAACTGGCCCAATATCTGACAGCTCACACAATCACAAAAGCCAAAGGCAATGGTAAGAATAAAAATCTTTAGCCTGGCTTGTTAGTGAAGCCAGGTAACATAACAACAGACGATTTTATATCTAAAAGATCCTAAAGCTCCCACTCCCCAGTTCCGAGAGCTAATCAATAATAAAGGAAATAATAATAATAATGGAAACAACCTTCTATATTCATGGATCAGCAGAATTAATATAGTAAAATGGCCATACTGCCAAAGGAGACCTACAAATTCAGTATATCAAAATCTCAATGCCATTTATTCATATAGAACCACAAAAAGCCCTGAATAGCCAAAGCACATGTAAGCACAAAAAGCTATGCTGGACATATCACAGTTCCAGATCTCAAACTTTGCTACAAAGCTATAATAACAAAAACAGCTAAGTATTGGCACAAAATCAGGCCTGAAGACAAATAGTACAGATTGAAAGACCCAGAAACAACTGCATATACTTAAAGCCATCTGATATTTGGCAAGAAAGCCAAAAATATATGTTGGAAAAAGACACCCTCTTCAACAAATGGAGTTGGGAAAACTGGACAACCATATATAGAAGACTGAAATTGACCTGCCTGTCACTTTGCACTAGTATCAACTCAGAATGGATCAAAGACCTCCACATCAGACCTGACACCTTGAAACTACTACAGGAAAAATATTAGAACTTGTTGGCATAGACAAGAACTTTCTGAGTAGAGTTCCAGGGGCTCAGGAAATTGGGAGCAAATGAGAGTAGATCAAACTAAAAAGTTTCTGCACAACTATGATATAGTTGTGCATAGTTCTGCATAACTATGACTAATGACATCGTTTGTAAATTAAAGGGGCAGGTTATGGAATGGGAGAAGAACTGTATCGGCTATATAGCTAACAATGGCCTAATACGAAGAATATACAAGGAACTCTTGAGTAATAACCCTAACAATAAGTGGGCAAAGGAGCTAAATAGACTTCTCAGAAGAAGAAGCAAGAATGGCCAAAAAATGAGAAAATGCTCAACATCCTTAGCCATAAAGGAAGTGCAAATGAAAACAACGCTAAATGGAACTGTAACCCCTTTGTACAACTACTTAAAAAAGAGAGAGAGAGAAAGAAAGATAGATAGATAGATTGATTGATTGATTGATTCTGTCTCAGTAAGATTGGTCATCATCAAGAATACAAACAGCAACAAATGCTAGCAGGGATGCGAGGGAAAGAAGGAACCCTATGACACTGTTAGTGGAACTGTAAACTGGTTCGACCACTCTGGAAGGTAGTTTGGAGATTCTTCAAAAACTAAACATAGTCCCTCTACACACTATTTTTATAATAAAAAACTAAACATAGAACTATCTTATCATCCAGAGTTATACTCCTGTTGAGTACCTACCCAGTAGATTACAAGTCAGGATATAATAAAAACACTTGTATATTCCTGTTCACTGTTGCACTAGTCAAGTTATGCAAACAGCCTAGATGCCCTACAACAAATGAGTGGATGAAGAAAATATGCCACATAATGTACAATGGAATGGGATGAAAAAAAATGTGGATGAATGATGGAAAGGGTGATATTGATCAAGATGCACTGTACTCCTCACCTGACATCTAAAATTGAAATAGCTATGTAATAAAAACAAATTTACCCTTATTTGCAATATCTAGTATATGTATGAGTCAAGCAGAAAAGGTCAGATAATGTGATGTTAGAAAAATGAACCTTTAACCTTTAAACAAGAACTAATACCCATACTCCTCAAGCTCTTCAGAGAAACAGAGAAGAAGGGAGCTATCCCAAACTCATTCTACGAAGCCAATATCACACTCATCCCCAAACCAGGCAAAGACCCAACCAAAAAGGAGAATTACAGGCCAATTTCCTTG
>NW_012267309.1:4292022-4326501 GCF_000151885.1 Dipodomys ordii | reverse complement strand
AAGGGTAAACAAAGGAGGAGGCTACAATGCTTGATAAGAAATGTACTCATTATCTTGCCCATGTAATTGTAACCCCTCTGTACAGTATGTTCACAAAAAATAAAAATAAAATAAATATTAAAAAAATAAACCAGGACTATAGGCATGGCTAAGTTGGTAACACTGCCTGCCTAGCACACTCAAGGGCTGAAGACCAGCATTCAAGCCTATCAAAATGCTCAGTCATACCTGGGTCTTACAGGTTAAGACTTTGTTTAGCAGAGCAACCATAGTATGTTCAGATGAGTGCTGATTAACTCACAGTCTTACTGTATAGAACAAATACCTGGAAGTCACAGTCCAACAACCCAACAGCATTCCCTGTACCAAAATAAGTCTAGGATGATCATGTTTGCTTTGAGTTTGCTTTCATTTCAGGATAGAAGTTATTCTGACCTGATAAAAATATAAAATGGAAAAGCCCTCTAGTGACTCAAAACAGTTTAACCTGTTCCTCGTTGGAAATCCAGCCTTAAATAACTTGGCTGTTCAAGAGCACCACCTAGTGGACAAATGCACTTAAGCTACTCCATTTTGAAGGGGGAAAAATGTCATATTAGGCTTAAATGCCATTGAGACCAAAATCATTCAATGAAAAGATAACCATGCCTCAGTTAACAAAATGTCATATAAGGGGCTGAGAATGCAGCTTAGTGGTAGAGTGCTTGCCTAGCATGCATGATGCCCTGGGTTCAATTTCTCAGTACCACATACACAGACAGAAAAAGCCAGAAGTGATGCTGAGATTCAAGTGGTAGAGTGCTAGCCTTGAACAAAAGCAGCTCAGGGACCATGCCCAGGCCCTGAGTTCAAGCCCCAAGACTGGCAAAAAAAAAGAGAAAAAGAAAAAGAAAAAGTCATATAAAGGGGCTCACTGTTTTGGTTATTTTATTTTCTGAGACAGGGTCTAATTATGTAGTTCAGGCTTCAATCAAGCTCTTTATGTAATTCAAATTGGCCTTGAACTCGAAATCCTCCTGATTCAACCTCCCTAACACTGAACTTACAGGCAGCTGCCATACACTTGGATGAAACAGGCTCTTAACGCAACAAAATTCTAATACAAAATAAATCTGGGCTGGGAGCTGATAGCTCATGCCTATAATCCTACCTACCCACTGAGGAAGCTGAGATCTGTCCAGCATGGTAGTTTGAAGTCAAACCGGTCAGCAAAGTCCATGAGATTCTTACCTTCTATTAATGGAAGTAGAGCTATAGCTCAAAGTGATAGAGCACTACCCTTGAGAACAAAAGCTCAGGGACAGCGCCTAGGCCCTGAGTTCAAGCCATATGACCGTCAATACATACATACATACATACATACATACATACATACATACATAACATAAATCTGGAAGTGACAAAAATCCACAACCAAAGGATTTAGTTTGCCAGGTGTGGTAAGGACATATCTATAATCCTGCCACTAAGGAGTTTGAGGCAGGAGGATGGCAAGCCAGGGCTACATAGTGAGACCCTGTGTCAGAAAATATAAAAGAAGCTGGGTGCTGGTAGCTCACACCTGTAGTCCTAGCTACTCACGAGACTGAGATTTGAGGATCGCGGTTCAAAGCCAGTCCAGGAAGAAAAATCCTCATGAAACTCTTATCTCCACTTAAAAAAAAAAAAAAAAAAGAAAGAAAAGAAAAAAGAAAAAGAAAGAAAAGAAAAGAAAAAGAAACATGGTAGAACACTAGCCTTGAGCAAGAGTTCAGGGACAGTGGCGAGGTCCTGAGTTCAAACCCCATGACTAAGAAAAATAAGTAAAACAGACAAAATAAAAATAAAAGAATTCAGCTTGTCTTCTTAGATGTTTGTTATCATAAAACATTTTCAGCCAGAAATGCAGAGTACTAATTTAACCTCTTTCTCTGACAGAATGGTCCTGACATTATATAAGTAAACAGGTTGCATATATTTTATGGAGCCTGTTACCTGAAGAGGCTGCAGGAGGTGAGTGAGCCAGCTACTCAGTGTGAACCACGTTCCATGCCATACTGGGCTGAACCAGGGACTATCACATCCTTCCTGCCTTTCTTTGAGTTCATGGTAAAGGTGGCTCTCTCTCTTTTTTTTTTAATTGTGAAAATACAGTAAAGGGGCTGGGAAGGTGGCTCAGTGGTAGAGTGCTTGCCTTGCATGCCTGAGGCCCTGGGTTCGATTCCTCAGCACCACACAAGCAAAAAGAAAAAAGCCGGAAGTGGCGCTGTGGCTCAAGTGGTAGAGCGCTAGCCTTGAGCTGAAGAGCTGAGGGACAGCACCCAGCCCAGAATTCAGGCCCCACAACCGGACCCAAAAAACAAAGAAAAGAAAATACAGTACAGAGGGATTACAATTACATGGGCAAGATAATGAGTACATTTCTTATCAAGCATTGTAGCCTCCTCCTTTGTTTCCCCTTCCAAGGTGGCTCTCTTTTATCCAGTAAAACCATCCTACCAAGAAATGTAATGGTAGCAAGATAAACTTGAAATCTCCCTGGTAAGTAACAGCTATCCCCTGGGAAAGCATTCATAGTATGCTCACCTGAGCATAGATGGGCATATCCAAACTATGTATTTTATACATGCTTAAAAACAGTTATGGAACATGGGTGGAGAAAGAATACCAAAAAGAAATGCACAAATACTCTTTGGGGAATTGAAATAGAGTCTTGCTTGTAGCCCAAGTTAGCTCGCTTTGAAGTTGAAATCCTTGTGCCCTCTGAATTCTGGGATTACACACATGTGCTACCGTATCTAAATTAAAGCTTTTTTGAAAAATGTTACTGAATGCCAGCATGGGTAGCTTTACCTTCCCATGTAATACTTTCCATGGTTTTTTAAAGCATATAACAAAAAAAGTAAATTTTACCTTAAAAGTTATTTATTCATACAACAAAGAAAACTAAGATGAAAAGATAAAAGACATCACTAACCTCCAGCCCAATAGCAAAAGAACTGCCCCAGATCTCAAAATGAAGTATACAACATACGAAAGTATTTTCATCTTTAGAACTGTTGAGGCCCAGTTTAAACCTCATTTTTTAAAAATTGGGGGGCTGAGAAGGTGACTAAATGGTAGAGTGCTTGCCTTGCATGCATGAAGCCCTGGGTTTGATTGCTCAGCACCACATAAGCCAGAAGTGGTGCTGTGGCTCAAGTGGTAGAGTGCTACCCTTGAGCTGATAAGCTGAGGGACAGTGCCCAGGCCCAGAGTTCAGGCCCCCACGACTGGCAAAAAAAAAATTGCCTGTGTTTTTTTAAATGTTTTGTATTTGCTGTCATTTGTCCTTAATAAAGACCCAAGGATGAGACAGATCAGTATTAAAGGAATAGTTTAGAAGTCTAATTTACTTTACTGCATATATTTTGCAAACCAAGCCTGTTTTCTGTTTGTAAAATTTGGCCTGATTCATATGACAGAATACATAATATGATGCTTCACCCCCAAGAACTCCATGGCTTCTATAAACCACAACCTTGTGCACAGTACTATCAGAAACTTAATATCTCTTTTGCAAAATATCTATGACAACACTTTTCAAAATGCTTTCCTTTGTCCATCTGAGTAAAACCCAGCTCTTCCATCAGAGGGTCTGTGATATCAAAGCCATTTCATAATTATATACTGTCACTGCCTTATTCAATAATCATCTCAGGAGTATGAGGCAAAGAATGCATGCTGAGACATCATAGCAGATGTAAGAATCCGAGAATAAACTAAGCTAGGAAAAATTTATTGAAAAAAAAACATAATTATAGGGCTGGAATGCATCATCTCAGTGGCAAAGCATTTGCCTATCAAGTGCAATATCCTGGGTTCAATGCTCAGTACCAACAGAAGAAGAAAAGACAAAAAAATCATAATTGTACTATATCCTTTATTCTTGTTTGTGAACACAGTCATCTTTTTAAGCATACCTTACTCATGGCAAAGGACATAGCTAGCAAGATCAATAGAAAACCCACAGATTGGGAGAAGAAACAGACAAGGGCTTCCTATCTAAAATATACTTAGAACTGAAAAAATTAAATCCCCCAATAACAAATCCTCAGAGAAACAACTGCCCCAAAAATAAGTGGGCTAAAGACTTAAAGAGAGATTTCTCTGAAGAGGAAATAGGAATGGCCAATAGACACATGAAGAAATTCTCAACTTCTCTAGCCATAAAAGAAATGCAGATCAAAACCACATTGAGATTCTACCTCACCTCAGTTAGAATGGCTATAATCAAGAAATCTAATAATAGCAGATGCTGGAAGGGATGTGGCCAAAAGGAACCCTACTGCATTGTTGGTGGGGGTGTAAACTTGTTCTACCACTTTGGAAAGCAGTGTGGAGGTTCCTCAAAAGACTCCACATAGAGCTCCTTTATGACCCAGCAATCCTACTTCTGGGCACTTACCCAAACAATCACAAACAAGGCCATATTAAAGCTACCAGCACAACTATGTTTATCATAGCATTATTCACCATAGCTAAGATATGGAACCAACCCAGATGCCCCTCAGTAGATGCTTCCATCAGAATGATACTACCCCACTTGTTAGGAAATGGAAAGACTTGGAAAAATATTAATAAGTGAAGTAAGCCAGACCTAAAAAAACAGAGGTCCCATGGTTTCCCTTATTTGCAATAACTAGTATATATCTAGGATAATCTTAACAGACAAACAGAGAAGGTCATATGACCATATAAGATGATATTAAGTGAAATAAACCCCAAGATAGGGACACAAGCGGGTTTTTTTTTCTGTCACTGTTGTTTTTAACGTACTATGTGACTTTTTTGTTTCTTTTGTATGTTCTTCCCCCAGGAAATAACCCATTTTCACTGAATTTGATTCCCGTGCCCTGTATCTTGCATAACATTTTTATAATTTGGGGAAGGGAAGGGAAATAACAAAAAGCTGAAATAAGGATACAAGTTGACCCATTGTAAAAAGGAGACATACAAGATACTGTTGAAAACAAACTTTGCAACTTAACCCCTCTGTACAGTATCTTTACAATAATTTTTTTAATTACCTTACTATAAAATTGGTTAATTTAACAACCTGAAAACTTTTTGGTTTGGGGGGGGGTTCTTTTTTTTTTTTTTTTGGTCAGTCATGGTGCTTGAACTCTGGGCCTGGGCCCTGTCCCTGAGCTCTTCAGCTCAAGGCAAGCACTCTACCACTTGACCCACAGCGCCACTTGCAGTTTTTTCTATGTATGTGGTACTGAGGAATCGAACACAGGGCTTCATGCATGTTAAGCAAGCACTCTACCAATAAAGCCACATTCCCAGCCCAACCTGCAAAGTTTTAAATACTTATTTTAAGTTTTAAGTTTCAATATACGTCAATATACTTCAATCTACTTTTCTTTGTTGTTGTTGTTCATGGGGCTTGAACTCTGGGCCTGGGCGCTGTCCCTCAGCTCTTCAGCTCAAGGTGAGCACTCTACCACTTAAGCCACAGCGCCACTTCTGGTTTTCTGGTGGTTTATTGGACATTAGAGTCTCACAGACTTTCCTGCCTGTGCTGGCTTTGAACTGATCCTCAGATCTCAGCCTCCTGAGTAGCTAGGATTACAGGCATGAGCCACCAGAGCCTGGCTGCTTTTAAAAAGAGAAAAAGCTCTTAAAATTTGTGTTAAGAATATGACTCTCTAGGGTTTGGTTTTGTTTTAATAAAGTATAAGGGAAAAAAAAAGAATATGACTCTCCTGCTCTTTTTTTATTTTAATTGTCAGTTGTGGGGCCTGAACTCTGGGCTTGGGCTCTGTCCCTCAGCTCTTCAGCTCAAAGCAAGCGCTCTATCACTTGAGCCACAGCATTACTTCTGGCCTAGCTCCTGCTCCTTCTTTCCCTCTAACTCTCCCTACTGAATTGACATGCTGTGGTACTAACCTGGGCGGCGGGGCGGCGGGGGGGGGGGGGGGGGCGGGAATTGTTGTTTGGGGTTTTGGGTTTTTGGTGGGGGGAGGGTGCACTTGTGCACACACACATGTACATGCTGTTCTCAGGGCTTGAACTCAGGGACTGGGCACTATCCCTGCGCTTTTTTATGCTCAAGGCTAGTGCCTATGACTTAGCCACAGCTCCACTTCTGGCTTTTGGGTAGTTAACTGGAGATAGTCTCATGGACTATCCTGCCCAGGCTGGCTCTGAAAGACAATCCTCAAATCTCAGCCTCCTGAATAGCTTAGCATTACAGGCATGAGCCACCAGTGCCAAGTTAGCTTTTTATATAATGAAAATACATCACCTTTTAATAAAGATAATTTTTTTAATTCAAGAAAAGTTCCTGAGATTAAAGGTTTGAGAACCACCGTCTCTGGTACTAGTGTTCAGAAAGACACACTTAGGAGGAGATCTCTATTAGCCTTTTGTAACCAGTCCATCTTGTAGTTCATTGTCAGATCACACTTTCCAAAGTGTGATTCTGATTCTATCATTACCCTAGTAAAAATAATCTCAAAAGCCAGAAAATATTGTGTCTTACACTCCCCACAATGACAGCTTTCCAACTTTAAAACCTGAAAGTTATCAGAATGTGTATAAGCTGAATGTTTTATTGGATATTGCCACTAGATTTTAATAAAGTTACTCAAATTTTAAGTCTAAAGTCAATGTTCTTTTGAAGCAGTTCCAATGAGTAACTGATTTTTCTAACACAAGCAGTAAATTGATAAACACAGCAAACCAAAGTCCACCAGCTTTGCTCTGCAGTCAATGATTGTTATTTCACACAGGGTTACTGTGGGACATTTTCATTTCAATTGTTCTGGAAAAAAAATGGCTCTAAATATGTTTTTCCTAATTCTCACAGGAGAGTGCTGAGCACAGTGGCTCATACCTATAATCCTACCTACTCTAGAGTAGTAGAATCCATGAGAAGATCATAGTCCAAAGACAACCCATTCAAAAAGTTCCTAAAACCTCGTTTCAACCAATTGTTAGGTGTGGTGGTAAACTCCCATCATCTGAGCTAGATGGGAGCTAAGATTGGGAGGATCAGTTTCAGGCCAGCCTGAGCCAAACATTTCATGATACCTGACCTCAACAAAAATGGCTGAATGTAGTGGCACATCCCTGTCATTCCTACTTACAAGAAAAGCATAAAAAGGAAGTTCATAGCTGAGAGTGGCCCAAAAAACAGACCCTGTTGGAAAAATAACTAAAGCAAAAAAGGACTAGAGGCATGGCTAAGGTGTCAGAGCACCTGCAGAGAGAGAGGCCCTAGACACAAACCCTGATACAATAAAAAAAAAAAAAAAAAAAAAGGGTGCCGGGCGCTGGTGGCTCACGCCTGTAATCCTAGCTACTCAGGAGGCTGAGATCTGAGGATCGTGGTACAAAGCCAGCCCGCGCAGGAGAAACCGTGAGACTCCTATCTCCAATAAACCACCAGAAAACCGGAAGTGGCGCTGTAGCTCAAGTGGTAGAGCGCTCGCTTTGAGCTGAAGAGCTGAGGGACAGCGCCCAAGCCCAGAGTTCAAGCCCCACGACCGACAAAAAAAAAAAAAAAAGGGTCTGGGAAGGTGGCTCAGTGGTAGAGTGCTTGCTTTGAGGCATGAGGCCGTGGGTTAGATTCCTCAGTACCACATTAAGCAGAAAAGGCCGGAAGTGGCACTGTGGTTCAAGTGGTAGAGCGCTAGCCTTGAGCTGAAGAGCTGAGGGACAGCGCCCAGGCCCAGAGTTCAAGCCCCATGATCAACCAAAAAAAAAAAAAAAATAGCTCCTAGGCTCAGGGTCTATGTAGTTCACAAAGACCTAGTCTGACACATTTTTACAATTATAATATTGACTATGAAACACTCTGTCTCTTTAAATGTGGGCGCCTATAGCTCACGCCTATAATCCCAGCTACTCAGGAAGCTGAGATCTGAGTGTTGCAGTTCAAAGCAAATCCAAGCAGGAAAGTCCCTGAAACATTTATCTCCAATTAATCATAGAAAAAGCCAAAAGTGGTGCTGGCTCCGTGGTAGAGCAGTAGTCTTGAGTGAAAGGAGCTTAAAGACAGTGCCCAGGCCCAGAGTTCAAGCTCCAAAAATGGCAAAAAAAAAAAAAAGGGTCTGGGAAGGTGGCTCAGTGGTAGAGTGCTTGCCTTGCAGGCATGAGGCCGTGGGTTAGATTCCTCAGTACCACATTAAGCAGAAAAGGCTGGAAGTAGCACTGTGGTTCAAGTGGTAGCTAGCTAGCTTTGAGCTGAAGAGCTGAAGGACAGAACCCACGCCCAGAGTACAGGCCCCACAACCAACCGAAAAAAGAAAAAGAAAAAAAAATGCAGGGAAAGCATGAAACAGCCAACAACTAGCCTCAACTCTAGAAAAGCAACTTAACCTCTCAGTCCCTTGCTTCATCACCTGTAAAATCAGGGACAGTGTCCAAGGCCTGAGTTCAAACCCCCCACAACCAACTAAAAAAAGAAAGAAAGGAAGAAAGGAAGAAATGCTAAGAGCATTCACCCTGCCTCTTCTATTCCAGTGGAAATCCCACTGAAGCTGGTTTAATGAGATAGAAGCCACATAATATAATTAACTAGCTGTAATGTGCCACTTTAATATAATGTATGATTTGAAACTGGTGATCTTAACACAGCTGGTGCTGAAATAAGACACACTGTCCTATTAATGGAATAACTTAAAAATATTAGTCCCATATGTTTCCAAAAATCCTTCTCCTGTTGGCCTAGGCACCTTTATCATAGGTTATCTCATACATGCTCCATTTGTCACCTGTCCTAGGAACTACAGGTCCCTCTTTACCTCATGAGAACTCTGACCCTGCTTATGGGCAGGCAATATGGAGCCACTCACTTCCCCAAAGAATAGAACTGTTAACATGGTAACTATAAGACTGTTTGTCTGGGATACAGAACAAGACTGCATCTTTCCAAAAAAGAAAAGGTCTGTAAGAGTATTATCACTAAAGAAGAAATCAGCCGGGCACCAGTGGATCACACCTGTAATCCTAGCTACTAAGGAGGCTGAGATCTGAGAATCACAGTTCACAGCCAGCCGGGGCAGGAAAAGTCCAGGAGACTCTTATCTCCAATAAACCACCAGAAAACCAGAGGTGGCAATGTGGCTCAAGTGGTAGAGCACTCACCTTGAGCTGAAGAGCTGAGGGACAGTACGCAGGTGCAGAGTTCAAGCCACACAACCAACCAAAAAAAAAGAAGAAGAAGACAACAACGACAGCAACAAAGAAGAAGAAAACAACAATATATCTAGAACTGAAACACACACACAAACACACATACCCAAATATACATACACACTCAACAAGCAACTATTTACCACAAAGAATAATTTTTTTTAATGAAAACAATCCCAAGGCCTTTATTGTCACCTGATGATAATACAAGATCATCAGAACTGTGCACAATAAGAACGGGGCTCATCAAACAATATGAACAGATGTTTTCTTAGATTCCCAGAAAAGAACACTAAAAAAAAGTATGGATGTCTAAGTATGTATAAGATTCTTAATAACTTTTCACTTCATTGATCATTTCTAGTTGGAGACACTTTGTAACAAAGATTATCGCTTTTTAACATGATCCAACACAGTATGTATAAGTATGTATAAGATTCTTAATAACTTTTCACTTCATTGATCATTTCTATTTGGATACACTTTGTAACAAAGATTATCTCCTTTTAACATGATCCAACACAGTTGTTTTCTTGACTTTGTTTTAGAATGAATACCTTCTGCATGATCTAACACAAGGTTCATGTATCCATCAAAACCAATGATGCAGCCCCCTATCCACATATTCACTTGCTATAGAGCCACACCTGAATTCCAGATATTTTGTAAATATCTGAAGATAAAGTTGATGGGATGCACCATCACTTTCTGCACCTTTTGGCCCTGGCCACAGAACGTCATGATGGAATCTTACAAAGGCCACAACAATGAGCACCACAAAGAATAATTTAAAACTAGTGTTAGATACACACTGAAATATCATATAATCCCAGCTCTCAGGAGACTGAGGTAGAAAATTTTGAGTTCCACCCTAGCCTGTACTATACAGCAATATTTTGTCTCCAAAAGAGACAGGGGTTCATATGAAATAGTCTTTCTGAAAAGAAATGTCAGAAACATTTCAGAGGCAAAAACTACAACAACCTCCTTGACTCCAATGGGACACATGTACCCATATGCAATATGTATGTACATACATACACATATGAAAGACCAAAAGAAAATCACAAAAAGGTTATTTTGCATTTGTGTTTGGTAAGCTTATGAGCAATTTTATTTTCTTAACTGTTTTCTACATTTTCAAACTTTCCTACATGAACATGACCTACTTTTAACAAAAGAAATTCTTAACAGAGGGTACTTATTCAAATGAAAATGTACAAAGAGAATGGAGAAAGTATTTCTTTTTTTAACTTTTATTTTCAATATTCTAAGTATACCCATACTTAAAACACCAAGTACCCAACAATAAATAGTTGCTACCCTATGTCTATCCTACTTAATTTTCTAGAGGATTTTTTTAAACAAACCTAAACCTACTACATGAGACCCTGTCTCAAAACATAAAACAAAAATCCTGATTTCATGTCATTTCATTAATATTCAATGTGCCTCGAGCTTGAGATCTCACAAAGTACTGAAATCCAGTTATAAATGACCTCCTCCCCCTACTTTGACTTTGCTTTAACTTTAACAAGTTAAAGCAATTCACAGCACTATGATATCATTACATCCAAGAAAACATGGTCACATCTACTTCTTAGTCTAGCTTCAAAAATAACAATGGTTTTCCTAAATGACACTGTTCAGCAATTCAAAATCTATAGAAAATGTGAAGTTATGCCACCACCTCACATCAAGAATACAAAAAGCATGGGGCTGGGAAGGTGGCTCAGTGGTAGAGCGCTTGCCTTGCATGCCTGAGGCCCTGAGTTCGATTCCTCAGCACCACATAAGCAAAAAGAAAAAAGTCGGAAGTGGCATTGTGGCTCAAGTGGTAGAGCACTAGCCTTGAGCTGAAGAGCTGAGGGACAGCGCCCAGGCCCAGAGTTCAAGTCCCACGACCAGACCTAACAAAAAAAAAAGAATACAAAAAGCAGTGTGAATTGATTCTGAAAAGCAGGAAGAAAAGGAGAATATACACAAGGCTTGAACGGGCACTTCACTAAAGAGGATGAGAAGGTGGCTCAGTGATAGAGTGCTTGCCTTGCATACATGAGACCCTGGGTTCAATTCCTCAACACCACATAAGCAGAAAAAAAGCCAGAAGTGGCGCTGTGGCTCAAGTGGTAGAGCACTAGCCTTGAGCTGAAGAGCTGAGGGACAGTGCCCAGGCCCAGAGTTCAGACCCCCACGACTGGGCCCAAAAAAAAAAAAAAAGAAAGGCATGGTTCTTCACCCCAGAAACATATACAAAATATCCACTGACTGAAAGAAAGGCTGCTGGGGAACACATATTTACCTAAGTATGTATATATCATCCCATAGGTCAGTCAGTCTCTCTCTCTCTCTCTCTCTCTCTCTCTCTCTTTCTTTCTCTCTCTCACACACACATACATACACACACACACACACACACACAATTAGTGAGACACTATCTCAACAAACAAACTGAGCTTAAGGTTGGTGGTAGATACCAATAACCCCAGTGATGCAGGAAGCTTAAGTAGAAAGACTGAAATCCAAGGGCAGTCCCAGGCAAGAAAAAAAAGACATGAAACCCTAGCTGAAAAACAACCAAAGCAAAAAGGGCTAAAATCATGGCACAACTAGGAAAATAACATCTCTGTAGCAAGTATGAGACGTGGGGTTTTCAAACCCAATGCAGCCAAAAAGAAAAAAAAAAAAAAAACCTAGAAATGAATTAACACAAGGCTATAATAGTACAATCTTTCAAAAATATAATTTGAGCGGGGCGCTGGTGGCTCACACCTGTAACCTAGCTACTCAGAAGAATGAGATCTGAGTATCACAGTTCAAAGCCAGCCCGGGCAGGAAAGTCTGTGAGACTCTATCTCCAATAAACCACTCGAAAACCAGAAGTGGAGCTGTGTCTCAATGGTAGAGCGCTTGCCTTGAGCACTGGCCTGTGGAGCCCAGGGCCAGTGGCTCTCATCTGTAATCCTATCTACTCAGGAGGCTGAGATAGGAGGATCACGATTCAAAGCTTAGCCAGACAGTAAACTCTCCCCCCACCCCACCCCCAGACTCTTATCTCCAATTAATCAACTGGAAGTGGTGCTGTGGCTCAGTGGCTTGCCTTGAGCTGAAGAGCTGAGGGACAGTTCCCAGGCCCAGAGTTCAAAACCCATGACAAAAAAATATAATTTGAGAAAAACAGAGAATATACAAAGACTGGTGGGAGGAAAAAAAGAAGAAGATAGGCGTGGTACCACATGCCTATAATCCCAGAATTCAGGAAGCTAAGGTAGGCTAAGTGCCAAAGGTTCACATCTGTAATCCTAGCTACTCAGGAGGCTGAGACCTGAAGGTCTCAGTTCGAAGCCAGCCTAGGAAGAAAATTCTGGGCAGAAGATTCCATGAAACTCCAATTAACCAGCAAAAAGCTAGAAGTAGAAGTATGACTCAGCCAGGTGGTGGTGGCTCACACTTATAATCCTAGCTAATCAGGAGGCTGAGATCTAAGGATCATGGTTCAAAGCCAGCCCAGGCAGGAACATCCAAGAGACTCTTATCTCCAATAAACCACCAGAAAACTGGAAGTGGCGCTGTGGCTCAAGTGGTAGAGTACTAGCCTTGAGCTGAAGATAACAGGGACAGCACCCAGGCCCAGAGTTCAAGTCCCATGACCAACAACAACAACAAAAAAAAGAAGTATGACTCTGACTGAGCACCACCATTGATCAAAAAAGCCTTAGTACCAACACAAAAATAAAGGAAGCTAAGGCAAGAGGATCATGAGTTTGAAACCAACATGGCTGACCCATATCCCAATAACAGGGGAGGAGGCATGGGAATAGAATGAGAGAGATGATCATAAAAGAGAGAATAATGATAAATATAAGCCTTTTCCAGTGTAGCATTTAAATGACTAGAGAGAAAGCAAAATAAATCTGAAATACTGCTTTTGCTCGGGCTGGGAACGTGGCTTACTGGTAGAGTATTTGCCTAGCAGACATGAAGCCCTGGGTTCCATTTCTCAGTACCACATAAACAGAAAAAGCCAGAAGTGGTGTTGTCGCTCAAGTGGTAGAGTGCAAGCCTTGAGCAAATAAAGCTCAGGGACAGTGCCCAGGCCCTAAGGTCAAGCCCCAGGACTCACAAAAAAAATTGCATTTGCTCTCAAGTGGTGGTACATGGAAAATGTACCACCAGGTTTCCAGCCATTTTCATAACATAGATACACACCAGCAACATTATGGTTACACCATCATTATGTGTACAAGTAGCTGTCTTCAATCTGAAAATCACTAGCCACAGAAATCCTGCTGCTGACTTTTCACTCTTCCTCTAGGAGTCATGACCACCTAACATAAATGAATACTTCTCAGACATCAAAACATTCTTTACTACTATAAGTATACCTCATCATATATGCTCCCATTAATATCTGCACCATAGATAGGTGCCACAAAAGTTAAATTTTTCCAGTATTTGCGTTCCAAATCTTCATAATCCAAGTATCTTGGAGTACAATATCTGTAAAAGATTAAAAAAAAAAAAAGTAAGCAACTTTAGCTTTTTCACATTCATTTTCTAAGCAAAATCCTATTGAAACAAAAATACTACTGACATCTATGTTCTCAAACCCTGTAAAAACACAAATGCATTTAATTTTGATCACGTTATATTTTTGTTTTATAATAACACCAGAGTCTGTGCTCAGGGCCTCACATGGCTCATTGCTTATCATAGCTGGCACACTACCACTTGAGCCACCTAGCACAGCTTTTTGCTACTTAATTGGAAATAAGTCTGCCAAGGCTGGCTTCATAATGTGATCTGCTAGAACTCGGCCTCCTGATATCTAGGCTTACAGAGTGTGAGCTGTGGGCTCTGGCTCACTTTACCATCGTTATTGAGGAAAGTACCTTCACAAAAATATTGAGGAGAGTTTAAAAAGCATTATCTGAGCTTTTGAATTATTACTAAAACCTTTAAGCAATTACACAAGGATATTTTAGAGATTTATATGTATAAGACATAACACCTATGGAAAAACTGAGAAAGAACAAACCCACTAAAAATTCATTAAATGCATTAACTGTGGGGGAAAAAAAAAAGAAGAAACATCTTAGACAGCTGGAATGAGAGACTATATGGTTAGAACCCTTCCAGAATATAATGTTTCAGAGTGTACCAAATGTCAAAAAAAGGTAATAACCTCCCAAAAACACAGCTCCAAGCTGTGCTGGTGGCTCACACCTGCAATCCTAGCTACTCAGGAAGCTAAGATCTGAGGATCTCAGTTCAAAGCCAGCCTGGGCAGGAAAGTCTGTGAGACTCTTATCTCCAATTAACTACCAGAAAGCCAGAAGTGGCACTATGGCTCAAGTAGTAGAGCCCTTGCCTTGAGCTGAAGAGCTCAGGGACAGGGCTCAGGCCCAGAATTCAAGCCCCAGTCTAGAAATTCAAGAACAAAACAGACTGTACAATGGCAGGCGGCTGCAACAGCGACTGAAAACACAAGCTAAGAAGCAGCAATGAAGAGTTCTTAAAAATATAAACATAAGGTAGGTCTCTGAATTTATTGACATTATAAAGTTCTTCTACACTGAGTAGTTCACAGATTATTGTGAGTCTGCTGATTGAACAGAAGAAATATCCAGTTAGAGGTGTGGCTCAGGTGAAAGAGCACCAGCCAATAAGCAAAAGCATCATGCTATCTGAGGATAGAGGTTCAAAGCCAACCTGGGCAGGAAACTCCATGAACCTCTTATCTCCAATAAACCACTCAGAAAACAGAAAGTGGTACAGTGGCTCAAGTGGTAGAGCTCTTACCTTGAGCTGAAGAGCAGAGGGATAGATAGCGCCCAGGCCCAGAGTTCAAGCCCCACGACCAACAAAAAAAAAAAAAGTTTCTTCATGAGGAAAATAAGAAGTGGCCAAGTATGATGGCAAGCATTTATAATCCTAGGTACACAAGAGGCACTGGTACAAGGATCACAGCCTGAGGCCAGCTCCAGGCAACAACACAAGACACTATCCAGAAAATAAATAAAGCATAGCTCAGGTGACAGAATGCCTGCCTAGCAAGCACAAGGTTCTGAGTTCAAACCTCAGTACAGGGAGGGAAGGGAGGAAAATAAGCAAAGAAAAAAGACAAATATATGGTTTCACTCATATATGGAAGCCATACTTATAAGATAAACATATTCATGGACATGAATGTATGTATACATACGTATACTTACTTCTATACATGTATACACACATACAAACACATAGAATATGGTTCTAACTATGGGAATGGACAGGAGGAAGCAAGGGAGGAGAGAGGGAAAGGGAAAGATGAAGGGTAAACAGGTTTTTTGTTGTTGGTGGTGGTGGTGGTTGTTTATTTGGTGGGGGGATTATTTTGTCAGTCATGGGGTTTGAACCCTGGACCTGGGTGCTGTCCCTCAGCAATTCAGCTCAAGTCGAGCACTCTTATCACTCTAGCCATGGCACCACTTCCCGTTTTCTGATGGTTAATTGGAGATAAGAGACTCAGACTTTCTTGCCTGGGCTGGCTTTGAACCGTGATCCGCAGATCTCAGCCTCCTGAGTAGCTAGATTTACAGGCGTGAGCCATTGGCACCTGGCAGGTGAATAGTTTTGAAGTACAGTGCAACTATGTAAGAAAACATCAGTAAGAAACCTCAGTGAAAGTTGTTGATCAATAAGGGGAAGAGAAAGCAATACAGTATTCTGAGCAAACATAATACATGCATGTCTGAACTGGAGGGGTGGAAGAAGAGACAGCAATGGGGTATATATTTTGGGCAAACAATGTGTGCATGTCCAAAGTACTATGGTGAAACCTCTTGGTTTATCATTAAAAAAAAAATTATAGGAAGCTCAGTTGTGGGAGTAGGAAGGTTAACGAAGAGAGTAAATAAGGAGGAATATAGTTGGCACAATTGATTTACATGTATAAAAACAGAATAATAAAACCTGCTGGAATTGTTTTAACAAAGGGGAGTGGGATAAGGTGGCGATTGAGGAGATGAAGTTGATGGGGACATATTGAATGCATGTGTGGAAATGTCACAATGAACCCCCACTTATACAAGTTATGTATGTTACTAAAGAGTAATAACAAGGGCTGGGAATGTGGCTTAGTGGTAGAGTGCTTGCCTAGCATGCATGAAGCCCTCCTTTCCACTCCTCAGCACCACATAAACAAAAAAAGCCAGAAGAGGCATTGTGGCTCCAGGGGTAAGAATTCTAGCCTTGAGCAAAAGAAGCTCAGGGACAGTGCTCAGGCCCTGATTTCAAGTCCCAGGAATGGTGAGTAATAATAAAATAAATCATAATAAGATTTCTTTAAAAATAAGCAAAGAAACAGAGAAAACAATGAAACCAAATTTTTGTGATTGGCAAAAGTAGCAATGTTACCACACTAACTATTTAGATTGACTAAAACAATCAACACATACATTCACTAGACTATTATTCTTTTTTTTTTCCTCTACTGTTGTATACTGTGTCCTATCCAAAAGTGTATACTGAAGAAACCAGATGAACTGAAACCTATGAAAATCAGTTCCATCTCAGGACCATGGGACAGCCACAGTCACATGACCATGCAAGTGTCCTGTATAGTCACACAAGAGCCTGGATTCTCAATATATCAACAAATACTTAATTGTACTTAATAGTACTACCTTAAAAAGTAGAACTTCATTCTCCTTCCCTTCAGGGTAGCCTGCACTTAGCAGCTTGCTTGGAACAAAGAAATATGGCAGAGGGGACAATGTATCACTTCTGAGGTGAATCATGAAAAGATATTGTAGTCTCTATCACAGTAACACTCTCAGATCACGTTCTCTGGGAGAAGCCAGCTTCCAGGACAGGAGGAACAAGCCATGTGGCAAAGGATGGCAGACTTCCACTAAGAGACTCATGAGGGGAACACTGCTGAGCACCCCAGGCAACATCCTGACTACAAATTCATGAGAGGACCTGAACTAGACAGGACCTACAACCCTCCGGTTCCCAACCTTCATAAGCTATGAATTAGTTTAAGTGGCTGAAAGTTGGATCACTTATACACAGTATGAGATAACTAATAAAACAATGGTGCCCTTCCAACTCATTCAAGATATTTTTCAAGTAATTTAAGGCTTAAACATTGTCACACAGAGAAAATTTTGCCCAACAAAGATAAATTGTGTATAATCAAAACTTCACGACAATTAAAGAAAAAAAACACTCACAGCTATTATGAATAAGGTAACAAACTATAGAACATGTCCTTAACAGTGAAGCAAAGGGTGAGACAATACCCCAAGAAAACAAATGCAGTTATTAAATAGGGACTGAAAGAGACTGAACAGCTGACTTGTGCTATCCACATAGACATTTGAAAGAAATACAAACAGCAGACAAAAATCATCAACTCACTTGCCACTGTTGGCCAGCTGTCTGAACTCCTTCACAGTCATGGCCTTTTTCTGAATGTTGTATTGAGTAAACAGTCCCGACTGCCCTGTGACCATCTGCTGAATTGGTGCTGGAATAAGCAAATTATCAATGTCATCATAGCATTGTCTTGGCTTCCATTCCTTGGGAGGAATCACCTAAAAGTAAAATAATAAATTATTATCCTGAGGCAAGGCACCCGTTAACCATGACTGTAATGCTAGCTACTCAGGAAACTGAGATGCGAGGACTGCCAACCCAGGTAGGAAAAGTCTGTGACAGCCCTATTTCCAATTAACCATCAAAAGCCAGAAGTGGAGCTGTGGCTCAAGTGGGAGAGCACCAGCCTCCAGCACAGTTTCTATCACCACCACCTAGTATTGACAAGAGGCAAGAGGAGGACAAGCTATGTGCTACTGACTGTCTTCACTTATGGTGAAACTGTACTCTCTGTGCTAAAAAATCATATGTATCAACTATGACCAGAGCAGTCTCTGCCCAATTACTGTGTGGACAATTTTCATCCATCTCATATATTTTAAAAGTTCATCATAATCTGCCAACTTTCCCAACAAGAATTATCTCAAGTGCAATCAGACCTAAGGTATCAAACCTTGACCCCAGAAATAAAAGTAAAATCCAAATACATATCTTAAAAAAAATACTAATTAGCCGGGTGCTGGTGGCTCAAGCCTGTAATCCTAGCTGCTCAAGAGGCTGAGATCTGAGGATTTCGGTTCAAAGCCATCCCCCGGGAAGGAAAGACCATGTGATTCCTATCTCCAATAAACCACTAGAAAACCAAAAATGGTGCTGTAGCTCAAGTGGTAGAGTACTCACCTTGAGCTGAAGAGCTGAGGGACAGCACCAAGGCCCAGGCCCAGAGTTCAAGCCCCATGACCAACAACAAAAAAAAAAAAAAAAACTAATTAGAAAATAATCAAGGGCTGGGAAGGTGGCTCAGTGGTAGAGTGCTTGCCTTGCATGCATGAGGCCCTGGGTTCGATTCCTCAGCACCACATAAGCAAAAAGAAAAAAGCCGGAAGTGCACTGCGGCTCAAGTGGTAGAGCGCTAGCCTTGAGCTGAAGAGCTGAGGGACAGTGTCCAGGCCCAGAGTTCAAGCCCCACGACCGGACCCACCCAAAAAAAAAAAAAAAAAAGAAAAAAGAAAATAATCAAAATAGACAATAATCTGAAGCCAAAGTCACTACTATTAGAACTATTCCATCACTATCTTTGAATCATAAACTAAGACAAATTCACTAAGTTGTCAACACTACATTAACAAAGAGCCTTCCCATGCTCTGTTCTTCAAGGATATATAAGCAAAGTAGCTTTGTAAGTGCAGGGATATATAAGCAAAGTAGCTTTGTAAGTGCAGTCTTGATTTTCACTATAACATCTGATTTAGTGCAGTTCTGTACATGTGTTACTGTGGCAACTTCCAAAACAATAAGATAGGCAATATTGATATTATATTATTTGCCATAAAAGATGGTAAAAAATGATTAGAAAAAATAGTGTGTTGTGGGGCTGGGGAGGTGGCTCAATGGGAGAGTGCTTGCCTTGCATGCATGAGGTCCTGGGTTCGATTCCCCAGCACCACATAAGCTAAAAGAAAAAAGCCGGAAGTGGCGCTGTGGCTCAAGTGGGAGAGCACTAGCCTTGAGCTGAAGAGCTAAGGGACAGTGTCCAGGCCCAGAGTTCAGGCCCCACAACCGGACCCAAAAAAATAAATAAAAAATAGTGTTGTATTCCTAATACAAGCAATAGGAAATTATCATGGGATAGGATAAATAAGTATCTCCAACTCTGTCAATGAGTCTTGACTTACTTAAGGAGGCATTTTTGGACTCAGGTGTGTCTTGTAATTGTAATTCTCATTACCTTTCTTCAGTCTCATAATGCCAGGAGCAGCACAGGTAGATTCTGTGCCTGGAGCTCCTTTGGGAGGGTAGCTGTTGCTTCCTCTTCCAAGTTACTAAACATGTCACTTTGTCACCAGACAATCTACTAATCTCAGTGGAAACACAGTGTATGTTTTCAAGAAAGGAGAGAAAATAGGACAAAGGGCTACATTCAGAGACCAAAGGAAAGAGTCATATCCCAGATTCCCTTCTGTCAATCCTTAGTAAACCATTACAAGTTCAAGACCAAACTTTGTTAAATGATTCTGAAAGAAGATATTTGTTTCAACTAAAGAATGATTTGTCTCATAGAGGTAATATTGAACTGCTGAGAGGCCAAAAATTAAATATTTTAAGAGTTACTCCAATAAAGAAGCTAAGCCTGGAAATTCATCCTGAACCTTTACTTTGTTTTCTCCTTTTTCAAATCTCACCCAGATCTAGTTAACACTCAATCTAATATCCCTAAGTTGTAAACCTTTCTAAAATTGACTTTGAACTTTAACAAACACAAAACAAAATGACAGACCCTCTAGGGACATATGTAAAGACTTGGATTACAAGTAGCATCCAGTTGTCTGCTCAGCTGCATCTGCTCTCCACAGGTAACCTTCACAGCAGAGAGGGAGAGTCCAGGTAAAACCTTTACACAGATGAAGTCACCTGATTCATCCCAATGATGGGTTCTGCCAAAGCTCAGGCATTCATATAGACATGATACTGACATGTCTATAGGTTTCAGTCTTATCAGTCCCAGATTACAAACTAAATAATTAGATCAATTAAACTGAAATAAGTACAATAAAATACATTTTTCCTAAGACAATTTTTAAATTAAACTTCATTTCTTCCTCTCTGGTTACAAATAAAAAGAGATGAATGTCATAGACTACCTCTCTTTCCGAGCTCTTTGATCTGTCAGAGTCCAAACATGCAATGCAGTTCTCCAAACGTTACTGAATGCATCTATGACCCTGAATGTATCATTTATCATCATTTTTACAGGTATTAACTGGCACTTACAAGAAGAAAAGGTTTTTCAAACACATCTAAACTGTAGACTGCTTCTCTCTTCCTCACTGGTCTAGGCTACCATCCTCACTTGACAAACACAAATGCCCCAACAAGAATCACTGAATGCTATCTCGCCTCAGACCCAAGAAATATATTCTGTAAATAGAGGCCAGTGATCTAAACAACAACAGCAACAAAAGAAATAGCCAGGCACCAGTGGATCACACAAAATTGTAACTGCTAAGGAGGCTGAGATCTGAAGATCAAGGTTCACCAACTGCCCAGGCAGGCAAAATCTGTGAGATTCTTACCTCCAATTAGCCAGAAGCAGAGCTGTGGCTCAGTGCTAACTCACCAGACTTAAGCGAAAATGCTAAGGGTCAGTGCCCAGGCCCTCACTTCAAGCCCAAGTATGCGCACAAAAACAGAAACAAAATAGATAAGCCAACAGTCACCACATCTTCCTTTCCTTGCACTTAGAATGACCATCTGATAGTTTACATGGTCCCTTCTGCACTTTCCTCACCACCTGCTAACCCTGCCCACACAGTGACAACTCCCTATTCCTCTCATAATAAAGTTCAGGCCATGGGCTGGGAAGATGGCTCAGTGGTAGAGCGCTTGACTTGCATGCCTGAGACCCTGGGTTTGATTCCTCAGCACCACATAAGCAAAAAGAAAAAAGCCGGAAGTGGCGCTATGGCTCAAGTGGTAGAGTGCTAGCTTTGAGCTGAAGAGCTGAGGGACAGCGCCCAGGCCCAGAGTTCAGGCCCCACAACCGGACCCCAAAAAAATTAAAAAATTAAAAATAAAATGATCATTTAAAAAAAAAAAGTTCAGGCCACTTTCTAGACTTCTGGACTTACTGTTCTTTCTTCCTACATCTTGAGAAGACTGGGGTTTTTTGTTTGATTGGGCTTTTTCTGTTGGTTTTTGTTATTTCATTTTTTGTTTTGGCAGTTCTGGGATTTGAACTCAGGGCCTGTACTTCCTAGGCTAGTGCTCTATGGCTGAGTCATACCTTCAGCCCTGCTTTTTACTAATTTTGGAGACAGAATCTAACAAACTTTTTGGCCCAGGCTAACTTCAACCTGAACTCTCTTGATTTTCTGGGTTTGAGTCTCTGCTTAAATGTCCATTTCTCATCATTATAACATGCTATCACCAATATGTAAGTTCCATGAAGCAGGGATTTGGTCTATTCTATATCCCCAGCACCCTCATATACTCTTGGCACATAGCACAAACTCTTCACATTTGGTGAAAAAATAACTAAAAATAGAATAGACAAAGAAAAAAACTGATCATGGTTGCCTAGGGCTGCAAGGGACAATGGTTGGTGACAGGATATAGGAAATGACTGCTTAATGAATACAGTATCTTTCTGTGATGATGAAAATGTTCAGAAAAGCAACAGTAGTGACAGATGGACAACTGAATAAACTAAAAACCCCTGAATTACTACTTTAAGTGGGTATACTGCTTTTTTACATAAAGTATATCTCAAAAAGGTCATGTACTCATTGTAATCATAAACTGACATGTTGAATTGAGACTCCTTTTTACAACTGTTTAAAGATATTTAAAAGTTTAATTTTTTTATATTTTAGAATAAAGTTAAATGACAAAGAAAAAGCATAAGAAGCAAGGAAAGGAGAGAAAATTGATAAAACTATTAATACTCTTATACTTCTAAAACTCAATACAGGTATATCTCTGGTATCTATGAGCTATCCCTGATGTGTAAAGAAATAAAAAAGAAAAAAAAAGTGGTCTAAGAGCATAGCCAGAAGCATGGCTCAAGGATGGAAAAGGATGGACACTGATGGCTCACATCTGTAATCTTAGCTACAAAGCAGGCTGAGACCTGAGGATTGTGGTTCAAAGCCAGCCTAAGCAGGAAAGTCTGTGAGACTCTTACCTCCAATTAACCACTTAAAAACCGGATGTGGAATTCAAAGTGGTAGAGCTCTATTCTTGAGTGAAAGAGCTCAGGGACAGCACCCAGACCCTGAGTTCAAGCCCCACAATGGACCAAAAAGAAAACAGAAAAAAGAAAAATAAGATCACTCTTATTTGAGGAAGGAAATCAGTGTTACACATGACTAACAAGGACAAATACGTTACAATTTTTCTCCTACAGAAGACACAATGAAGCATAACTGAAGGCCAAGTGATCTTTTTTCAAGCCAAGATCTGAGCATAATCACCTTTGCAAGACCTGCTCGGTGAGCTCCTTTCGACTCCATGTAGGCAAGGTATTTGTTGAACTCCCGGAACTCCTCCATGGAGGGTCTGAAAGTCATTATCTTACAGCTGGGGTTCAGGGGGCTCCCCGCCTCCGCCACCTCCATGATGGCTAAGGTAGTCTCTGTAGAGAAGAGGATACAATCATCAGCACTGAATTATGTGTGCTTAAAGTCAGTGGTCTTTTCTACTGAGCACCATGTAAGCAATCCCCTGAAATCACCCCCACACAGCAGGAGCTCTGCTCTCCAGTTACTTCCTACTCCCCCCCCACCCCCCCGCGCTCATCTCTCCAGACTTCTGATAAAACAGCAGACTCTGGTCACCTCTTGCCAAGCTCCTATTCCTGGCACAGAATCATAGCAGGACTGTACTGCTGGCCTATTCAAGATCCTTGGTTCCAAGTAAAAACAAGACCACAAAAGATGTTATTCTTTTGGGGAGTTGGGGGAGGGAGGAAGAGGGCATTTGTTTTGTCTAGACAGGGACTTGAACTCATATCTGATGCTTTTATTCACTGGCTAGTGCCTTATCACCTATGCCACATCTCCAATCCTAAAATGTTGCTCTTATGTACCAGTTCTGAAAGAAACTCTGTCACTCACATGCATATTATCGAAAGACTTCAACTAGTCTAAGTAGAGGACACTCAATATTCCTAGCACAGTTGGCTGGAATATGCTTCCAGCTTGTTCTAACATGCTTTCCTGTAATAATTTACAAACGAATCATTGAAAAAAAACACCAGGAAGAACAAAGAAAGGCGAAGGTGTCTCTTCTCCTCCCAAGTTCACTGTCTAAAGGTTGAGAAAACTTCAAAAATGCATGCAAGAAAGAAATAACTCTACTAGACTAATTAGAAATTACTTCGTTAGAAAGGGTGGGATTAAAGACTCATAACAAGATATTTCAGCTGGTCAGATGAGAGAATGACTAGTTCAGGAAGCGGAGATACATGGGACGTATTGCAGGAATTGAGGAAAGTTTAGTGTCTGGGGCTTAGAAACCAAAATTTCAGAAGATACATAAAACAGTAGGTGCTCAAATAGTAGCATGACTCAAGTGACATAGCATTTACATAGTAAGCACAAAACCCCATAGTGCACGCACATGTGTGTGCGCACACACTCGCATGCATGCATGCACCCAAGTGCCCACATACACACTCACGTAGGTAGTCTGCAGGTTTTTCCTGCAAAAACAACTTAATTTTGCTGTCAATGTGTGAGATGACTCCTTCAACAAATGTTTATGGAGCACCTAACACATTTCAGACACAGAGAATGCAAAGATGAATAAAGAAGCTCTAAAATGAACTGGGTACTGGTGACTCACACTTATAATTTTAGCTACTCAGGAAGCTGAGATCTGAGGTCATGGTTCAAAGCCAGCCTGGGCAGGAAAGGCTGTAAGACTCTTATCTCCAATTAACCACCAAAAAACTAGAAATAGCACTGTGGCTCAAAGTGGTAGAACGCTAGCCTGGAGTAGAAGAGCCTCAAGGACAGCATCCAGTTCAAGCCTAACAACTGAGCAAAAACAAAAAAGCATTAGAGTGACTGATTCAGAAAGACCCACCCAACCTACTTCCAGATGGTGTAAAGAACTCAAATTTGAGTTTAAATCCTTTTTTTTTTTTGGGGGGGGGGGTCCGGTCGTGGGGCCTGAACTCTGGGCCTGGGCGCTGTCCCTCAGCTCTTCAGCTCAAGGCTAGCGCTCTACCACTTGAGCCACAGCGCCACTCCTGGCTTTTTTCTTTTTGCTTATGTGGTGCTGAGGAATTGGACCCAGGGCCTCATGCATGCAAGGCAAGCGCTCTACCACTGAGCCACCTTCCCAGCCCTTTAAATCCTCTTTGAGTGAAGTTTTCCCTTTTTTTTTTTTTTGACAGTACTGATAAACTTAGGGCCTGGATGATGTCCCTGAGCTTTTTTGCTCATGGCTAGCACTCTACCACTTGAACCACGGCTCAACTTCTGACTTTTTGAGGATTAACTGGAGAGCAGTCACAGGGTCTTTCCTGCCTTGACTAGCTTCAAATCATTATCATCTCAGCCCCCTGAATAGCTAGGATTACAGGCATGAGCTACCAGTACCACTCCTTACACACACACACACACACACACACACACACACACTAAATTTAATTGCCTGAAAAAAATGTGAAAAGTATAAGAGAAGATCAGCTATCATCTAAGAAGTTAAAAAATATATAATGATGTGATTATCATTCATTTAAAGAATGTAAAACTGATCCATCCTACAATATACAGATAAGGAGTTAAAAGAAACAAAAAGATGAAAAGTAAATCATAGCCCCAGGGGCTCAAGCCTATAATACTCTCAGAGGGATGAGATCTGAGGGTTGTATTGTAGTTCAAAGACAGCCAAAGTAAAAAAGTCAAGAGACTCTTACCTCCAATTTAACTATCAAAAAGCAAAAAGTAAGGCAGCACTGGTTGCTCACACCTGTAATCCTAGCTACTCAGGAGGATGATATCTGAAGGTCATAGTTAGAAACCATCCTTGGCAAAAAGTCCCCAGGAGATTCTTATCTCTATGTAATCACTGAAAAGTAGGAAATGGCACTGTAGCTCAAGTGGTAGAGTATAAAAAGGCTCAGCAATAGCACCCAGGCCCTGAGTTCAAGCCAAGAGTTCAAGTCCCAAGACTGGACAAAAAAAAAAAAAGAGCCAAAATTAGAGGTGTGGCTCTCTAGTGGTAGAGTGCTAGCCTTGACTGGAAAAGCTACCGGCAACACCCTAACCTTGAGTTCAAACACCAGTACCAGAAAACGCACACATAAGTCTTAACACCCTTTAGGAATTTAAAATTCAAAGAAAATAATCTCAGAAATATAGTAATACACAGGAGAAAACATTTTGGATTCTCCTTGTCTCGGGAAAAGGGTATGCAAAATTAAAAAAAAAAAAATCCTAGACCTAAAGGCTTGGTATTCTTAGTCAGCCTGCGCACAAGAGTCTGTGAGATTCCATTTCCAATTTACCAGCAAAAAGTCAGGTTAGGACCAGCACCTGTGGCTCACATCTGTAATCCTAGCCATGAATGAGGCTGAAACCTGAGGATCTCAGTATGAAGCCAGCTTGGGCAGGAAAAATCTGAGACTCATCCCCAATTAATCACCAAGAAGCCAGAAGTGGAGCTGTGGCTCAAGTGATGGAGCATTTAGTCTTGGAAAAAAAAAAAAAAATACAAGGACAGCACCTAGTACTGAGTTCACACCTCAAGACTCTCAAAAAAAAAAAAGGTTGAGTATGTAGCTCAAGTGGTAGAGCACCAGCTATGAGCATGAAAACCAACTAAGAAAGCACAATTCTAACCAGGCAACAGTGCCTCTAATCCTAACTACCCAGGAGGCTGAGATCTGAGGATCATGGTTCAAAGGCAGCCCGGGCAAGAAAGTCCGTGAGACCCTTATCTCCAATTAACCACCTGAAAACTGGAAGTGGTGCTGTGACTCAAGTGGTAGAGCACTAGCCTTGAGCTGAAGAGCTGAGGAATAGCGCCCAGAGTTCAAGCCCCATGACTGACAAAAAGAAAAAAGAAAAAAGGGGCTGGGAAGGTGGCTTAGTGGTAGAGCGTTTGCCATGCATGCTTAAGGCCCTGGGTTCAATTCCTAAGCACCACATAAGCAGAGAAAAAAAAAAGTCAGAAGTGGCGTTGTGGCTCAAGTGGTAGAGTGTTAGCCTTGAGCTGAAGAGCCGAGGGACAGCGCCCAGGCCCAGAGTTCAGGCCACACAACTGGACCCAAAAAAAGAAAAAGGAAGGGAGGGAGGGAGGGAGGGAGGGAGGGAGGGAGGGAGGGAGGGAGGGAAGGAAGGAAGGTTCAGAGTTCAAGTCTCAGCACCAGATTGAACTTCCAGTCCCAGTCCCCACATATCTTCCTCTATATAAACATAGGTACACATACCCAGATCTATGGCCTGCAAGATAAAATTTTCACTCTATGCATCCAAATCTAGCTCTTGCTTAACTACCCTAGCCTCATCCATCACCACTAACTACACTGTATAGTCATTCCTGCCTGTCCACAGGAGATTGGACTCCTCCCCCTAGGATACTCATCTGTAAGGGCGCTCAAGTCCTTCTTTAAAATAGCTAAATGTTCACATACAACTTATGCATAGTCTTCTATATACTTTAAATTATTAGCTTACTTAGTCAATGTAAATGTTAAATGAATAGTATGCCATACTGCTGACAAGTAAAAATCTATATACGCAAAATTTTCAAATATTTTTAATCCTCAGTTCAATTCATTGATGCTAAACACTCAAATACAGAAAAGAAAGCCAACTGCACTTTGCACAATACTTACAGACTTGTGCTTCTCTAACAAGCAGAGCTCTCTGTGTCCTGGCACATCACTCCCTACTCTTGAAGCAGCCTCAGCCTGCTTCCTCACCTGACAAACTCCAGCCTGTCTTGAGATTGCCAACCCTCTGGCAAGGACTGAGTGACACCCCTGCATTTCCTCTCCCTTTCTGCATGCCTCCATAGAGCAGTTGCCTCACCCAGCTGCTAGCACTTCCGACCACACACTGAGCTATGAGCTCTCAAAGACTCTCAGAGCCATCTCTGTCAGCCCTGGCATATAGCCTGGCATGCAGCCTGCTGCAATAATTATTTGCCAGCTGAGTAAAAGAATAAATACCAAATTGTTACAGTATTTAAATAAAAAGATGCCAAATTCAGATCATTTTCTGTCTGGTGTTTTGTTTTTGTTTTTGTTTTTTGTGGTGGTACTGGGGTTTGAACTTGGGTCTGGGCACTGTCCCTGAGGTCTTTTGCTTAAAGATAGCACTACCACGTAAAGCACAGCTCCATGTCCACCATTTTGTGGTTAATTGGAGATTAACCACAAGAGCCAGTGGCTCATGCCTGTGATCCTAGCTACTCAGGAGACTGAGATCTGAGTATCATGGTTCAAAGCCAGAATAAGCAAGAAAGTCCAAGTCTTATCTCCAATGAACCACCAAAAAGCAAAAAGTAAAGCTATGGCTTAAGTGAGAGTACTAGCCTAGAGCAAAAAGCTAAGGAACAGTACCCAGGCCCTGAGTTCAAGCCCTAATAAAAGGCACAGGCGCACACACACATACATACACATACATATACACATACACACATACACACACAATATCAGGCAAAGGAAGGAAAATCGTAAGTTTGAGGTCAGCCTAGGCTAGGCAGCTAATGCTTATCCTTATATGACTATTAGTTTCTTCAACAAGCCCTGGCACAGAATAGCTCTGCACTGCTGGCTCCTACTAAAACATAACAAGACTGTCTCAAAAAAAATACCTGCAACAAACAATGAGAAGTACAAGTTGTCATGTCCAAAATGAGCTTTACAACGTCAGTGCAGAGGGGGGGAGGAGGAGAAGGATTGGGATTGGGGGGGGAGGGGGGAGGCTGGGAAGGGATGTGAAGGGTAAACAAAGGAGGAGGCTGCAATACTTGGTAAGAAATGTACGTGTTATCCTGCCCATGTAATTATAACCCCTCTGTACAGTAGGTTCACAAATAAAATTAAATTAAATTTAAAAAAAAGAATGTAAAAAAAAATACCTGCAACAAATGAGCAGCAATTAAAATTAAAACTTGGCTGTGACCTAGCTTTCTAGAGAGAGGGAAAATAGACTTTGTCCCTATATGACATAACTTCTCCTTTGACTGCACAAAACTAGTTCCAATGCCCAGCACCAGTGGCTCACGCCTGTAATTCTACAGGAAGATGAGACCTGAGAATCACGGTTCAAAGCCAGCCCACCCAGGAACATCCACGGTACCCTTATCTCCAATAAACCACAGAAAACTGGAAGTAGCATACACCAAAACCCTAGTTAACCTAGGCTTTAGAACTTTTTCAATCTCTAAACCCAATATATGATCATCATAAAATTTTAAATGTTAAAATAACTCAATATTTAATCCAACTATCTAAATCTTTGCCAATATTATAGGCAAATAAGTCTATTGTTAAATTTCATTTCTTTGATTATTAATAGCACTGACTTTTGGACATTTATGTACATTTTAAGTTCTTTGGGGGGACTACTTATACTCATTACTTTTTTTTTGTCAGTTGTGGGGCTTGAACTCTGGGCCTGGGCTCTGTCCCTCAGCAGTTCAGCTCAAGGCAAGCATTCTACCACTTGAGCTACACGGCTATTTCTGGTTTTCTGAGTGGTTTATTGGGGATAAGGGTCTCATGGATTTTCCTGCTCTGGCTGGCTTTGAACCTTGATCCTCAGCTCTCAGTCTCCTGAGCAGCTAGGATTACAGGCTTGAACAATGGGCACCTTACCTTGAACTTTTTTTTGGGGGGGTGACAGGGGGCTTGAACTCTGGGCTTGGGTACTGTCCCAGCGCTCTTCAGCTCAAGGTGAGTGCTCTACCACTTGAGCCACAGCACCACTCTGGCATTCTGGTAGTTAATTGGAGATAAGAGTCGCACAGACTTTCCTGCCTGGACTGGCTTTGAACTACGATCCTCAGATCTCAGCCTCCTGGGTAGCCAGGATTATAGGCATGAGCCACCAGCACCTGGCTTACCTTGAACTTTTATCTTCAAGTGATCCTGCTGTCTCAGTCTCCCAAGTAGCTGGGACTATAGGTATACAAAAGTTTAATAAGTTTAAAAGGAAAAATAGAAAAAAAAAACTCTGCTATTAAGTGAAAAAATGTCTGGTATCAATTATACTTATATATCTCCTACGTTTTCATTTATGAAAAATGTTTACTATAAAGAAACAATGTCTACCCTCCTACTTTAATGACAAATCAGATCTATTCAGTAATAATAAGGAAATTGATTGTTTCTGGCCAAATGTAATGTTATATTCTACACTGTTTTCCTTATGCATGATTCATTTCTGACTTGGATTCTCTACTTCTGAACAACTTCTGAGACATAGCTCCAATCATATGCTATTAGTTTCTTAAACCCTGGCACAGAATGGTTCTTCACTGCTAGCTGTTACTAAAGACAATCCTTTAAGGTCTAACTATAAAGCACTCACCAGTTTAGCAGGTAATGCACCAGGCTAAAGAGACAATCAAGGAAGAGCCACAGCTGTACTAGTTTAGAAGAAGGCTATTTCAGTCTCTGTCGTTCCTGTTCAAACCCTAGTGGTCATCACTCTCTCTTTCCTCCAAAGTAAGTTCAAAAAGAAATTGAGCAGCAAAGTTACTCAGCAGGTGCTGTCCCATCCCTATCCCAGACCCTCCCCCACATACCCACTCTGCTATTCCCATTCCCAGGGGCCAGATTCACCAGACATGGGGCCTGGGCCTACAAAAGGTAAGTACAAGTCTGGCATTTCAGTTCCAACACAAGTTAGCTAGGTTTATTCTCATAGTGAATCAAGCAAGTTTCTGCTCTGCACACTGCCTTGGATGGGCATTGTTGCAGGTTGACTCATTTCACCCCAAAACACATATTGCAACCTGACCCCAAATACCTGTGATACCTGAACCCTCAACATACATAGCCTTTGCAGATTTACGTAATCAATTAAGGTGAGATTAATTAACGCAGGCTCTAGTTTATAATGACTTTTAAAAGAGAAGAGAAACCAAGCACCAGTGCCTCACGCCTAAATCCTAGCTACTCAGGAGGCTGAGATCAGAGGATCTCCGTTCAAAGCCAGCCTGGGCAGGAAAGACCATGAGACTCTTATCTCCAATAAACCACTCAGAAAATCGGAAGTAGCTCTGTGGCTCAAGTGGTAGTAGAGAGCTAGCCTTGAGCTGAACAGCTCAGGGACAGCGCCCAGGCCCAGAGTTCAAGCCCCACGACCAGAAAGAGCGCGAGCGCGAGAGCGAGACCCAGAAGGAAGAATGCCATACCATCTGAAGACAGAAGCAGAGATTGGAGTCATGCAGACACAAGTTAGAGAATGTCCAAACTGCTCGAACTCAAGAAGCCAAAAGAAAAGCAGGCAACAGATCCTTTCCTAAATTCTTCAGTAATAACACAAACTGCCTGGCACCTTGACTTTAGACATTTAGCTGTCAGGACTGTGAAAGAATGCATTTTCTCTTGTTTCAAACCACTCAAGCAGATGGTAATTTATTACAACAGTTCTAGCAAACTAATACAGGGCCAGGCCCAGAGGCAAAAGAACAGAAAGCCACATCAGTTTTATTATCAGTAAAACTCACAAGACTCAGACCTCCCATTTTACTTTGCCTCAATGGATCCCATATTAAGGAGGATAAGGAAGTTCTTTAGCATACCTATCAAGGTATCAAATGTCTGCAGGGCTCTAAATTTAGGCTGCCTTTTGTGTTTTCAGAATACACTCCACCCCATCCCCAACCCCACCTCTAACCCCAGGCCCAGGGCCCTAAGTTAGAAAACAACACAGTTTTAAAAAAAAAAAAAAAAAAAAAAAAGCCCTAGCACTATGTAACCAGACACCAGGCCCCAAACTATCCACAGACCCAGCAGGTTTTCCTTCTGGATTCAAGTCTACACCCCATTCTCTAGCTCCTTGAGCCTGCCCATTCCAAAATGGAAAAGAAGACTCCAGGAAGCAGTCCTGGAACAGAAGAGCCAATGAATCTGTGAGAAGATACTTTTGACAATCTCAATAGTTGGAAAGCTAAAGCAGGAGGATCTCAAGTTCAAGACCAATCTGCTCTACATAGCCAAGACTCTGTCTCAAAAACAAAAAAAAGCTGAGGGTCATACTGCATGCTTATAATTCCAGCAATGAAAGCCAAGGCAGACGCCGGGTACTTGTGGCCCACTCCTGTACTTCTAGCTACTCAGGAGGCTGAGATCTAAAGATCCCTGTTCAAAGCTGGCCCAGGGAGACAAACCCTTATCTCTCCAATTAACCAACAAAAAGCCAGAAGTAGAAGTCCGGCCTAATTACTAGCACAAAAAAAGGAGGAAACTAATGCCTGGCGCTGGTGGCTCACACCTGTAATCCTAGCTACTCAGGAAGCTAAGATCTGAGGATCTCGGTTCAAAGCCAGCCCAAGCAGGAAAGTCCATGAGACTCTTATCTCTAATTAGAAAATTAGAAGTGGTGCAGTAGAGTGCTCGCCTTGAGCTGAGGAGCACAGGGACAACGCCCAGGCCCAGAGTTCAAGCCCCATGACCGAACAAAGAGAGAGAGAGAATAATTAAAGATTGTTAAAGAGATCTCAAGAGCCACACAGTACTGGATTCTGATCGTTCCACATGCCTTCCTCAACTTAATAGCTATGTGACCTCAAGGAAGTTATTGTTTCCTCATCAGGAAAATGGGTGGCACTACCTACCCAACCATAGACACTGCTTAAAAAACTGCCAAATGCAAGAATCTGACACATTGCCAGGTGAGTGACATCTATGTGCTCACTTAAAAATAATAATTAGGGGGCTGGGAAGGTAGCTCAGTGGTAGAGAGCTTGCCTTGCATGCCTGAGGCCCTGGGTTCGATTCCTCAGCACCACATAAGCAAAAAGAAAAAACCCGGAAGTGGCGCTGCGGCTCAAGTGGTAGAGCACTAGCGTTGAGCTGAAGAGCTGAGAGACAGCACTCAAGCCCAGAGTTCAGGCCCCACGACCGGACCCAAAAAATAAATTAATAATAATAATTAATAGTAGTAGCCAGGCACCAGCAGCTCACACCTGTAATCCTAGCTACTCAGGAGGCTGAGATCTGAGGATTGCGGTTCAGCCACGGCAGGAAAGCCAGCACTGGCAGGAAAGTCCGTGAGACTCTTATCTCCAATAAACCCACTAGAAAACCAGAAGTGGCACTGTGGCTCAAGCAGTAGAGCTCTCGTCTTGAACTGAAAAGCTGAGGGACAGCGCCCAGGCCCAGAGTTCAAGCCCCACGACCTACCAAAAAAAAAAAAGTGGCGCTATGGCTCAAGTGATACAGTGCTAGCCTTGAGCAAAGAAGCTCAGGGACAGTGCCCAGGCCCTAAGTCCAAGCTCCAGGACTGGGGAAGGAAGGAAGGAGGGAAGGAGGGAGGGAGGGAGGGAAGGAAGGAAGGAAGGAAGGAAGGAAGGAAGGAAGGAAGGAAGGAAGGAAATAACATAGACCTCTCCCCTAAATTCAGTCCCAGTAAACCCAAGGACCTACTGGGCACAAACTTTGTGAACAATTCTGCAAAGACAATACAGAATCTGAAATTTAAATATAAACCTTCCTCCAAAATCTGCTTCTCCATCCTAGTTTAAAACCCGGTTCCATCACCCACAATCTAGCTTGCCACTTTGTGGCCAAAATACTGAATCCACAAAGAGCTAATGAGTGCATAAGTATAAAAGTATGCAAGTGGTTATCATACCACCAACTAGGGGTCAGTAGAAGGGCAGCACAGATCACCAAGAACACTTTCAGAAAACTTTAAGCTAACCCTTTAACAGGATCAGGGTAGAGGGAACTGAAATGTAAGCAGATCTCCAACAGAGCAAGATGTCCTCCACCCTCTATGTTTCACATCAGAACGCAGAGGTCATCCTGAGCTCCACCTGAGCTCCACTCCATTTTCCTCCTACTCCTAAGTATAGACCACTGTTGTCTCTTCAACTTCCTTCCTTCAACTGTTCATACTGTTCTTTGGTCTCCATGCCAACAGTTACTAGCCTAAATCAAGTATTGATCCTAAATTTTGGAATAGGACTAATCTAGCCCAGTCTGGCCTCAATCTCACCCAACCTCAAACTCTGAAGAGCAAAGTGTGTACTTCCAAAGGATTAAAGGTGTGTACCACCATGCTTATCTCATCCTCTTTATAAATCCTTTAAAATAGCTTAATATAATTCTAGTCCTGCCATGTTCTAGATCCTGCTTTTCACCCAGCCTCAAAGACCCTTTTGGCCCACTAGATCGCTTAATTCTAAACCACTCAACATTCCCAAGAATGCTAAGCCATTCTCCCTGCCCCCCCTTCCCTCCCACCCCTGCTACTGTGCTGTATATAGGTATCTGTCACATGTGTACCACTGTGAGTACTTCCTGTGAGACAGCTAAGTGCACTAATGTACTTGCTCTTATGTAATCTTATAACTTTACTAAAAAATTGACCTGTGACATCTCTATTAAGCTAATGATAGAAAATGCTTTGCACACCATCTTAGTAAGAGCTGAAGATGAAATATGCACCTAATCTCAGATAGTAGCCTCCATAGTCATAACTACTGTGCTACTATTGTTAGTTTTTTTTCCTCATTCTCAGCTACCTGGCAAAACCCATCTGTCAACGTATATTTAACATGTGTACCATTACAAAGACTTGCCTGGCAATCCCTTCTATCTGACAATGACCAATGCTCTCCCCATTCCCACTTACATCCACGTAATAAGTCTTCAGTATTCCAAGTCTGTGTCTGCAAATTCATCAACATACTAAACTTTATTCCTAACTTCCAAATCTGTTCTTTGGGCAGTTGACTGATGATTCAGTCAAAGGCAGACACAAAATAATGAAAACTGGTATCGCCAAAAATGAAGATTGCTGAGGTCAAAGAGAGAGAGGTGTGTGTGTGGACACAAAATAATGAAAACTGGAATCTCCAAAAATGAAGATTGCTGAGGTCAAAGAGAGAGAGGTGGTGTGTGTGTGTGAAGATTGCTGAGGTCAAAGAGAGAGAGGTGTGTGTGTGGACACAAAATAATGAAAACTGGAATCTCCAAATTTGAAGATTGCTGAGGTCAAAGAGAGAGGTGGTGTGTGTGTGTGTGTGTGT
>NW_012267309.1:4287118-4291597 GCF_000151885.1 Dipodomys ordii | reverse complement strand
CCAGCTTTTTTTTTTTCTTTTTTTTTTCGGGGGGAGGGGGAGGGAGGTCAGTCATGGGGCCTGAACTCTGGGCCTGGGCATTGTCCCTCAGTTTGTCAGCATTCTACCACTTGAGCCAGAGTGCCACTTCCAGCTTTTTTCTGCTTTCCAGCCTCACGCATGCAAGGCAAGCCACCTTCCCAGCCCCATTTCCAGCTATTTGTTGGCTAATTGGAGATAAAGAATCTCATGGACTGTCTTCTGGCAGCCTTCAAATGGGGAATCCTCACATCTCAGCCTCCTGAGTAGCTAGGATTAGAAGCATGAACTTGGGATGCCTGCAAAGAGGCCTTCTTGTTTACTAAAAACAATTCTTTCTTATGATATATTCAATGTCTTTTTTTTTTTTTTTGGCAGTCCTAGGGCTTGAATTCTGGGCCTGGGCACTGTCCCTGAGCTCTTCAGCTCAAAGCTAGTGCTCTACCACTTGAGCCACAGTGCCACTTCATTTTCAGGTGGTTAATTGGAGATAAGAGGCTCATGGACTTTCCTGCCTGAGCTGGCTTTGAACCATGATCCTCAGATCTCAGCCTCCTGGGTAGCTAGGATTACAGGCATAAGCCAAGGGTGCCTGGCTGCCTTTTGTTTTTAGCATTTTTGTCTTCTGTTTTGTTTTTTTGGTGCTGTTTTTGCTGGTACCAGAATTTAAAATCAGGATTGTGCACTTGCTCAGCTTTGCTTGCTTGGCTGACAAAGTGCTCAGGTGCCCTCCGCCCCCTTCCAGTCCTGCATTTTTTTCCTGCCCAGACTGGTTTCAATGAGTGATGGTCAGCCTCCTGAGTCAGCCACTGGCACTCAGCTTTTAATTATGCTACTTGTTGGTTATTTAGCCATTTAAAATGACCCTCAGGGCTGGGGATATGGCTAGGTTCGGTTCCTCAGTTCCACAGAAACAGGAAAAGCCTGAAGTAGCATTGTGGCTGAAGTGGTAGAGTGCTAGCCCTGAGCAAAAGAAGCTTAAGGACAGCACCCAGGTCCTGAATTCAAGCACAGGACTGGAAAAAAAAAAAAAAAAGACCCTCAAATATTACACTGCAGTGCTGTCTAGTGTTACAAACTATTTTATGGCTTGTAAAACAAAAACAAACATAGTATATACACTTCAGGCATAATAAAACAAGTATATAGTAAGTAAACAATCACAATAGAAGATCTGGTCACCTGATGGAAATGTTATGACGATAGGCTGGTGGGACCCTAAGAAAGTATTTCCTATAGGACTCATATTTCAGTGTTCACTGTGGCTTTACAGAACCTAACTAGAGCAAATAATGAGAATCAACTGAACCTTAGCCCTTGTAGATCTCCCACCTACAGGGTGTTAGGTGCAAACAGCCAATGCCACAGACAAAGTTGACCTGAGCTAGTTCAGCCACTGTCAGGAGAATTCAGAACTAGGAGCAGAGAGAGGGGCTATCATGTCCCATATAAATCCTACTGACTAAGTTAACCAAAGCAGTTTCTACTATCTAAAATTGAATCATTACCAAATCAATTATAGAGAGGAATAACAATGGCATCTGGGAAAGAAACCTGGTATGCAAATACCAGATGTGAATAAAATAAAGGTTCTATTCATATCTACTTAATTTTTGCCAGTAATTCTCTTAATAATCAGTCCTTCGTGTAATCTTAAAGAAATTAATTTGAATGACTCAAAATTCATTTTGTAGTGGTAGGTGCAATAACTAATTGAGCCAGCCAATTATAGCTAATTTATTAATAAAAACTAGCCAGCCAGTTATTGCAATAATTTATTCAACGGGCATACTATGGAAGCTTTGGACCACCATCTTGCATGCCCAGTCAGTTAAGAGATATTATCATATTTCTGAAAAGACCCCTGGGCATACACACAAGCTGGTAAGCCATTTCTGTTATATCTAATCATAGCTTTATTACATGCTTAACAAGTCAACAGTATCTATTTCCAATACAATTTGTGCTGGTTCAATCATTATCAGATAATTAAGGGCTGGGAAGGTGGCTCAGTGGTAGAGCGCTTGCCTTGCATGCATGAGGACCTGGGTTGGATTCCCCAGCACCACATAAGCAAAAAGAAAAAAGTCAGAAGTGGCGCCATGGCTCAAGTGATAGAGCGCTAGCCTTGAGCTGAAGAGCTGAGGGACAGCACCCAGGCCCAGAGTTCAGGCCCCACGACCAGACCCCTCCCCCCCAAAAAAAGAAAGAAATGTACTCAGATAATTAACTACAGTATTATGTAAGTAGATGAATTATAAATAAATGAATTATAAATAAAATATTATTGCCTATACAAAATTTAAGTTGAATCTTTGGGAAGGCCCAGAAAAGATTAGGAGATTTTTCTCATTTTTTGTTTTGGCAGTTCTGGGGTTTGAACTCAGAGCTTCGTGCTGGCTAAGCAGGTACTCTACCACTTAACCCACTGGATCAACCATAGACTTTTTTTTTTTTTTTAATTTTTTGTCGGTCATGGGGCCTGAACTCTGGGCCTGGGTGCTGTCCCTCAGCTCTTCAGCTCAAGCAAGGCTAGCTACCACTTGAACCACAGCGCCACTTCCAGCTTTTTCTGCTAATGTGGTGCTGAGGAATCAAACCCAGGGCCTCATGCATGCAAGGCAAACACTCTACCACTGAGCCACCTTCCCAGCTCTGACTCTTTTTATTAATATTAAAAAGGATATGAGAATTACAACAGTGAAAGAAAAGATGGTGAGAGGATTTACAAAAATATAGAAGAATTCTGGTTCATACTTCAAGTGTCATAATTCTCACTCAACAAACATAAAAACTCAAAGTATATATTATTTTTAATAGGTATGAGTTTATAGAGGAAACAATGCAGAGCTCTAGCCGAGACACTTTACGCAAAGATAGGAAAGTGAATGCAAGCAGAAATAAAATAATAAATGTGCCTATTATTAATTTCTTTATAATTCATATCTCTAATACAAGTAAGTTTTGCTTACAAAAAAATTTTTAAGCTGAATGCTTTACCCACACTCATCTAATAACATTTTACATGTTGGGCTGTGTTCCCCTCTTCTCCCCCATATATATACTTAAATTTTTTTTTTTTGGTCGGTTGTGGGGCTTGAACTCTGGGCTTGGGAGCTGTCCCTCAGCTCGTCAGCTCAAGGCAAGTGCTCTACCACTTGAGCTACAGCGCCACTTCCGGTTTTCTGGTGGCTTATTGGAGATGGGAGTCTCACAGTCTTTCCTGCCAGGGCTGGCTTTGAATTGTGATCCTCAGATCTCAGCCTCCTGAGTAGCTAGGATTACAGGCATGAGCCACTGGCGACCAGCTATACTTACATTTATTTACAGAAGCTCTGCACCACTGTTATATATCGATATAATTTTCTTTCTGAACCATTTACAAAAAAAGTTGAAAATACCATACCTTTTACAAATCTACTCTTAAAAAAAATTTTTTTACTCTCTTTCATAATTACAATAGCTATCAACTCAGGGCCTGGGCACTGACCCTGAGCTTTTTTGCTCAAGGCTAGCATTATACCTCTTGAGTTATAATTCCACTTCTAGCTTTTTACTTTTTTTTTTCCTTCAAACTGTGATCCTCAGATCTCAGCCACCTGAGTAGCCAGGGTAAGAGTTACATAAGCCACTGGAGTTCAGCTCAAATCTAGAATATTTAACACAGAATGCATATATTTTTTGGGGGGAGGAAGGGGTCCGGTTGTGGGGCCTGAACTCTGGGCCTGGGCATTGTCCTTCAGCTCTTCAGCTCAAGGCTAGTGCTCTACCACTTGAGCCACAGTGCCATTTCCGGCTTTTTTCTTTTTGCTTATGTGGTGCTGAGGAATCGAACCCAGGGCCTCATGCATGCAAGGCAAATGCTCTACCACTGAGCCACCTTCCCAGCCCCGGAATGCATATGTTTAATTTCTATGTTCCAATTTTTGTCACCTGACTTGATTAAATATTTTTATAACATGTTTCCCTATAGTACAAAATTGAATATATCCAGCCCCTAGTATAAAATTCAATCTACCTGGGCACCAGTGGCTCACGCCTATAATCCTAGCTACTCAGGAGGCTAAGATCTGAGGATCGCAGTTCAAAGCCAGCTGAGTCAGTCAAGTCTGTGAGACTCTTGTCTCCAATAAACTGCTCAGAAAACCAGAAGTAGCACTGTGGCTCAAGTGGTAGAGTGCTAGCCTTAAGCTGAAGAGCTGAGGGACAGCGCCCAGGTCCAGAGTTCAAGCCCCATAACGGACAAATAAAATAAAATAAAATTCAATCTATGATCAAGAATTGTGGGGCTAGGGGGCTGGGAAGGTGGCTCAGTGGTAGAGCGCTTGCCTTGCATGCACGAGGCCCTAGGTTCGATTCCTTAGCACCACATAAGCAAAAAGAAAAAAGCCAGAAGTGGCGCTGTGGCTCAAGTGGTAGAGCGCTAGCCTTGAGCTGAAGAGCTGAGGGACAGTGCCCAGG
>NW_012267309.1:4283909-4287068 GCF_000151885.1 Dipodomys ordii | reverse complement strand
AAAAAGCCAGAAGTGGCGCTGTGGCTCAAGTGGTAGAGCGCTAGCCTTGAGCTGAAGAGCTGAGGGACAGTGCCCAGGCCCAGAGTTCAGGCCCACGACCTGACCCAAAAAAAAAAAAATTGTGGGGCTGGGAAGGTGGCTCAGTGGTAGAGCACTTGCCTGAGGCCCTGGGTTCGATTCCTCAGCACCACATAAGCAAAGGCCCAGAGTTCAGGCCCCAGGACGACCCAAAAAAAAAAAAAGAATTGTATATTGTTTCTAATATTTTCCTGTTTTTTTTTTTTTTTAATGGAAACAACAGTACCTATCGCACAGGGCTTTTTGGTTGTTTTGGTGGTGGGTGGTATTGGTTCTGGGGTTTGAACTCAGGACCTCACACTTGCTAGACTGGTGCTTTAAAACTGAACCATGCCCCTCACTATCTCTTTAGTGGTGTTTAATCTGGAATATCTCTACAGCCTTTTCCTTTAATTACAGGGCCATCTTTAAGAATAAAGTCTCTTTGTTTCAAATGTTTCTCAGTTGTGGTGTTTTTATTTTCTTTTTGTTTGCATATGGTTGGTTAGTTTACTTTTGGGTTATCTGAAGCAAGGTCTAGCTGAAGGCGGCTAGGATAGGTAAGATGAGAATCAAAGCAAGTCAGAATCAGGAGCTAGAACTGCAAGATTGCTAGAACAAAACTAAACATTGTATTAAGAAAGTACACATGGGGCTGGGAAGGTGGCTCAGAGGTACAGTGCTTGCCTAGCATGCATGAGGCCCTGGGTTTGATTCCTCAGCACCATATAAGCAGAAAAAGCCGGAAATGGTGCTATGGCTCAAATGGTAGAGCACCAGCCTTGAGCTGATGAGCTGAGGGACAGCGCCCAGGCCCAGAGTTCAGGCCCCACGACCAACAACAACAACAACAACAACAACAACGCACACACATGCATGCATTCCTTCTAGCATACTCCTCTCCATTAGTTACAACATTTACTAAAAAACAATTTATTTACAATTCCTCTGACCTTGCCTCAAATAAGTAACGAACACCACCAGAAGGTAAGAATTCACAGTAGGGCAATTTCTCTGATCAAAAGAATGTCCACAGAGTTAAAAGAAACAAGCACTCATGTCAAAAGACTCTGATTGGTAAGATCAACCTAGATCCAATGTCTCTCCATTCTTGAAATAACATCAAAACATCACAAAGTGCTGGGCTGATGGTGGCTCACTCATTCCTGTTATCCTAGCTACTCAGGAGGCTGAGATATGAGGATTCTGTTCAAAGCCAGCATGGGCAGGCAAGTATGAGAGACTCTTATCTCCAATTAACTTACCTCCCTCTCCCTCTCCCCTCAGCACAAAAAGCTAGAAATGGAGCTGTGGCTCAAAGTGGTAGAGCACTAGCCTTGAGCACAAAAGATCAGGAACAACAACCATGCACTGAATTCAAGCCTAAGGACTGGCATCAAAAAAAAAAAAAAAAAAAAAAACTGCACAAGGCAAAATGATTCCAAGATACCAGGTGCCTAACATGATCATGTGCGTGTGCATGCATGTGCGTATGCATGTGTGTGTATGTGTGTGTGTGTAACTGGGAAAGGCAGGGAGAAAACAATTGGAGAGATGACAATGACCAAAAGACCTAAGTCCAACTTTTTGAATTAAAACTTTTCATACGGGCCTGGGAAGGTGGCTCAGTGGTAGAGTGCTTGCCTTGCATGCACAAGGTCCTGGATTCGATTCCTCAGCATTACATAAGCAAAAAGAAAAAAGCTGGAAGTGGCGCTATGGCTCAAAGTGGTAGAGTGCTAGCCTTGAGCTGAAGAGCTGAGGGATAGCGCCCAGGCCCAGAGTTCAGGTCCCATGACCAGACACACACACAAAAAAAAAAAGAAAAGAAAAGAAAAGAAAGAAAACTTTTCATACAACTACTTTACTTTTTAATATTTTAAAATATTTTTAATGTGTCTGCACTGAACACTAGTGGATCATGCCACCAGTAATACTAGCTCCTCAAGAGGCTGAGATCGGAGGATCTCAGTTCAAAGACAGGCCAGGAATATCTTGAGAGTCTTATCTCTTCAACTGAGCAAAAAAGCTCAGGGACAGTGCCCAGACCCTGATTTCAAGTCCAAAGACTGGCATAAAATAAACAAATAAAAAGCAAAAAAGTTCAGAGACAGCACCCAGGCTCTGAGTTCAAGCCCCCATCCCAAAAATTAATATTCACAGGGGCTGGGAATGTGGCTCAGTGATAAGAGTGCTCACCTATCATGCATGAAGCCCTGGGTTTAATCCCTCAGTACCACATACACAGAAAAAGCCAGAAGTGGTGCTATGGCTCAAGTGGTAGAGTGCTAGCCTTGAGCAAAAGAAGCTCAGGGACAGTGCCCAGGCCCTGAGTTCAAGCTCCAGGACTGGCAATAATAATAATAATATTCACAAAAATGTCACTATCTAGACCACATTTTGTTTAGCTGATTTATAATTTTTCTTCTGTTCCTTCTTTTCTCTATTTTCAGGAGATTTGGATTGGCCATCTGTTCAAACTCCTCTAAAAGAATAACTAACAGTGATCCTCATTGACAGTTCTTTGAATGTCAACATCTTATGAAAATGCACCTAGGGGCTGGGAAGGTGGCTCAGTGGTAGAGCGCTTGCCTTGCATGCATGAGGCCCTGGGTTCCATTCCTCAGCACCACATAAGCAAAAAGAAAAAAGCCGGAAGTGGCGCTGTGGCTCAAGTGGTAGAGCACTAGCCTTGAGCTGAAGAGCTGAAGGACAGTGCCCAGGCCCAGAGTTCAGGCTCCATGACGGGACCCAAAAAAAAAAAAAAAGAAAAGAAAAGAAAATGCACTTAAAAGTAAAAAGGTCAGGTATGTGTGGTTCATTCCCGTAATCTTTATCTACTTCTGGAGACTGAGATCTGAGGATAGAAGTTCAAAGTTAGGCTGGGCAGGAAAGTACTCCAATGAAAGTCTTATTTCTGGGCTGGGAAGTTGACTCAATGGTAGAACGCTTGCCTTACATGCCTGAGGCCCTGGGTTCAATTCCTCAGCACCACATAAGCAAAAAGAAAAAAGCCAGAAGTGGCGCTGTGACTCAAGTGGTAGAGCGCTAGCCTTGAGCTGAAGAGCTGAGGGACAGCACGCAGGCCCAGAGTTCAGGCCC
>NW_012267309.1:4268316-4283859 GCF_000151885.1 Dipodomys ordii | reverse complement strand
AAAAAAGCCAGAAGTGGCGCTGTGACTCAAGTGGTAGAGCGCTAGCCTTGAGCTGAAGAGCTGAGGGACAGCACGCAGGCCCAGAGTTCAGGCCCCACAACCGGACCCAAAAATAAAAAAAAACCTCTTATTTCCAATTAACTACCCCCACCCTCCAAAAAAAGAACCAAAATGCCCAGAAGTAGAGCTAGGGCGCAAGGGGTAGAGCACTAGCACTAAGCAAAAAAGCTAAGGAACTGAGCACAGAGTTCAAGCCTTACTACCAGCAAAAAACAAAAATAAAAACAGCACTGCCTGGACATGGTGGCACTCTGTAACCACAATGTTTAGGAGGTAAAGTCAGGAAAATCAAGTGCTCTGATTAGTCTGAACTACATAGAGAGACCTTGCCTCAACAAAATAAAAACAAACTAAAAATAGAAAATTTAAAGTTTAAAGTTAACGACCAAAAAAATTGTAAATAAAAATAAATTTTTAAAAATAAAAAGTCTTGTGGGCTGGGAATGTGGCTTAGTAGTAAAGTGCTTGCTTAGCATGCATGAAGCCTTGGCTTCCTCAGTACCACATAGAGAGAAAAAGCCAGAAGTGGCACTGTAGCTCAAGTGGTAGAGTGCTAGCCTTGAGCAAAAAGAAGCTCAGGGACAGTGCCAAGGCCCTGAATTCAAGCAACAGGACGGGCAAAAATAAATAAATAAAACTAAAAAGTCCTAAAAGGGTAACTTCGTAAAAGGCTTAAATGTTCCGACTGATTAATTACAATGTACCCCAAGTCATTGGGGGAAAAAAAAGTCTTGCATTTGCTTTGTTCTTTGCTGTGTGTTAACCATATTACTTCATTTTTGTTCTGAGTTCTCTGTGAGGTAGGCAGGCAGTGGTTATTCCCACCTGAGAGATGATGAAACTAAGGCTCATCAATGGAAATCACTTTCCTAAGGTCAGACAGGAAGTATGCAATAACCAACTACAAGCTCAGTATCTCCCAGATCCAAGTCACAAACATAATTGACTTATTTGCTGGGTTCACCAGCTGACAAAAAAAAAGGGAAAGGGAGGAGAGGCATATAGAAGAGAAAGGAGATAAGGAAGAGAAAGGAAAGGCATTACAGGACCAAAGACAGCTTCACTGGAAAAATCTGCTCAATTTTGAGAAAAATAAAAATCCAATATTATTTAAACTGGCCCAGATCACAGAAAGAAAAAGAAGCTGAGAGCAAGTGACTCATGCTTGTAATCCTACCTACTTAGGAGGCTGAGATCTGAAGATACAGTTTGAAGCCAGTCCATGCAGACAAACTAGAGAAACTCTTAGCTCTAATTAACCAGCAAAATGTCAGAAGTGGACCTATGGCTCAAGTGGCAGAGCACTAGCCTTGAGGAAAAAAAGCTAAGGAGATAATGCCAGGCTTTGAATTCAAGGCCCATTACCAGTGCACACGCATGCACGCACACGCGCGCACACGCACACACACATACACATACACACACACACACACACACACACAAGGTATGTCTAGAAATTCTTTCTTAACAATCCTAAAATGAACAACAAAACATCTTTTTAATCTTTAACTTTTTTTGGGGGGGTTCCAGTCATGGGGCCTGAACTGTGGGCCTGGGCACTGCTCAAGGCTAGCACTATACCACTTGAGCCACAGCTCCACTTTCCGGCTTTTTCTTTTTGCTTATGTGGTGCTGAGGAATCGAACCCAGGGCCTCATACATGCAAGGCAAGCGCTCTACCACTGAGCCACCTTCCCAGTCCCTCTTTAACTTTTTTAACACAATTTTAGTTACTATTAAGGTGTTTTACAGAGGAGTTGCCATTTCATAAACCAAGTATCAAGTACATTTTTTTTTGGACAATCTCACCCTTCCTTCCCTTTCCTCCAGTTTCCTTCTCCCATCCTTGCCCACAAGTTAGATAGTTCATTTTCCACATACTGTATACTGAATAGTATGATGCATTTGTTCACTTTCCCTCCCTCTGTGTACCCCCCACTTTGCCCCCACTTAAAAAAAAAAGCAACAAAACTTTATTTATTTTAGCTAGTCCTGGAGCTTGAGCTCAGGACCTGGGCACTGATGAATAACTAGGCTTACAGGTGTGAGCCACCAGTGCCCAGCTCCAGCAAAAACTTCTTTTTTTGTCAGTCCTGGGGCTTGAACTCTGGGCTTGGGCTCTATCCCTCAACTCTTCAGCTCAAGGCGAGCTCTCTGCCACTTAAGCCACAGCACCACTTTCAGTTTTCTAGTGATTAACTGGAGATACGAGTCTCATGGACTTACATGCCCGGGCTGGCTTTGAACCGTGATCCTCAGATCTCAGCCTCCTGAGTAGCTAGGATTACAGGCATGAGCCACTGCACCAGCACCCGGCTCAGCCAAAACTTTTAAATAGCCAATTTCACTTAAAGACAAATTTCAAATAAGTACATTGCATTACTTTTGTTTCCCAATAAAAATAAGCAAAATCCAAAAATATTTTAAGATCATTACTATTATTAAGGGGTTATTCCAGGAACAAAAAAATGGGCTGATTATAGTATATCCATTTATTATATGCTTCTTTGTATGTGGACATATAAATAGATAAGCACATACATACCCAAAAATGTCAACATATATGTGAACATACACAAATTCTCTAACTACCCACTGACAGGACTCTAGAGTAACACTTAATGACAATAACACCTAGATCTTAGTTTTTAAATATCTATGGTGTAGGTATACTCAAGGAATGATGAGACAGGTAAAAAAGATAGCAGCTTCTCAGGTTCCTGAGGACCAAACCCGTAGCAATGAACATCAACATAAATAATATTAACAGAAAGATGATGTTAAGCAAAATGAACTCCAAGATAGGGACACAAATATCTTTTTTTCTTTCTTGCTATTGTTTCTAACGTATTTATAATGTACCATGTGATTTTTTTGTTGCTTTGTATGTTCTTCCCCCACAGTATAACCCGTTTTCACTGTATTTGATGTCAGTGCCTGCATCTCGTATATATACTTCTGTAATTCAGGGAAGGGAAGGAAAAAACAAAATGTTTAAATAAGGATACAGGTTGACCCACTGTAACCAGGAGATGTACAAAACACTATGTTGAAAACAAACTTTACAACTTGGCGGGGGAGGGGGGAAAAGGGGAGTGAGTTGTGGAGGGGGGAGGGAAGGGATGGTAGAGAGAAAAAGGAGGAAGCAACAATGCTCAATAGGAAATGTACTCATTACCTTGCTCATTTAACTGTAACCCCTCTGTACAGCATTTTTACAATTAAAAAACATACAAAAAAGAATAATATTAACAGACTACAATTCAAATGAATAGCACAGAAGACTATCTTCAATAATCAAAGAGAACACTTTCAGTAAAGGCACAGAAAGAAGTGTGGCCCCTGGTAGGATGCAGTAAAAACAGCAGAGCAATGCCCCTGTGATACTCTGCCAAACACAAAAATTAAGAGTGAACATAAACACAAATGCCCTATAATATTCAAATGTGTCAAAACCATGAAAATCAAGACCATGAAGATGAAGGAAAATCAAAATTATAATAATCTCAAATCAGTTTTGAGGTTGGACACCAGTGATTCATGTCTGTAATTCTAGCTACTCAGGAGTCTGAGATCTGAGAATCCCATTTCCAAGCCAGTCCGGGCAGAATCTTTTTCTGGTGGCTCATGTTTGTAATCCTCATTTACTCCAGGGCTGTGATCTGAGGTCACAATACAAAACCAGCCCAGGCAGATATGTCCTTGAGACTCTTACCTCCAATTAACCAGCAAAAAGGAGGAAGTAGAGCTGTGTCTCAAGTGCTAGACCTCCATCCATCCTTGAGTGGAAAAGCTAAGGAATAGCTCCCAGAGCCTCAGTTCAAGTCTCAGTAGCAGCATTTAAAATAATAATCCTAGCTACTCAGGAGGCTGAGATCTGAGGATCGAGGTTCAAAGCCAGCCCTGGCACAAATGTCCCTGAGATTCTTCTAATCTCCAATTAACCACCAGAAAACCAGAGGTGGCACTATGGTTCAAGTGGTAGAGCTAAGGAGCTAAGGAGCTCAGAGACAGTGCCCAATCCCAGAGTTCAAGTCCGAGGACCAACAACAACAACAAAAAAGAATAGTGAAGGGCTAGGAAGGTGGCTCAGTGGTAGAGTGCTTGCCTTGCATGCATGAGGCCCTGGGTTCGATTCCTCAGCACCACATAAGCAGAAAAAGCTGGAAGTGGTGCTTTGGCTCAAGTAGTAGGGTGCTAGCCTTGAGCTGAAGAGCTGAGGGACAGTGCTCAGGCCCTATGACCGACAAAAAAAAAAAAAAGAATAGTGTAGCTGGGCGCTGGTGGCTCACGCCTGTAATCCTAGCTACTTAGGAGGCTGAGATCTGAGGATTGCGGTTCAAAGCCAGCCTGGGCAGGAGAGACCGTGAGACTCCTATCTCCAATAAACCACCAGAAAACCGGAAGTGGCACTGTAGCTCAAGTGGTAGAGTGCTCGCCTTGAGCTGACGAGCTGAGGGACAGCGCCCAGGCCCAGAGTTCAAGCCCCACAACCGACAAAAAAAAAAAAAAAAAAGAATAGTGCAATGTAAAAAGTAGGACTGGGAAGGTGGCTCAGTGGTAGAGTGCTCGTCTAGCATGCATGAAGCCCTGGGTTCAATTCCTCAGCACCACATAAGCAGAAAAAGCCAGAAGTGATGCTGTGGCTCAAATGGTAGAACGCTAGCCCTTGAACTGAAGAGCTGAAGACAGAGCGCCCAGACCCAGAGTTCAGGCCCACAGCCAACAACAACAACAAAAAAAATGTAAAAAGTCTAAAAAGTAGATGACAATGATGTAGATAAATACTAATTTCCTGGTTTTGACAGCTATTCTGTCGTCATACTCCCCCCATAAAAAAAAGGAAATACATATTGAGTTACTGAGGAGTAACAGGCAACTTGTTCTCAATTTTCCAAAGAAAGTCCTTTACACCGCAATTGCAATTTTTCTAAATTTGAGGTTAAAGTAGAAACAAGTAATAGAATAATTTTTTTTAATGTGTAAGATTTGTGAAAAGGTTAACTTTAAAATAGCTGTCATGGGGCTGGGAAGGTGAACCAGCAATAGAGTGCTTGCCTCACATGCATGAGGCCCTGGGTTCGATTCCTCAGCACCACATAAGCAGAAAAAGCTGGAAGTGGTGCTGTGGCTCAAGTGGTAAAGCATAGCCTTAAGCTGAAAAGCTGAAGGACAGAGCCCAGGCCCAGAGTTCAGGCACCATGACTGGCAAAAAAAAAAGAAAAGAAAAGGCCGGAAGTAGCACTATGGCTCAAGTGGTAGGGCACTAGCTTTGGGGTGAAGAGCTCAGGGACAACGCCCAGGCCCAGAGTTCAAGCCCCAAGACTGACCAAAAAAAAAAAAAAAATATATATATATATATATATATATTATTCGGACTTTATACCTAATTGGAAAGATACATCATATTTTTGACCATGAAAATTCAGTGTTATAAAGAACTGAGATCTCTAAATTAATCCATGAATTAAAAGCATTCCTAATGAAAATATAAATAAGTTTTAGAAACTTGGCCTACTGGTTGTAAAGTTACGTATAATGAAAAAAATAAGAATAACCTGGAAAATTCTAAAACAATAAAGTTAAAATAACTAAAACTTTTCAATAAACACATTATTTTTCCTATTTGTACATATACATAATACACAGAAACCTTTTCTTGTGTGTCTGTTTGTCCTGGGGCTTTAGCTCAGGACCTCCATCTAGCCCTCGCTTGGTCCTCTCCACTCAGGTTGGCCCTCTACTACTTCATTTGAACCACACTTCTACTTCTGGCTTTTTGCTCATTAACTGGTAGAAGTTAATTTATGCAAGTAATTTTGCACATTTCTATTTCTATTTGCACTTTTCTATTTCTCTTCTGTTTTTTTAGGTTCCAGACCAGGACTCAATCTGGTACCTAATGTTTATGCACACTGGCTAGCACTCTATAAAGTGAACCACACCTCCAGCCCCTGCATATTACATTCTTAAACAGGGAAGGCTTAACATTTCCCAACATTTTTTTTTCAAGTTGCAAATGTCACAATACAGTTCAATCAAAAAGATACTTTCCTTAGACATTTATAAATAGTCTACTATTTTGTTAGCAAAATGGACTATAAAAGATGAATATAGGGCTGGGAAGGTGGCTCAGTTGTAAAGTGCTTGTCTTGCATGCATGAGGCCCTGGGTTCAATTCCTCAGTATCACATAAGCAGAAAAAAACTGGAAGTGGCACAATGGCTCAAATAGTAGGGCGCTAGCCTTGAGCTGAAGAACTGAAGGATAGTGCCCAGGCCTAGAGTTCAGCCCTCACAACGGACAAAAAAAAAAAAAAAGCTGAATATAGCCAGACTCACACCTGTAAGCCTAGGTATTCAGGAGGCTGATATCTAAGGATTACAGTTTGAAACCAGCCTGGACAGAAAAGTCTGTGAGACTCTTATCTCCAATAAACTACTCAGAAAAAAGCAAGAAATGGCGTTGTGGCCCAAGTGATGGAGTGCTAGCCTTGAGTAAAAAAGCTCAAGGACAGTGCTCAGGCCCTGAATTGAAGCTCTACCTACCACCAACGAGGAAGGGGGAGAGGGGAGAGAGAGGGAGAGAGGGAGAGAGAGAGAGGAGGGGGGAGGGAGAGAGGGAGAGAGGGAAAGAGAGGGAGAGAAAGATCAATATAGGTTTCATTCCAGGGTTTCTGAAAGCTAAACATTTGTAAAAAAAAAAAAAACAATCTCCAATGGTCCTTTCTTAGTCAGGCTCCTTTTACTGGTTTACCCATGTTCCCATTATCATCATAGGGATTTAGAATGGCCTTAACAAATTGAGAGCATATAATTGATGAGAGGCTGGCCATAAACTTCAATTCATCTCTCCGAATGAGCTCATAAGGCCCACTTCAAGACTTATGGGGAGGCATGCTTACACATTCCTCATCAAACCTTGGGGGACTACCAGAGACAACATCAGAACATCAGTAACATTCTTTAGAGAGGGGAAGTGGGCATGCTATTTAAAGCTCTTCTTGTACTGTACTTCCCATCAGACAGAACTAAGAAAACAGCAGTGAAAGTTGACTTGAAATAAACGTTGATTTGAAATGAAAGTTGCTTTGCAATGAAAGTTCAATCATTTGTTCTGATGAAAATGAGGCCTTGGTCTGGGAAGGTGGCTCAGTGGTAGAGTTTGCCTTGCATGCATGAGGCCCTGGATTCAATTCCTCAGCACCACATGAGCAGAAAAAGCCAGAAGTGGCGCTGTGGCTCAAGTGGCAGAGTGCTAGAAGAGCTGAGGAACAAGTGCCCAGGCCCAGAGTTCAGGCCCCATGACCAACAAAAAAAAGAAAAGAAAAAAAAAGAAAGAAAGAAAGAAAGAAAATGAGGCCTTTTCCTTGTATTACATCAGAGGTATGTTGTTAATGCTGCAGTCTCACCTAAACTGGCAGGTTATATCAATGGGTTTCTATGTGATACAGAACAAAATAAAAAAATGTGAGTATAACACAAGTGGTAGGTATTGTTTTGGGAGATTTTTCATTTCAGTTTTGTGTGTATACCCACACACACTGTGTCATGATGTAGATTTCCTAATATATGTCCTACTTTTACAGTTTAAATTTTTTCATATGTATCAAAATCACTAATTTTTTCCACAAATGTTCATTAAATACTTATCCTTCAGAACTACAGAGGCAACATTTATACCAGTGTGAAATAAGGAAATAAAAATAACTTGGTCCCTGCGCTTGCAGAAGTCTCAGAAAATCTAATTGTCCCATAAGTGTGACTATAAATTGTGCTAAGTATTATGGAGAAGTATATAGAGAACTAAAATATATTATCCTGAGGGGAGAGGTTTTCACCTGGGGAAACTATACTGAAAAGATGTATGGAAATGAGGGCAATGCCAGGCAGGAAAAAAGCACCTTCAGAAGCACCTACAAGAGGTCTGGGGAAATGAAACAGAAAGAGGAAAGAATGTAGCATTCTCCTAGGTAAGGCTTGAGAGGTCTGCGTAGATTAGTCCCTACCCCACCCCCACCCCACCCCACCCCCCACACACAGGTAAAGAGATTGCAGGAATTTTAATGCTCTAAGGTCAATGAGAATGAGCAATTTGCATTTTTAAAGCTCAGCTGTAGGGAAGGAAAAAACAGGGCAGCTGGACTGTTTAGAGGACTGCAGGGAAGGTGCAGAAGCCGGTTTGGTGACGATGTAAGAGCTGCGGGCACTTGTGTAATAACGCAGGCAGCCAGAGAGGACCATGAAATGTGACCGGATTCCTGAGAAATCCCAGAGCACTCTGTTGGGGGTGAGAGGTAGGTGGCCAGAGTTGGGCTAATGAACATGAATATGGTAAATGATTTGTACGTATGAAAACAGAACAATGAAACCCATTGAAATTACCTTCAGAAAGAGGGGAAGGGGAAAGTAATAGGAGGGTGAGGCTGAAAGAAATGGAATACCTTGTGTACATGAAGTGGTCAGGTCACCCCAGGTAACCAATGTACACTAATTTTTAAAGGAAAGGGAAAAAAAATCCCAAAGAAGCAGAGAGGAAAAATATGTTTATTATTATTGCTGTTGTTTTCTTGTGGTGCTGGGGAGGAACTCAGGGGCACTGTATATTCGAGGCAAGCCCTCAAATGTACAATGTAGTGCCCACAAAAATACATCCTCAAGCCCACCATCAGAGTTCAGTTTTCCATAGTTTTAACAAACATATGTCAAATTAACAGCTGGAATGACATAGAGGTATTAAAGGGAGTATAAAGAGAGAGAAAAAGAAATAATTAACAAAAGTGTTTGGATGACACATCCTGCTCCTTGCACACAGTAACATATAAATGCAAGCCCAAAAAAACCTAGAATTAATTTTCAGACTGTCCGGTGGCCCATCATAAATTGTGGCTAAAGCCAGGTGCTGGTGGCTCACGCCTGTAATCCTAGCTACTCAGGAGGCTGAGATCTGAGGATCAAGGTTCAAAGCCAGCCCAGGCAGGAGAGACCATGAGACTCCTATCTCCAATAAACCACCAGAAAACCGGACGTGGCACTGTAGCTCAAGTGGTAGAGCGCTCGCCTTGAGCTGAAGAGCTGAGGGACAGCGCCCAGGCCCAAAGTTCAAGCCCCACGACTGACTAAATAAATAAATAAATTGTGGCTAAAGTGGCTGGAAAGGTGGCTCAGTGGTAGAGCGCTTGCCTTGCATGCCTGAGGCCCTGGGTTTGACTCCTCAGCACCACATAAGCAAAAAGAAAAAAGCCGGAAGTGGCGCTGTGGCTCAAGTGGTAGAGCGCTAGCCTTGAGCTAAAGAGTTGAGGGGCAGCGCCCAGGCCCAGAGTTCAGGCCCCACGACCGGACCCAATAAATAAACAAAAAAATAGTGGCTAAAGTCACTATGTGTCTAAAAATATAGTACAACGGCATAATGAAATATTCAACACTTTTAATAAAATAATTCTCCATGAAATTGTGGGGATGCGGTTTGCTTATTTGGGAGCTCGACTATCTCTTCCATACCTAATACATTACAGAGCACTGAATCCAATCTAAATGTAGGGTACTGCTCTACTGAAGAAATGTATCCACCACTATGAGGAATAAACCACCCAGAAAAAATAAAAATAAATAAAACAAAGAGCAAATAAAGAGAAATTATTCAAGAGAAATCTCTGTACCATAAAACATACAAAGATATTAATCAGGGTATTTCTCAGAGGAAAAAAAAGAAATTATTTATCACATGCTTAGTTCTCACATTCTAATAGTCTGTTCACTAAGAATCAGCATAATCTCAACATCAGGTAATTAACTACATGTATCCTCATCAGACTCTCAAAGTCTGACATAAGAATTAAAATAAAAGCTTGACACTTAAGGTATATTAGAATCTCACTTAGGTTATCAAAACAAATTTTTTTTTTATTTTCCTTTTGTGTGTGTGTGTGCTGGTACTAAGATTTTTTTTTTTTTGATCCGGTCGTGGGGCCTGAACTCTGGGCCTGGGTGCTGTCCCTCAGCTCTTGAGCCACAACACCACTTCCGGCTTTTTTCTTTTTTTTTTTGCTTATGTGGTGCTGAGGAATCGAACCCAGGGCCTCATGCATGCAAGGCAAGCGCTCTACCACTGAGCCACCTTCCCAGCCCCTCAAAAGAAAAATTTTTAAAAAGAAACTTTAAAGCTGGGTGCCAGTGGCTCACACCTGTAACCCGAGCTACTCAGGAGGCTGAGATCTGGGGATCGAGGTTCAAAACCAGCCCAGGCAGCAAAGTCCATAAGACGCTTATCTCCAATAAAAACCACCAGAAAACCAGAAATGGTGGTGTAACTCAAGTGGTAGAGTGCTAGCCTTGAGCTGAAGATAACAGGGACAGCACCCAGGCCCAGAGTTCAAGCCCCATGCCCAACAGGAAGGAAAGAAAGAGAAAGAAGGAAGGAAGAAAGAGATGGAGAGGGAGACAGAGATAGAGAGAAAAACAAACTGTAGCCAGGGGCCAGTGGCTCACACCTGTAATCCTAGCTACTCAGTTGACTAAAATCTGAGTATCACAGTTCAAAGCCAGGTAGGACAGGAAAGTCCAAGAGACCCTTATCTCCAATTCACAACAAAAAATGAAGTAGAGCTGTGGCTCAAATGGTAGAATAATAGCCTTGAGCAAAAAAAGCTCAGGGACTGACCCCAGGTCCTGAATTCAAGCTCCAGAACCAGCTCCCCACCACCTCCCCCCCCCAAAAAAAACCCTTAGAAAATTAATCAAAATGAAAACTGGGGGGTTAAAAGAGTTGTCCATCTTTTCCTGTTTTCCAGATTGTCTAACAAACATGGACTTCATTAACTTTTCCCAGTCACAAGGGCAGTACTCATAGTAGAAAACAAATATAAGCACAAAGGAAATTATCCATAATTCCATGAGCCAAAAATCACTATCTGATGTCAATTTTTTGTTTTATCAGTACTTGCCCAGCAGGTGCTCTTTTTTGTGTTGGTTATTCACTTTATGCCCAACCCAACTTAACTATGATCCTAATTTGTGCTTCCACATTAATAGGATGACATATGCTCACCACCACAGCACCTAGTCATTTGTGGAGATGGACTCTCACAAACTTTTTTTTGCCTTGCCTAGCCCCAAATTGCAACCACTCTGACCTCCTATGCAGGTAGGACTAAAGATCTGAGTTACCATGCACAGCTATTCCTCTGCCTCCACCCCCATGGCCCTAGGTTAAACTCACAGCCCAGGCTTGACTATCGCTGAGACACACACACAGGAACTGTCATTATTTTTGTGTAGCCCGTTCTCTGACTTCATAGGTGTAGGGAGGAATGAGTGATACACAAGTAACAGCAAGAGTGTTCCAAGACAAGGAAAAGTACAGACTGCTGCTATACCAAGTGTTCAGGGTTAGCAGAACACTAAAATGAAGAAGCGAACTGAAGTTTTCTGAAAGAGGAGGTGGGACTAACTGACCAGACAGGGGAAGTGTAGGTCAGAGGAGTAGTCCTACTCAGAGGGGAGGGCAGGACACAAGCCCATCCAGGGAAGTGTAGAGACAAGACAAAGTGGGAACTGATGAAACCTTACAGCAAGGTAGGGCTAAGAGTTAAGACTCAGCTAACTACCTTGAAGGAGAAAGAGGAGGACAGACTTCTTATAGGGATTATTCTGACTGCTTGGGTAAAAGGATTAGGCTCAGCAAGTGGAAAGTGGGAAGGACAGTATCTTTTCAAACTAAGTAATTCCCAAAGGTCAGAGAGAGAAGGTATAGCAAGTCTTTTTTTTTTTTTGGGGGGGGGGAAGGGTTAACAAAAATAAGCTAACAGTTCACATTTATATCTTAGGGCCCACAAGCCCCCTCTATTTTAGTAAGGATAGAAACATACAATGCAAGTACAAGGCCCCACACTTGATCTCCATTATTGGGGTAAAAATTATTTATGGCATGCCTCCTAGAAATTCATATCAGAAATGTGGTTGCAAGAGGATCAATAAACATTAATGTTTAACAAAGGAAAAACAAATTTTGAAATATTGAGAGATCTGTATTGGACCCTGAACTTAAAAGATTATATGGAATGCACTTGTTATGTCCCCAATAAGTATATAATATTCCAGTACCCAGGGAAGAGCCAAGAGCAATATAAAGAACAGCTGCTTAGCTGGGCACTGGTGGCTCACGCCTGTAATCCTAGCTACTCAGGAGGCTGAGATCTGAGGATAGCAATTCAAAGCCAGCTCCGGCAGGAAAGACCGTGAGACTCCTGCCTCCAATAAATCACTAGAAAACTGGAAGTGGCACTGTAGCTCAAGTGGTAGAGTGCTCACCTTGAGCTGAAGAGCTGAGGGATAGCGCCCAGGCCCAGAGTTCAAGCCCCACAACCAGAAAAAATAAATAAAGTAATTAATTAATTAAAAAATAAAGAACAGCTGCTAACAGGAAAGGATGATAATAATGACACCCAAGGAAAAAAACACACTTGCCATTAGACCATGTCCCCACAGAAATTTCTGATCTCCAAGGAAATAGACTTGGTAGTAGAGAAAGGTCAACAGGCCCCTCCAGGGCCTCAGAAGTGTATCCCCCAAGATTAACAATATTTCCTAGCTTAGTCATTCATTCATTCAAAAGATGGTGATTCACCCAGCAAACCTACTACTAACTTAAGTATACTTAAGAGTTTAAAAAAAAAAATTGTCCAAAGTAGGCACTAGTGGCTCAGGCCTATAATCCTAGCTACTCGGTAAACTGAGATTTTAGGATCATGGTTTAAGGCAGCCCTGGCAGAAAAGTCAGTGATCTTAGCTGCAATTAACTACCAAAAAAAAAAAAAGCTGGAAATAGAGCAGTGCAAGACCCAGGCTCTAAGTTCAAGACCCAATTAAAAAAAAAAAAAAAGAGGAGGGGGAGAAAGAAAGGACTTGTGTCCACACAAAAGTAGTTTTAAAATGACAAATGTCCACAATACCATTACTTACAATAGCCAAAAAAGTGAAACCAACCCATCTAATGTTATCTGCATACAGTGAAATATTATTCTGCCATACAAAAAAAAACATTAAGCTATGTGAAAGAACCAGGCCACAAAAGACCACCTAATTAGTGTACAACTCCATTCATAGTGAAATGTTGCAACTGGCAAATCTATTGAGACAACATTTTTGTGGTTTCTGAGGACTGAAGTAGAGGAATTGACAAAATCTGATGAGAACAGAGGGTGAGATTTTGTTGTTTTTTAAGGATTCTACAATGTATATTAGGTTAAAAAATGAAGTATTAGCTAGAGGGTAGGGATATGGGAGAGAAAATATGGGAGAATGATAGAAGAGGTAACACTTAGCAAGAAGCATTATATTCATAACCTGACTTACAGAATTGTAACCCTTATATACAACCACTTAATAATTTTAATATTATTTTTTAAAAAGATTCTAGAATTGATGATGGCAATTAGACTTCTTAGATAGTTACAGTTATATACTTAAAGCCATTGTATTATACTTTTTCTTTTTCTTTTTCTCAAGACAAAGTCTGACATGTAGCATAGAGGGAGGCCTTGACCTTGTGATCCTCCAGACTTAATCTTCAGAGAGCTGAAGTTTAAGTAAGGTATGGGCCACCAAACTCATACATTTTAAAGAGGTGAGTTTTTCTCAGTAAAACTGTTTTTTGTTGTTGTTGTTTTAAGAAAGAGGGAAAGAAATTTTGAGCACCCCAGATTTAGTTACTTTGCTCAGATAATGAACAGGCAATAACAACAAGTTATTGTTCTCAAGACTCCAACATCCTGATCGCAAGAGAAAAGCCATTGCAGGCATTTACAAAGCAACAGACAGGGAAAGAATACAGACTTTACCCCACCAGTATCCATTACCCCTCCAGTACCCAATCTACCCTACCGTGGACAAGTCTGGAAAGAGAACTCAATTTACCATATTTTCATCAGTGCATTAAAATTTAACTCCAAGAGTTTTCTTTCCATTCCTGTCCCACTTCTAGTTTTTTAAAAAATGTATTTGTGCAATAGTTAAAATATTTATCCTACTTTATTGGGGGGGAAGGGTAGGGATTGAACCCAGACTTCTCAGGCTAAATACCACCTACCACTGGGCACAATCTCAACCCGTAAAATGTGTATTTTGTACTTCATTAAAGTCTACTAATAAAATGAAACACGCCTCTGATACAAATTTTATACTGAATTATCAAATTTATGGGTGTTGTAAAGATTATGTGCAAACTTCGCCTAACTAAAAAATCCAAACTGTGTAAATTGCTCCAAAACAAAACACAGGGGGTTCTGACACCAATGTAAGAGATGGGAAATTTTCCATGCAGATGACAAACAATGGACTGCCGGCAACATAGTAAAGGTGAACTTTTAAAAATTAAAGCCATGGCGACGATGGCTCACGCCAGTAATCCTAACAACTCAGGAGGCTGAGATCTCAGTATCGCGGTTCAAAGCCAGCCTGGGAAGTCAAGTCCGTGAGACTCTCCAATAAACCACCAGAAAACCGGACGTGGCGCTGTAGCTCAAGTGGTAGAGTGCTCGCCTTGAGCTGAAGAGCTGAGGGACAGCACCCAGGCCCAGAGTTCAAGCCTCCACTCCTCCCTGCCCCCCCCCTCACGACTGGCAGGTTACAGGGCAAGGAAAAAAGAGTCACTACTTTTTAACCACAACATTTCGAAATTAGAATATCAGAAACCGCAGCCATAGAAACGGTAAAGCCAAGTTTATGTGTGTGTGCATACACATATACATACACACACACACACACACACACACACACATTCAAGCTCAAGTGGATGAAAGTTAGCGCAACCCGCAACCCGTAATAGACCAAGTCTATCAGAAGCTTTCTCCTTGATAATAGTGAGGAAACCTACAAATTCTAACCCACGCCTTAAAAAAACAAAACAACAACAGCAAAAGCACTGTTTGATAAATCACCGCAGGTAGGTCAGTTGATCAAGTGCAAAAGAAAAGTTAGCTTGGTGTGCTCCGGAAGGAAGAGCCCCTCCCGAGAATGGCCCGCAACGCAGCCCCGCCAGGGCAGACTATCGGGGCGCAACTAAAGGCGGGGAGGGGGGGGGGAGTGAGGGGGCCTGGCTCCCACCCCACCAGGAAAAGCACCCAGCTGGTTTCACTGGCTGAACTTGGAACAAAATCCCAAGTTGCAGCCCAGAAACCCGGCCTGCCCACGTTCCAGTCCCACCCCACGCCACGTCCTGTGGCTGGGGCGTCCACGCGCCCCGATCCAGGTCGCACTGAGTAAGCACCCACGGTCTACCCCGCATCGCGTCTCCCCGGGGCACGGCAGAAGCAACGGCCCCCAGCAGGAGGACAGGAAAACCCCGCGGCCAGGCCGCCGAGGGCTTGGGAGCGCACTGGAACTCCGTGCGCCGGGGGCTCTGGGTAGGAGCCCCCACCGCCGGCCCGCGGGGTCCCGACGGTCTCGGGGACAGGCGGGCCCGAGGGAGCGCGCCAGGCCGGGCCTG
>NW_012267309.1:4267719-4267982 GCF_000151885.1 Dipodomys ordii | reverse complement strand
GACCGCCTGGGCCCTTTCCCCTCGGAACCTCATCCGCCTCCCCTCCCCATCCCAGTCTCCGGGAAAAGCGGTTACCTGAGGCTCGGTGGAGGCGGGGTCACGACCCGGACGTGAAGGAAGACGGCCGCCCTCCCGCCCAGGGCGATTTGGGGAAATTTGGAAGACTTGTTCCGCACGGGGTGACAGCTGTTCGCTGCGCACGCGCGCGGAGGGCCCGGAGCCGATCGCTGCGCTGCGCCGCTCGACACCCTCCCACCGGGGGC
>NW_012267309.1:4258225-4265874 GCF_000151885.1 Dipodomys ordii | reverse complement strand
TGCTTATGTGGTGCTGAGGAATCGAACCCAGGGCCTCATGCATGCAAGGCAAGCGCTCTACCACTGAGCCACCTTCCCAGCCCCTCTTACATACATTCCTATGTCATGTTGATAGTATTCTTCAAAAGAGCTCTTAATTCAGGAAGCTTCTGTTGATCTTCTGAAGCCCTCTCAAGAATTTGTTTTGTTTTGTCTTGCATTTATTTGTTTAGATTGATTTTTTTTCTGTTTCGTTTTGGGACAAGGTCAAGCTGTGTTGTCCAGCCTGGTCAGGGATTAAAAGTGAACAAACTGAACCCAGAGTTTTGGCATTAACATGAAAATAGTGTGCTATATTTGCTGATTTCTGGATGGGAGTGCCCTGGGAAGGTAATAACCAGCACTGTCATTTGTCCTGAAAATGAGATTCCTTTTAAAGAAAGAACAGAATAGGGCTGGGAAGGTGGCTCAGTGGTAGAGTACTTCCTTGCATGCATGAGGCCCTGGGTTTGATTCCTCAGCACCACATAAGCAAAAAGAAAAAAGCCGCAAGTGGCACTGAGGCTCAAGTGATAGAGCGCTAGCCTTGAGCTGAAGAGCTGAGGGACAGTGCCCAGGCTCAGTTCAGGCCCCATGACTGGACCCCCCAAAAAAAGAGCAGAATATCCCCTAGAACTAAGTTGTTTTTTTGTTTTTGTTTTTGTTTGCCAGTCCTGGGCTTAACCTCAGGGCTTGGGTACCATCCCAGAGCTGCTTTTGCTCAAGCTAGCCCTCTACCACTTGAAAAACAGCACCACTTCCTGCCTTTTCTGTTTATGTGGTACTGAGGAACGAACCAGGGCTTCATGCATGCAAGCACTCTACCAATAAGCCACCTTCCAAGCCCCCAAGAACTCGACCTTAATTGCTGGGGTTAACTTTTATCTGAAAAGGGAAAAACAAAACAGCTAGGAGTGGGAGCACAGGTCTGTAAAAGCAGTAGCATTCAGAATTTCCAGAAAACAGGAGTGATTTCACCATTGCCCTAGAGGCTAATGTGATAAGACCCTCCGTAATCTTGAGTTTTCACTTTTTTTTTTTTGGTAGTTTTACAATATTAGTAACAAGATAGATCCATGGCAACCACTTTTAAGAAGGAGCCCTGAGACAAGAAAGTTGAGACCTACACCATTGAGACAGTATACCGAAGATAGTATAAGGGCACTTCATGCTTATAATCCTAGTTTCTCAGGAGGCTAAAATCTGAAGATCAGGGCAGAAAAGTTTGAGAGACTTTTAGCTCCAGTTAACCAGAAAAGTCCAGAATTGTAACTCTGGTTTATCTAAGAATCCTGGGCTCTCTGCCCCCAAGGACTCATCCCTTTGCAGAAGCTACATACCTAAACCTCCCTCCTATATGACAGAGACACTTTCATTTCAGTAGGGAAGAAACCACAAACCTGCTTTCTACTATAGGCATTTCTGCAGTAACTGTTTTTTTTCTTTTTTGTTGGTCATGGGGGCTGAACTCTGGGCCTGGGCGCTGTCTCTCAGCTCTTCATCTCAAGGCTAGCACCCTACCACTTGAGCCACAGGGCCACTTCCAGCTTTTTTCTGCTTATGTGGTGCTGAGGAATGGAACCCAGGGCCTCATGCTTGTGAGGCAAGCACTCCTACCACTGAGCCAACTTCTCAGCCCTCTTTTTCTTTTCTTTTTGCCAATCCTAGGCCTTGAACTAAACACTGTCCCTGAGCTCCTTTTCTTCAAGGCTAGCACTCTACCTCTTGAGCCACAGTGCCACTTTGGCTTTTTCTGTGTATATGGTACTGAGGAATTAAACCCAAGGTTTCATGAATGCTAGGCGAGCTCTCTAACACTGAGCTACATGTCCAGCCTTCTGCTGGGGGGTGAGGGTGTCAAATTCTATGCACTCATGGCCTTACAAAATGTGTAGACCGGGGCTGGGAAGGTGGCTCAGTGGTAGAGCGCTTGCCTTGCATGCTTGAGGCCCTGGGTTCTATTCCTCAGCACCCATAAGCAAAAAACAAGCCGGAAATGGTGATGTGGCTCAAGTAGTAGAGCGCTAGCCTTGAGCTGAAGAGCTGAGGGGCAGCGCCCAGGCTCAAAGTCCAGGCCTACGACCGGACCCCAAAAAAAAAATGTGTAGACCACTTAAAACCCTGGGGGATATGCTGGGCACATGTGGTTCATACCTGTATCTTGGTTTCTCTTGAGGCTGAGATCTGAGGATCACCATTGGAAGAAGCCTAGGCAGGCAAGTCTGTGACACTTTTTTTTTTTGGTCATGAGTCCTGAACTCTGGACCTGGGTGCTGTCCCTCAGCTTTTCAGCTCAAAGCTAGTGCTCTTATCACTTGAACCATAGCACCACTTCCGGCTTTTTCTGCTTATGTGGTGCTGAGAAATTGAACCCAGGGCGTCATGCATGCAAGGCAAGCACTCTACCACCAAGCCACCTTCCCAGCCCTGTGAGACTCTTTATCTCCAATTTACTACCAAAAAGCTGGAAATGGAGCTGTGGCTCAAGTGGTAGAGTACCAGGCTTCAGCAAAGTACAGCTAAGGGACAGCATCCCAGTCCTGGGTAATTTAAGTTCTAGTACCAACACACACACACACACACACAAATAGAAACAAAAAGCCTGGCTGGGCACAGGTGGGTGGCTCACACTTGTAATCCTAGCTACTCAGGAGGCTGAGATCTGAAGATTGTAGTTCAAAGGCAGCCTGGGCAGGAAAGTCTGTGAAACTCTTATTTCCAGAAAACCAGAAGTGGTGCTGTGGCTCAAGTGGTAGAGCACTAGCCGTGAGCTGAAGAGTTGAGGGACAGCTAGTAGAGCACTAGCCATGAGCTGAAAAGCTGAGAGACAGCGTTCAGGCCCAAAATTCAAGCCCATGACCAACCAAAAAAGCCTGTAGTTCTTTTGTTTGTCCATTTTTTGCCAGTCCTGAGACTTGAACTCTGAGCCTGGGCATTGTCCCTGAGCTTCTTTTGCCCTACCACTTGGCTTTTTTGAGTAATGTATTAGAGATGAGTTTCACAGATGCCAGGTGCCAGAGACTCGTGCCTATAATCCTAGCTACAAAGGTGGCTAAGATCTGAGGATCATAGTTCAAAGCCAGCCAAGGGCAGGAAAGTCCGTGAGACTCTTACCTCCAATAAGCTACTCAGAAAAAGATGAAAGTGGTGTGGTGACTCAAATGGTAAAGCCTAGTCTTTAGCACAGAGAGGCTCAGGACCAGCAAAATAAAGTTTCACAGTGTTCTGCCTGCTGGCTTCCAACCTCAATCCTCAGATCTCAGTCTCCTGAGTAGCTAGGATTACAGGCGTGAGCCATCAGCTTCTGGCCAACCTATAGTCCTTTATGCCCAGAACACTAACAGTCCCAGAGAATGCATTTAAAATCCATCTGGGGAATGTAGCTAGCATCATCCATGAATGTCTCCTGGCCTTTGAATCTAGGCTTCTCTTCTTCCTTGGACAGTGTAGGCTCTGGCATGTATTGCCTCCTACTGTTATTTTTTTAATCCCATCTGATAGATAGCAATTATTAATGTATTACCACTGGAGAAATGTCCTTGCAGATTTTTCATTTGCACACACCACTTCCCAAAAGTTTCATAATGTCTGACAGTGTAGCCTAGGCTATTGCAAGCATACTCCTGACAGGCATTTTGGCAAAGAAGAACTTTGTTTGTTTTTGGGTCCAGTTGTGGGGTCTGAACTCTGGGCCTGGGTGCTCTTCCTCAGCTCTTCAGCTCAAGGCTAGCACTCTACCACTTGAGCCATAGAGCACTTCCGGCTTTTTTCTTTTTGCTTATGTGATGCTGAGGAATCGAACCCAGGGACTCATGCATACAAGGCAAGCGCTCTACCACTGAGCCACCTTCCCAGCCCTGAAGAATTTTCTTTGGTAGTTTCCATTTTTCCTTACCTTCTTTCTGTATTACTAGATTTAATAAATTGCTTCTAAATATCAACATGTAGAGGAATGCCCCTTTTGAATCACCTGTATTTTCACTGAGACACTGGCCCAGTCCTATTCACCTTTGTCCTGGAAGCCAGTTCTTGTTAAAGAAACATACAGATACAGCAGTTATACTTCATGTCACTCCCATTTCCCTGTGCCCCCCTTCACATTCACCAGACTGTATGTTAGGGGTTCCTGGTTGACAGAAGTTAAGCTATTACTAGTTTTTCAAGGAGGTCACATATGAATTAAATCCTGAATTTCTGGAAATAAGTTTTCCCAAATGCTGTTGTTATAGAGATTCCAAAGGTCAATCAGCTTTCCCATTCATCCTACCTATGCTATAGTTTATATATAGGTTGTACTCAAAAAGCTGTTTTGTAAATGGTCAGGCTTGCAGATTTCAGGTTAATGAGTCACTTAGATGGCAACCCCCAAAGGTCAAGTGAACTTGATTGGCTACAGATTCCTTAAAGAAAGCCCAAATCTTGGGCTGGGAAGGTGGCTCAATGGTAGAGCACTTGCCTTGCATGCCTGAGGCCCTGGATTTGATTTCCCAGCACCACATAAGCAAAAAGAAAAAAAGCCAGAAGTGGCGCTGTGGCTCAAGTGGTAGAGCACTCGCCTTGAGCTGAAGAGCTGAGGGACAGCACCCAGGCCCAGAGTTCAGGCCCCACAACTGGACCCAAAAAAAAAAAGCCCAAATCTTGTGCTGTCCTTTTTTCTAGCTTCCTATTGTAAACAAACCACACACACACACAAAATAGAGATAATCTGGAGACTAAAGTTACATATGCTTATTAAAAGGATCCTTGACTCAGTAATAGATGTGCTTGTCTACCTCAAGTCCTGGATTGTGTTGGGCTGCTGATGTCCGCGGTATACAAGTTAGACATGACCCCAAGGTTTCTCCCTGCTGCCACTAACATGGCTGCATCCCTCCACCACTGACAAACCATGCATGGTAACCCAATTTCATTCACTCAAGAGGATTAATTATCTAGCAGCTTTGTTGTTTAATCTGATTGAATCCTTATTTTCATATGGAATAACCCTGTCATATTTTTTTTCTATTTCCTGAAAACTACAACTGTTTTCTGCCATTTAAGTGTGGGTTTTTGTTGTTTTGTTTTTCATTTTCTAGACCTACATCTACAACATAATGAAACTGAGGGACAGGCGTGAGCCATAGGCACGTGCGCAGTGGGAGTATCTTGTTTTAAGGCTATCCTGGGCAAAAAAGCAAGACCCTATCTCAACCAATAATCTGGGTATGACATTGTGTACCTATCATCTCTGCTATTCAGGAAATATATTCAGGACTAAACCTGGACCCTGTTCAGGTCCACCCAGGCAAAAACACAAGATCCTTGTAAAAAGTAAAACTGGGCAGTAGGAAGACAGTCTGGCCAGCACCATCTTGGCCAGCTGGTGGATGGTAGGGTGTGGCATGTTATCTACTTTCTGGTAGAAAGGTGAATAAATCCCCCTCTCCCAGGTGATGGGCGTGCCTGATTCCCTGGAGGCAGGGGTTGGCACTTGGCTGATAGGTTACTAAACCTGTCAGTCCAGTGCCTGGAACTTGATTCCTGTGACCCTGTCCCCTGACCTGACCCAATTTGGCCTGGACCAGCTCAGGCACCATTATGCCATGCTGCATGTCTCCATGTTCCTGTCTTGTCTCCTGGCTCCTGGCTCTTCTTGAGTCATCGTGGTGTCCCAATTCAGCTCTCCATTGGAGTTGAATTGATTTGTTAGTATTGTTTTTGTTCTTTTGTTCCTCTCTGGCCTTCATGGTTCAATTTTGTGTTAAATGTATTTACTGGCAGCAGTCCATCATGCAATCTCTGGCCTTTTAATAAAAACTACCAAGATTCGACCTCTCAAAACTGGCTTCTCTGTTTTCTCACCATATAAGAGCACCACTGGCTCATACCTAGAATCCTAGCTACTCAGGAAGCTGAGATCTAAGGATCACAGTTTGAGGTAGTCCCAGTCCCAGTAGGAAGTCCATGTGACTCTTATCTCCAATTAATCACCAGAAAACTGAAAGCCATGCTGTGGCCCAAAGTGGTAGAGTGCTAAGTTTGACTGAATAGGGTCAGAGACAGTATCCAGGCTCTGAGTTCAAGCGTCATGCCCAACAAAGCATTAAAAAAAAAAAAAAAAAGTCAAGTAGGGCTGAAGGTATGGATCAAATGGTAGAGTACTTGCTTAGAGGCATGAAGCAGACCCTGAATTCAAACCCTAGTACCATAAAAAAAGAACAAATTTAATGCTATTTTTCTTTGATAATTTTGTTTGCTAAGTAGAAATTTTAAACCCGATGTTCATGAATGAGGGAGTCCTGATGACCACAGTAAGTATCCAGTAAGGTGTAATTTTACAAAGCCTACACTAGATGGCAGATTCCAGACAGAATTGTCTGGGCTGTAATCCTGGAACCCAGCAATTGTTGTAATTTTTACGGTTTCTCTTTATAGGTGACAGTTGACATATTCTACTAGCTGAGTTGTTTTGGAACCTAGTTACTCGGTAGTCAAATACTGAGAAGCAATCACCTAAGAGGGTTCAAGGGTAAGAAAACAAGCAAATAAATACCAGGCATTAAAACCAAACAGCTAGATCCCTTTCTGCAATACTTTCAATCACTACATTTGTGTCAGAGGGACATAAGGAAATTGTTCACTGGCAGTCTTTCTGAATTATTTTCATGACTTCTATAGACTTTTTTTTTTTTTTGCCAGTCCTGGGGTTTGAAATCAGGGCCTGGGCACTGTCCCTGAGCTTCTTTTTTTGTTCAAGGCTAGCACTCTACCACTTGAGCCACAGTGCCACTTCTGGTCTTTTCTGTTTATGTGGTACTGGGGAATCGATTCTATAGCTTTGTGAATGCTAGACAAGCTCTCTACCACTAAGCCACATTACCAGCCCCTCAATAGATTTTTTTTGGGGGGTCCAGTTGTGGGGCCTGAACTCTGGGCCTAGGCACTGTCCCTCAGCTCTTCAGCTCAAGGCTAGCACTCTACCACATGAGCCACAGCGCCACTTCCGGCTTTTTTCGTTTTGCTTATGTGGTGCTGGGGAATTGAACCCAGAGCCTCAGGCATGCAAGGCAAGCACTCTACCACTGAGCCACCTTCCCAGCCCCCCTCAATAGATTTTTTAAGTCTTTTGTTTTTATCACTTCATTTCTTCCTTTCACTATATTTTAATTTCAAATATATTTCATAAAAACATATATGCAAAGAACTATATGTAATGGAGGATGAAGAGGTTGCTTGCAGGAGAAGAGATAGAGATTTGGGTGTAATATTGAAAGATACAATCTCAAATGGCATATCCTGAATATTAAAGTCCTAAAAGATCAACTTCTCCAAAATATAATTCTGAGGAAAAATTTTTTAAAATTTGAAGACATATACTTACTTTTGGGGGGAAAAGGTTGGTAACAAAACCTTAAGCTCTCAGCAGCTTGCTTGCTCAGGACTAGTGCTCGGCCACTTGAGTCACACCAACAGCCAGCATTTTTTTGCCAGTCTTGGGTTTGAACTCATGGACACTGTCCCTGAGCTACTTTTGCTCAAGGCTAGCACTCTACCATTTTGAGTCACAGTGCCACTTCTGGCTTTTTCTGTTTATGTGGTATTGAGGAATCAAACCCAGGACCTCATGCATGCAAGGCTAGCACTCTACCACT
>NW_012267309.1:4234007-4256710 GCF_000151885.1 Dipodomys ordii | reverse complement strand
AGCTCTTCAGCTCAAGGCTAGCACTCTACCACTTGAGCCACAGTGCCACTTCCGGCTTTTTTCTTTTTGCTTATGTGGTGCTGAGGAATTGAACCCAGTGCCTTAGGCATGCAAGGCAAGCGTTCTACCACTGAGCCACCTTCCCAACCCCCTGATAACATTTTTATGGAGTAAAATTTACAATAAATTCATAAAATTACTATGCTCTAAAAAATGTCCTCACTTATACCTGCAATATTTGAAAGAGGAAGGAGGGAAAGAAGGCAGGAAGAAAGGCAGGAAGGAGGGCAGGAAAGCAGGAAGAAAGGCAGGCAGGCAGGCAAGAAGGGAGGGAGGAAGGAAGGGAAGGAGGAAGAAGGAAGAAAGGAAAGAAGGAAAAGAACTTCATATTAGGGTATAGTGGCATTACAAAAATAGGATTTATTTAGAAAATGTGGATATCTGATGTGATCGCATATAATTGAAAAGACTTCCTCACTTGTTATATAAGGAATGGAGGGCTGAGAATGTGGCTTAGTAGTAGAGTGCTTGTCTAGCATGCATAAAGCCCTGGGTTCAATTCCCCCATACCACATAAACAGAAAAAGCCGGAAGTAGTACTGTGGCTTAAATGGTAGAGTGCTAGCCTTGAGCAAAAGAAGCTCAGGGACAGTGCCCAGGCCCTGAGTTCAAGCCCCCAGATTGGCCAAAAAAAAAAAAATGGAATTGTAGGAAACTGCTCTGGGACATGCGCAGATGATCTCACATGGGTCTATATAAGTTACGAAGGCAAAGCTTACCTTTAAAAGACCTAGTCTTGGTAGATTGCCTCATACTCTCCCTAGACAGAGAATGACAAGCTTGCAAGTTGCTGCTGAAAGTCCACTTCCCTCTCTTTCCTGGATTCTATCATGAGACAGTCTCTCATGGCTTCCTGAGTTGTGGTCAGGTAAAAAGTTTTCTGAATAAGGAGATTGAGATCTGAGGATCACGGTTCAAAGTCAGCCCAAGCACAAAAGTCTATGAGACTCTAGCCTATGAGACTTGTCTCAAACCAACCCCTTAAACTTTGGAAGTGGAGTTTGGCTCAAGTGGTAGAACACCAGCCTTGAATAAAATAGCTAAGGGACAGCATCTAATCCTGAATTCAAGCCCTAGTACCAGTATGCATGCACATACACATACACACACACACACACACACACACACACACACACACACACACACATACTTTAAATAGTACAAATGGGGGACACTCAATTCAACAAATCATTTTATAAGTACAATGTCACCCTTCCATTGTTCGCAAATCCTTTGTATTTGTCTTAGTCAATATATAACTCTCAACTTTACAGTAGTTGGTATATCAAATCAGTGTCCAAAGAACTGATCCTGTTCTGTGGTCATGAGGAGAGGTTATTGTCTGCTGGAGTCGGCAGCTGCTAGGACGACTTTGAGAATTCTTACATTAAGATATCCCCACTGGCCAGCAGTTAAGCTGTGATAGTAGCAATCTGTATGATGTCGATTTTGTTCAAGTCCCAGTACCAACACGTATACACAGCCAGGTTAGAGTCTCCTGTCTCTTGACTCTTCTTTGTTCCTTAAGAATTCCAGTAACCCATTTACCAGTGGATAGACATGGAGAGAGGGAAAAAGAAAACAATTTGCCAATACTAGCTCGGTCCAGTGTTCTAGACCCAAGTTCCTTAACTTTGTCATTAGCAGTTCAAGTATATGGTCAGGCTTCTTTGGCCTTGTGTATTGGTACTGGGGCCATTTGGGGGGCTCAATTCTAGCCTTCTAGATGGATTTCCATGCTCTGTGAAATAGTTCATTTAAGTGACGATGGCTCTTACCTGGAAGCTAGGTCTGATGTACTCATTGATTCCATTGATATTCATTCTCAAACGGTTCCCATAGGCATACACAGGTGTCATGAACAGAAAAAATAAATTGTGTAATCTGTTGCCATTAAGTGCATCCCTATAGTGAGCCCAAGACTTGGATTTTTCCATCCATCAGATAGTAACAGCAAGCCAATTGACAAATATCACAAGTTAATGAATATAAAATAAGGTACATTTGGGAGGCATTTTTAGAACAAGCTACAAAACTCACAACTTTGCCTTAGCAAAGTTCTCTTTACCCAATGAGCAGAGCTAAAGTTGTATAGCTACAGCAGTAGAGTCCTTTCTTTTTTTTATGTCAATCCTGGAGCTTTCATTCAGGGTCTGGACACTGTCCCTGAGATATTTTGCTTAAGGCTAGTGCTCTTACTTGAAACAAGCTCCATTTCTGGCGTTTGGTGGTTAATTGGAGATAAGAGTCTCAAGGACTTTCCTGCACAGGTTGCTTTGAACTAAGATGCTTAGATATCAGCCTCCTGAGTGGCCAGGATTACATGTGTGAGCTGCCAGAACCTAATATCCAATGCTTCCTTATGTAGAAGTCCTGTATCACCCCTCGATTTGATGATTTTTGAAAAGAAGTGATGATACTCGTCATATAATCATACTCACAGTTAAGATTTAATACAGTAGAAGAATACAAATGAAGTCAGTAAAGGGAACAGGTACTCAGAACAGTCTAGAAGAAACAAGGCACAAGAATTCCCAGGAGTCTTCTTACATAAAGGATAACATGCTCAAACCATCAACTTGTGAAAGCACACAAGTAACCACCAGAAGGGTTCCATAGAGACAGCGCACAGCATTTCTATTGGGGGCTCATCAAGTAAATACCTTCCATAGAGTGCATACCCAAATTCCAGACTCCCAGAGGAAAGCAAGTGTTCAGTATGAACCATATTGGTTGCATGGTTTAGGCAAAATGAGCCACTCTTACCAATCCTGGAAAATGGGAAAGCCTCCATAGTCCCAGTTACCAGAAGCCAGCCAATTGCCAACCCAATAAGCAGACCTTTCTAATAAGGATGCCAAGACCTTCAATGCTAACTTTTTTTCAGTTATAGCACTTCTTAATTTAAAATGCTATTATCCACATTAGGAAAAAAAATTTTGTCTCCCAAAAGTGTTGTGGCTCACACATCTGGTTACTGAACTTAAATCATGTATTTGGCTTAAGTTCACTAGAGCACTTAGTTTTCATAAAGGAACCTTTGAAAGATTCCTGAAGTATTCAGAGACCCAGCAAAATGGTGCTACAGTTGTAACAACTTAGTTTTACCCAAGTGGTATTGGAAAGGTGCAAATGAAAAGCAATGGCACCCCGACAGAGAAGAACTCCTGAAATTCCAGGAGAGAGCAAACCTTAGAACAAGAAGGGGGAGTCCCAGGGAGGTCATGTTAGCCCATTTCTACCCAGGCCACCCTTGGCCTGCGTATTTACAGCAAAAGTATCATCAGCAAGACTCCAAGCAGCAGGATCAGGCCAACCTGGAGTCTTTTATCTCAAGTATGTTCATAGGAGTTCCTTTAATAGTCAGTTAAAACAAATCCCATTAACCCACAGACTTATTTGAGAAAGCCAACTGGCTTCACCTTTAAGTTTGTCTGTTATTTAAACTGGCCTAAGGTATGAATTCATACCTAAAATAACCAGTAAATGGAAGCCAACTTGAAGCTTTCCAGAGTCATACACCCACAAGAAGTGCATTCATGTGATTCCCATAGAAATAAAGAGATTTTGATCATTGGGGCACACCAATCAAGACCTGTTCTAGGCAATGCCCTAGGACAAGGCCCTCAATGTGGCCTTCTATTGTGGGGATTACGACCATTGGTTCTCAGTTCAATAATGCAATCAGCCCTTGGTTTCCAAGGCGGTGGCTGTGCCAGCTACATCCAAGCAAGCAGCTTTGTCTGTGACATGAGTTTATGAGCTTCCCGAGTGTGGATACCTGTTCACAGTTTGCAGAAAAAGACAGGTGACCCCTTGTGGTCAGTGTGGCCAGCTTTGAGCAAGCAGTTTGAACTCCAAGTGCTCACAGCAGAATGAACAGATTCCCTTGGGAAGATAGGAAGGCTTTCCAGGAACAGTTCTGAAAACCAAAGTTCATTAATACCCTTTCCCCACCCCCACCCCCAACCTCGTACTTTTTTTTTTTTTTCCTTTTTGAGTATGTGCTTATACTAGGGCTTGAACTCTCAATCTCTTCGACTCAAAGCTGGCATTCTATCACTTGAACTATGCCTCTACTTCCAGCTTTTTACTGGTTAATTGGAGTCTCTTGGATTTTTCTGCCCAGGCTAGTTTTGAACCTCAAGCCACAGATCTTGGCCTCCTGAGTATCTAAGACTATAGACATGAGCTGCTAAGTGCCCAGATGTACCTGAGGTGGGTTTTTTTAAAAAAAATCCCCTTTTGTTACAAAAGCAAGTGTGTACTATTCACAACCAGAATTTAATATTTTCTAATTATCTCATACTCTCATCCAGAACTTTCATCTGGAAGCATTGTATGCAACAGTCACAAAAGTATTTTCCAACATTTTGATAAGAGTTTAACCAGAAAGACACATCATACTCATAATTGGTCAGGACAAATAAATTGTTAAACATCTTAGAAATAGGTTCACAAAACTTTCTATTATTTTTGTCCTGACCATGAATCCCCAAAAGCAACCTAGAAAGATCAATCCCTTTCTGGGAACAGCTGCATCTAATAATTAAACTGTCTTACTAAGGTGTGTGTACCACAAAAAAAAATAGTGAGGAAAGTCTAGTCATCACTGTTGTAAACTGCAATGGAAGACAAACACAAATCAATGGCAGTGAGAAGAGGGTCCATGATCTGATCTGTCCATAGCAGATATCCGGTTACACTCCTGTCACATACCCTCCATCAACTTGTAGCTTTTGCAGGAAACACTTGTTAGGAAGGCAAATAGTCTGTGCATCAGAACCAGAGAGTCAATGAGCAGCTTGATTTCAGACAGTCCTAACAGAAATAATCCTCATTTTTCTCCCCTGGGGCATTTATTTGTAACTCAGGTGGTCCAGCCAGCATCTGTGATGTTGTAAAATTTAGCCCAAAGCAAGGTTCTTAAATCTGTAGTGTTCCCACAATCAAGTTCATGGGCATTTGTTGTCTTCTGGTTTTATTTTTGAACACAGCCACTTTGTCACATTTGGGTTTGACCAAGCAAGTGTTCAGGCTGAAAAAACCCATACCAGAAAGTATCAGGATACAGCTTGAAGTCCACTTTAGGCAATTAAGATCAAGATGCCACAGTGACTTTTCTTTAAACAAAGCTGTGCTGCTGCAAGGTCCAGAGCCACATCCAGTGTCCAACTGACAAGCAAAACACTAAGAGTCCAAGTTGACCTAGTCATGGTGGTCATCGGTATGGAATGTCATTAGTCTTCATTGATAAGATATCTATTACAAATACAAGTAGGTTGGTGATTTAGCTCAGTGGCTGAGCACTTGCCTAGCAAGTAAGAGGCCCAGAGTTTGGTCTCCAGCACCAAGAATAAACAAAATAAAAAACACACATGTGCACGCCCACACACATACAAACTGATTTACAAGTATTCACTAGCAACTAAAATCAGCTTTGTAAACTTTCAAGAGTATCATTTCCATGTAGAGAGTGCTTCTCTTTTCATGTTTCTTTTTCTTCTTTTTTGCCAGTCCTGGGGCTTGAACTCAGGACCTGGGCATTGTCCCCGAGCTTCTTTGGCTCAAGGCTAGCACTCTACCACTACGCCACAGCTCCACTTCTGGCTTTTTTTTTTTTTGCTGTTGTTTGTAGTTTATTGGGGATAAGTGTCTCATGGACTTTTCTGCTTCAAACCATGAGCTGCAGATCTGAGTCTACTGAGTACGTAGGAATAAAGGCCAATGCCTGGTTCTTGTTTCCTTCTTTCAAGAGGTTCCAATAGGAAAAAATAGAGCTAAAAATGGCCAATTATGAACCTTTACTTTGTAAGATTCAACGAATTTAAATTTCAACCCACCCCACAGTAGCAAAAAAAGCAGTTGTTGTGTGTCCCTACTACATCACCTTGTTTGCAGCTTTTCCTGATGGGCCGATCCCTCTAGTGCTTACAAAAGTACAAACACAACATCTACATTTATTTTAATTCTGTATCCAGATGTAATAGCCACAAAACACAAAACTATTTTCAAGTTCCTTTCCTAATTTTAGTTTGGTATTTGCTTTGTTTTGTGTTTTTGAGACAGGGCCTCACTATGTAGCCCAGGCTGGCCTCAAGCTCACAATTCTATCTTGCCCTCTCTCCGCAAGTACAGGGATTTCAGCTGTTCTACCATTTTCAGTATAAATCCCCATTTAAATGGAAATTTACTTTAGCAACAAAAACACACTTAATATTTAAATTTACCCATTAGCAGAAATCTTACTATTAACAAGGTTAATTAACACTACAGCTACCAGAGAGAATCCTCACTGAAATTCAGGCAAGTAGGACTACTTTACCAGTAGCAACAGCTGCCCTAAAGAAATGACTAGAGTGGGGTTTTTGTTTGTGTTTCTAGTTCACTTTTTTAAAAAATAATTTTAAACCCTCATCTAGCATGCTTTGCTCCAGCCCTGAAAATGTAGTTAACACTCATCCCTCTCAAGGGAGAGGCAAGAGTTGTATAAATTTTCAACCCGTTTGGCCCATTCATTCTTACCTTGGAGAATGTGGGGCTAGGCTGTACATCCCCCTCTCACTTCAGCTATCACAGGCCTAAACAACAGGAAATTCATCAACAAACTCTTGTAGTGTGGGAACTGTCATTTTCAAATTCCACTGATTCCAATTACCGCTCTCAAAAGATTGTCTCATACTATCCCATGAGCCAGCCTAGAACCAAGAGTTTGTTATTTCCCACTCTTTCATTCTTAGTTTTTTCCAATGTTTCATATTTCGGACAGTCAATGTTGAGCTAACATATCCCACTTCCAACCCACATGTGTTGGTGGCCCCAAAGACCATCCCATCCATTCAGGTTCGATGATTCACTGGAAGGACTAACAATAGTCAGTATAGAATCATACACTATCATAGCTAATATTTATTACTGTGAAAATACAAAACAAAGTGAGCAAAGGGAATAGGCACAGGTCTAGAGGAAACCAGGTGCAAAATTCCGAGAATCCTTTTCCATGTTGGATGGGAAATGAACGCATCTGAAGTGTGGTTTACCCGGAAAGCTCATTTGCAACTTAGTGCCAATATTTTTACTGTGGTCTGGTCAAGTAGGTACCTTCTGCAGAATGCATGTCCAAATTCCAGACTCCCAGAAGGAAAGCAAGTGTTCAGCATAAACCATTTTGATTGGAGGAACATTTTGGAACCCCCACTTCTAGTAAGGAAGGTAAACCCTCTGTAATTCTAATTCCCAGACACGAGGCAAGGGTCAACTTTACAAGAAGGCCTTCTTAAAGAAGGCTCATACTGCAAAGTTAACTCTTTTTCTACAAAAACCCCGCAGGTATGTAATTGAGCTGATTCACCCAGGGACCAGACACAGGTATCTTCCAGAACCTTACATGTCCCGGCTTTTTAAAAGCCTAAGGTGATGATTGACTGCATCTGAGATAGCCATATATGTGTCCCTATAAGATTCTACTGATGTCAAATATTGTTTGTTGATTCATAGCCAACAAGGATTTCTAGGTCCTGATTCCCCAAACCTATGAGTGTTGCTTCATAGGTTAAAAAGCATCTTATGGATGTGATTAACAACCTTGAAAAGGTGAGACTATCCTGGGTTATCTGTGTGGATCCAGAATATAGGCACCACTGTCCTTGGGAGAGAGATTTGACTCCAGAAGACAAGTAGGAGATATACTGAAGAAAGCAAGATACAAAGGGTGATTAGCCAAGGAATAAGGACTGCCCCAGCAACTGGAAAAAAAGGAAGGAAACTGATCCCACTCTGGAGCATTTGTAGGGAACACGGCCTCACAAGCACCTTCAGTTCAGTGTAAGAAAACCTAGTTTGGATTTCTGGCTTTCATTACTGTAAGGCAGTACATTTGTATTGTTTAAGCCACTAAGCTTGTGACAATTTATTGTAATGGCAGCAGGAAATCAGTAGACTCGTTTTACTTCATTACTTGATACACCCTGTCTATTTAATGATACAAGCTTGCTGGGCATTACCTACTTACTCTGTTCCTGTTTTCATTTTGTCCCATCTAAGAAGAGACATAGAATATATAACTCTGCCTTATATCACTCAGTGAGTTTCTCAGTGTCTACTAGCACTCCATAGCAAGCCAATAATGACTGCTTAAATGGAGTATGCCAGACAAAACTATCCAAAACCTGATAGCGTGTTTCTGCTTAGTGCCAGGCTGCAGACTTCATAAGTTCCAGTCACTGACATGTGTAAATCAAAAGGCTTATTAGAACTCACTGCCAAATAAGAGGCCAGTGAAAATTTCCTTAAGCACACCTCTTTGTTCCTTCCTCTGGACATTCCACCAACAATGCTTTAATTGTGGCTGTGTCCACGCCTTACAGTCAAGAGAAGTATTATTTACATAATACATTTTGTTTCCACAACATATTCAGAGGTATCAGTTAAAATTACTTGTAAATTGTTTAACCCATTGTTAATACAAGTAAGTTTCAAGGGCCACAAATTTATGGCTTCATATCATGAATAGGAAGTCAGCTGGGGAAAGAGTTACAAGTTTGGCAGGTCATGGTTGCTTCTGAAGAATCATATAGCTCTTTCCTTTGTCACAGCATCAATTATTTTCTCTAACTGCTGGCTTCAGTGTGATAAATTCACCTTTACATATCCTAGACTATAGCAAGAAATCCTGCATTGTAATAGGGTTGATTGTATCACTTGACGGTGGCAAACGTCTGACAACATCACAGTAGAGCCATGGAGACTGAAGCTGTTCATTTGCCAACCACTGGAGGATGAATATTCATATATTCATAACAAAATGAAAATGTTCTATATTAAAGTAAGTGTCTCTGATACTTAATAAGCACATCATACGAGCAAGCAGGAAATGATTTCAAGTCTACCTTTGCAAAATGGACTCTGAGTTTTCACACCTTAGCTTGGCCCAAACTCTCACCAGTTGAATTCAGATACTTTTTAGAAAAGCACAGACCATAGATTTGAACACAAGTGCTTCAGGGATTACAACAGCTGTCTAGAGACCAAGTTGCTCTCTTCAGTGAGTACAAGGCTGTGCAAAGGAAGCCAACCAGATGTTTGCTGGAGCAGAGGTCAGCAAAAAGGGGTGAGGAGAAGCCCCCCACCAGTTAAACATGGGTCTGGACTTAATTTCAGATTTCAGTGGCTGAGAATTACCTCAACAGATGAGCTTTCATAGCTAAGATATCGTGGAGGTGGTGAGTTCAATTATACCTCTCTCTAAACCCCCAACTGTTTACAGAGGGTATTATGCTTCATCAGATCCCAGAGAATCATCTCATAGCCTTACTTCATCCCACCCAGTCTCCTAGCAAGTGGGCAATTGTGAGAAAACTTCCTTCCATTGGTCACTTACCAGATCCCAATGAGACATATAATGTCCCTTCTCCGGGCCCACTGGTTCTGTCTTTCCTTTACATTTTTGTGGGGAAGCAGAACACTGCAAAGGCTCATCTGCTTTAAGTTAACATGACCATCATTCTAGAAGTCTGTAAGGTGAGGGATTGTGCCTGCTGCTGGCAATTTTCGTAATAGTAAAGGGTCATACTTCTGAGAGCAAACACACTACTGAGACAGAAAAGGCATCTTCAGAACATGATAAGTTATTGCAGTACTCCTACAGGGCCAAAATAGGGTACCACATTTGTCAAGTAGCTTGAGAAAGTTTGTCACTAACCATGGATAGGATGGTCAATTAAGGGAACTACAGTTCCTCTGTTACTCAAAAATGATGCAAATATTGGTTTTGGTGCAATGGCATCATCAACTATGCAGAAATGACTCGATATATGTATGTTCAGAACTTCACTCACCTGCAATTCTTCTTCAGTTCTAGAGGTTTCAGGAAAACCAGTGGAGTTCCATCAAATGCAACTTCAGCCCATTCGGTGTGAATGCAAATAGTTCAAATATTCAACAGTCTTTAGGTCACAGACCATCATTTCAGCAGTCTGAAGCATGAGGGAGTTGTATTTGCTTTTGGTAAGCTTCTCAATGGTACACATATTTCTGAGAGAAAACACACTATGGAGACAGAAAAGATACCTTCAGATCACAGAGAATCATCTCAAGTACCCATTCTTCTTTTCACTTTTTCAAAAGGCCACTTATATATTATATTACAAATCCATTTGTTTATGGTCAAGCTGAGTGGGTGTTATTCTGTCATCATTTTTCTTGACTTGCAGGCAATATTGAAAGGCCTAAGAGTGACTAGGGGCATGGTTCAAGTGGTAGAATGCCTACCTTGTTATAAGCATGAAACCCTGAGTTCAAATCCCAGTACCATAATAGAAGAAAAAAGCAGAAGTTCCAGAGTCTGTAACTCACCAGTCATAACTTTGACTAGTCAGGAGAAAGCAGATTTTTCTGTGTAGGGTATCAAGACCTATGTTACCAAAGCACCATCAATCACAATGATTAAGTAGGCTTGAATTCACTTTAAATATCCCAATTTGATTTGGGGATTAGCTTTTCCATTCAGCTTCAAGGACCTAAGTATTTACATCAGCCTGAAAAGAAGATAAATTCCAGTGGTCACAGTTTAGCTATCATAGTTGAGAAGTTCCTAAATGACCAGCCAATGGTCAGGAAATACTTCAAGAAAAGTCTAGGAGTTGGGTGCTGTGGCTCACACCTATAACCCTAACTACTCGTGGGGCTAAGAACTGAAGATCTTGATTCAAAGTCAGCCCAGGCAGGAAAGTTCATAAGACTCTTGTCTCCAATTAATTACAGAAAAAAACAACAACAACAACAAAAAAATAAAACAGAAGTGAAGCTGTGGCTTAAAGTGGTAGAGAACTAGTCTTGAGCAATAGAACTCAGGGACAGTGTCCAGGCCCTGAATTCAAGGCCCACAATTGACAAAAAGTAAAAATTTAAAAAAAACCTGTTAATTGAAACGTTTTTGCACAATTACTGAAATATAAATAAATAGGTTAATTAATTAAATGAGGTCAGCCAGCAGCTCACTCCACCAGACTGATACACCCAATAGGAGGGAGACACACAGGCAGAAAGCACTCCACTGGCCGCTGCTTTCTGACTGCCGGAAACTGCAGAATCCAGAGTAGAAGAAGTGATGGGAAACTGTCCTGAGGTATTTTCCTGTGCCTCCACCCCATCCATCCTAGCCCAAGAGCCATGTTCTGGGCACACAGGGCAGGCTGGCAGGTTAAGAGGTGAGTGGGCCAGTACTGGACAGAACAACGGCCAGACCACTGTCGTCAGTTACAGAAACGGTCCTCGCATCCAGCGGCCTCTGCTGCTCGTGTGGGGCCCCAAGAGACCCCGAGGGAGGATCTCGAGACACTCCCCACCCCCCAGCCCCCCACCCCGGCTTCGGAGGCGAGGTCTGGGTCCTCCCAGGATGGGGACAGGTGTGCCTCGGGTTGTAAGGTGCTCTCCAGGTTACCAAGGTTGAGCAGGGCGAGAGCTTAGAGGTGCAGTGAGGGAACCACGGGCCCCTTCCCCCCCTCTTCCCCCTCTCCTCCTTCTCCCCCTCCTCCTCCATTTTGTGCCAGTTCCTGGGGTTTGAACTCCGAGCCTGGGTGCTGTCCCTGAGCTTTTTTCTTAGTGGTGCTGGTGGTCGTGGTGCTTACACTCCAGGCCTGGGCTCTCTGAGCTCTTTTTGCTCAAGGATACCACTCTACCATTTGAGCCACAGCACCACTTCCGGCTTTTTCTGTGATTAATTGAGTCTCACAGACCTTCCTGCCAGGACTGGCTTCCATCAGAGATCCTCAGATCCCAGATCCTCAGATCCCAACCTCTCTGAGTACTAGGGTTACAGATGGGATCCACTGGTGCCCGGCTTTGTGTTTTGATTTGTTTGGTTTGGTTTTTGGAGGTTTTTTGTTTGTTCTGTTTTTCTTTAACCGTCCTGGGGCTTGAACTCAGGGCCTGGGCACAGTACCTGAGCTTCTTTTGCTCAAGCATAGGACTCTTCCACTTGAGCCACTGCGCCACTTCTGGCTTTTTCTGTTTATGTGGTACTGAGGAATTGAGCCCAAGTCTTCATGCATACTCAGCAAGCACTGTACCACTAAGCCACATTCCCAGACCTTTTCTTTCTTTCTTTCTTTTTCTTTCTTTCTTTCTTTCATTACTTCTTTCCTTCCTTCCTTTCTTTCGTTTCGTTCTTTCTTTCTCTTTCCTTCCTTCCTTCCTTTCTTTCTTTCTTTCTTCCTTCCTTCCTTTCTTTCTTTCTTTCTTATTTCTTTCAAGTGGGAGCACTTTCAAAGCTGTAAAACCCTGTATGAAACAGATGTTACATTTTAATTGTTTCACAAGCTTGACTACGAAACTAGGCCAATTAGGAAATTACCTAAATTATGACCCAGATGACTCTATTATGTCTCTGAAGTAAAATTACCTTTAAATGTGAATTATAATTAAAATTAACTATTTTTGCCAGATGGAGTAATTCATCTAGTTCTGATAATGAAGCACAGTTGCATATTAGCGGTGGTCTTTTCAAAGTCAATTATGTAGATGAATTACCTTTGAAATCACCTCAGAGACTGCTTATAAAAATGAGTTTTCAATTGCTCATATAGTAAAATAGCAAATTATACACTCAAATTTTAATATTTTGAAGTCTATTGGACTCTGGAAAATATAGGCAAGGAATGACAGTAATAATCATTGATGTTTAAAAATGTATTGTTATTACAGAGGTGATACACAGAGGGGTTACATTTACATGAGTCAAGTAATAAGTACATTTTCTCTCATACAGTGTCATCTGTTCCCTCGTTCTCTCCCATTCATTCTCTCCTTCCTATCTCCTACCAAAAGTTGTATAGTTCTCATAATCACTGATTTTCGTTTTAAAGTGACTCTTATTCTGGTCATGGTGGTGAATGTCTGTAACTCCAACACTTGGGAGGCTAACATAGGAGGATCTAGAAACTGAGGTTGACCTAGGCTACTTAAAGTAAATTTAAATAATTACCTGTTAAAGTCTTAAAAAATAAAAATATTAGCTGGGCGCCAGTGGCTCACATCTGTAATCTAGCTACTCAGGAGGCTGAGATCTGAGGATCGTGGTTCAAAGACAGCCCTGGCAGGAAAGTCCATGAGACTCTTATCTCCAATAAACCACCAGAAAACCAGAAGTAGCACTGTCGCTCAAGTGGTAGAGCGCTAACCTTGAGCTGAAGAGCTGAGGGACAGCACCCAGGCCCAGAGTTCAGGCCCCACGACCGGACCCCCCCCCAAAAAAAGTAACCCCATTGTAGCTGGGCACCGGTGGCTCATGCCTGTAATCCTAGCTACTCAGGAGGCTGAGACATGAGGATCGAGGTTCAAAGCCAGCCAGGGCAAGAAAGTCTGTGAAACTCTTATCTCCAATAAACCACCAGAAAACGGGAAGTGGCTCTGTAGCTCAAGTAGTACAACGCTAGCCTTGAGCTGAAGAGCTGAGGGACAGCACTCAGGCCCAGAATTCAAGCACCACGACCACCACCAACAAAAAGTAACCCCACTATATATTACCTATAAAACAACAACAAAGTAAATTTAAACAAATAATTACCTGGTAAACTCTATGAATTTATTAAAATATTCTCTTGAACATTTTTTTTTGGGGGGTCCGGTCGTGGGGCTTGAACTCTGGGCCTGGGCGCTGTCCCTGAGCTCTTCAGCTCAAGGCTAGCACTCTACCACTTGAGCCACAGCGCCACTTCCGGCTTTTTTCTTTTTGCTTATGTGGTGCTGAGGAATCGAACCCAGGGCCTCAGGCATGCAAGGCAAGTGCTCTACCACTGAGCCACCATCCCAGCCCTTGAACATTCTTATTTTGGCAATGGCATCTTTGAGGATTTATTGATATTCTTTTTTTTTTGTCAGTCAGGGGGCTTGAACTCTGGGCCTGGGCGCTGCCCCTCAGTTCTTCAGCTCAAAGTTAGTACTCTACCACTTGAGCCTGGTAGTTAATTGTAGATAAGAGTCTCATGGACTTTCCTGGCTGGGCTGGCTTTGAACCATGATCCTCATATCCCACCTTGAGTAGTTAGAATTACAGGTATGAACCACCGGCACCTAGCTTGTTGATATTTTTATGTTAAGAAATTATAGAAGAATAAAAACTTTTGTGCATTAAAAAAAAAAAAGATAGTTTGCTGGGCGCCAGTGGCACATGCCTGTAATCCTAGCTACTCAGGAGGCTGAGATCTGAGGATCATGGTTCAAAGCCAGCATAGGCAGGAAAGTCCGTGAAACTGTTATCTCTAATAAAAGCACCAGAAAACCGGAACTGGCTCAAGTGGTAGAGCACTAGCCTTGAGCTGAAGAGCTGAGGGACAGCACTTAGGCCAAGAGTTCAAGCCTCACCACCAACCAAAAAAAAGAAAAAAAAATGATGTCTTTAGTTTTCTATTTCTTGCATTTCCTTAAGGAGTTGTAAGAGTCATACTGAGAGGTGCTGGTGGCTCATGCCTGTAAACCTAGCAACTCAGGTGGCTGAGATCTAAAGATTGTAGTTTTGAAGCTGGCCTGGGCAGGAAAGTCCAAGAGACCCTTATCTCCACTTAATCTTCAAAAATCTGGAGCACAGTGGCTCACGCCTGTAAACCTAGCTACTGAGGAAGCTGAGATCTGAGGATCGCAGTTCAAAGCCAGTCCGGGCAAGAAAGTCCGTGAGACTCTTATCTCCAAAAAACCACCAGAAAACCAGAAGTGGCACTGTAGCTCAAGTAGAGTGTTGGCCTTGAGCTGAAGAGCTAAGGGACAGCACCCAGGCCCAGAGTTCAAGCCCCATGACTGACAAAAAAAAAAAAAAATCTGGGAGTGGGGCTGGTAATGTGGCTTAGTGGTAGAATGCTTGCCTAGCATGCATGAAGCCCTGGGTTTGATTCCTCAGCACCACATACACAGAAAAAGGCAGAAGTGGCACTGTGGTTCAAGTGGTAGAGTGCTACCCTTGAGCAAAAGGATCTCAGGGACAGTGCCCAGGCCCTGAGTTCAAGCCCCAGGACTGGCAAAAAACTGGTGGTGTGGCTGAGGTGGTAGAACCCCAGCCCGGGGGTGGGGGGAAGAGCATATGCCTCAATACTGGCATGTGTGTGCGTGCACACACACACACACACACACACACACACACACACACACAAGTCATATTCAGCCATGTGCTAGAGGCTCATGCCCATAATCCTAGCTACTAAGGAGGCTAATGTTCTAGAATCAAGGTTCAAAGCTAGTCCCAGCTAAATAGTCTGTGAAACTCTATCATTAACCAGCAAAAAGTGAGACAAAGTGTGGTTCAAGTGGTAGAGCACCATTCATGAGCAAAAAAGCCAAATAAGTGCTTGGGACCTTGAGTTCAAGCCCTGGTACTAAGACAAGAAAAGAAAAGGAAAAAAAAAGGAAAAACAGTCATATTGAATTACAGTATGCTATGACCACAAACTGCTTTGGCTGAGCTTGGGATGATGAATGCTAAACCCAGATCATAGAATAGGACTATGTTTCTGGTGAGTGCTGTCTTCTCAGCATGTGAACACCTGGGTGAATTTTACATAACAGTGCTAAATCCTGACATTCTGAATTCAGCTAATGTATTTTTTGGGGGCGGGGTGGGGGGCTTGAACTCTGGGCCTTGGAGCTGTCCTTGAGCTCTTCAGCTCAAGGCAAATGCTCTACCACTTGAGCCACAGCACCACTTCCAGTTTTCTAGTGGGAAAGAGGAGTAGTTGTGGAGGTGGGAGGTAAGGGAGGGTAAGGGAAAAACAAAGGAGGCGGTAACAATGCTTGATAGGAAATGTACTCATTACCTTGCTCATGTAACTGTAACCCTTCTGTATAGTATTTTTATAATAAAAAATGTATTAAAAAAAGAACAAAAGAGTTTCATGGACTGGCTTTGAACCACGATCCTCAGATCTCAGCCTCCTGAGTAGCTAGGATTACAGGTGCCCAGCAGTCAGCATATGTATTTTAATCTCCCCTGAAATGACCCTGTGTATTCTCTTTTGCTTTTTTTTTCTTTTTGGAGGCAGCCGTTTGCTTTTTTTTTTTTTTTTTTGAAGGTAGCCTATTGTGTTTCTGAACATGCAGCTCATTTTTTGTGGTCTCATAATGAATGTTGAGTGAATATTACCCTTATGAGTCACATGGATGTGGGCTGACTCATTGTTTATGAGACTGTGTGCTTCCTATTTGATTGACAGCTAAAAAAACTCCAGCAAACTGGAGCCCATAATGTGAAGCATCTGTTTCTTCCCTTATATTTTTTATTTTTTGTTATTATAAAAGTGATATACAGAGGGGTTACAGTTACATAAGGCAGGTAATGAATATATTTTATTTTGGACAATGTTCACCCCTATTCCCAGTGTTTCCCTCAGCCCCACCCACAAGTTGTATAGTTCATTTTCAACATAGTGTCTAGTAAGTACCACTGTTGCGTTTTTTTCACCTTCTGTCCCTCCATTTCTGTGCCCACTCCCATGTTTTATGGTTTTAAATCTCCTCATAGCTTCCCATCAGGATCAAAAGTACTCTAGGTTTTTCTCCCTCTCTGCTTTTAATAGAGATGTTGGGGTGAGTAAGGAATTAAGACTTTGAGAAAATCTGCTTTTGAAGGGAAGAGAATTTCCTCATAACTCCAGTATTATATATACAATTGTATTAAAGAACAAGTGAATAAATTTCTAAATGCCTAGGCCTGGCATGGTAGATCATGCCTGTGATACCATCACTTTGAAGGCATTAGTTTTCCTGCTATATAGTATGGGCCCATACTATGTTTTTGTCACAAAAACAAAAACAAATTTAACACCTTCAGGAAGAAATGTTAGCTTTTTTGGTGTTTTTTTTTTTTTTTTTTGACAGTCCTGCAGCTTGAACTTAGGGCCTGGGCACTGTCTCTGAACTTCTTTTGCTCAAGGCTAGTACTCTAACACTTGAACCACAGTACAACTTCTGGCTTTTCTGTTTATATGGTACTGAGGAATCAAACCCAGGACTTCATGCACACTAGGCAAGCACTCCACCACTAAGCCACAGCCAGCAATGTTAGTTTTTATTCCTCTTTCTTTTGTTGTTGTTTTATAATGATACCAGGACTTGAACTCAGTACCTGGGTGATGTTCCTGAGCTTTTTTGCTCAAGCTAGCCCTATACCACCTGAGCCACAACCCCACTTTTGGCATTTTGGCTGTTAACTGGAGATAAGGGTCTTACATATTTTCCTGCCTCTACTGGCATCAAACCTCAGTCCTTAGATCTCAGCCTCCTGCATAGGTAGGATTACAGCCGTGAGCCACTGACTCCTGGTGTTTCCCTTTCTGTTTTATCCTCTAGAAAGGTAGACTCTGTTGACACTCTTTAATTGTCTTATTTCTGCTTGTGAAGAGACTTCTTCAGGTCTCATTAGCTCTTAAACTCTTGAGAATGGTCCATTGAGTTTAATGCTACAACAATTTCATTGTGATTGTGCCAAAAGAGTTTAAATACCTCACTGAACAAATTGTGTGACTTTTAGTTCTGAAAAATTTTTGTTTTTTTTTTGGTCGGTCGTGGGGCTTGAACTCTGGGCCTGGGTGCTGTCCCTCAGCTCTTCAGCTTAAGGTGAGCACTCTACCACTTGAGCTACAGCGCCACTTCCGGTTTTCCAATGGTTTATTGGAGATAGGAGTCTCACGGTCTCTCCTGCCCAGGCTGGCTTTGAACCTCGATCCTCAGATCTCAGCCTCCTGAGTAGCTAGGATTACAGGCGTGAGCCACCAGCGCCCAGCTTAGTTCTGAAATATTTTTGTTGCTTCCTAAATATACCACAAAACCCTCATTATTTTTAACTGTTTTTTTTTTCTAGGATGGTTTTCAGTGATCATACTTTATGTAAGTTGCTTTGGTCATTGCTGGAAGTTCCCTGTACTTTTGGATTCTCAAGAGGCTGAGATCTGAAAATGGAGGTTTGACAACACCATAGACAGATAAATCTGTTTTTGTTTTTGTTTTTTTTTTGTCGGTTGTGGGGCTTGAACTCTGGGTGCTGTCCCTGTGCTCTTCAGCTCAAGGCGAGGTTTGTTTTTTGTTTGTTTGTTTTTGTCGGAAGACAGATAAATCTAAGAGACTCCTATCTCCAATCAACCAGCAAAAAAAAAAAAAGCAAAAGTGGAGGTGTGACTCCAGTGATGGAGCTCCAACCTTGAGCAAAAAGCCAAGCAAGAGCAAGAGGCTCCAAGTTCAAGCCCCAGTAACAGCATGTGCACACACATGCACACATACATAAATATACCACACAATTTCAGCATATGAATTGGGAGCAACAAACTGTTGTTACTTGTGTTAGTTAATGCTGCATAAGAAAGCACAATAGACTTAGTGACTTATTTATTTATTTATTGCTAGACCTGGGGCTTGAACTCTGGGCCTGGGCACTGTCCCTGAGCTTGTTTTGCTCAAAAGCTACCATTCTACCACTCGAGCCATAGTACCACTTCTGGCTTTTTCTGTTTATGGGGTACTGAGGAATTGAACCTAGGGCTTTATGCATGTTAGGCAAGCATGCTACCACTAAGCTACATTCCCAGTCCCACTGGATGACCTATAAACAACAGAAATTTATTTATTTTCTGGCTGAAGGTTCAAGGTCAGGATACTAGCATAAGCAGTTCCAGTAAGAGCACTCCTTCAGGTTGCTAGTTGCTAACTTTTCTTTTCTTCTCTGAGACTAGTACTCAAACTCAGTACTGACACTTTTGCTCATTGACTAGTGCTCTATCAGCCATCCCTTTGCTGACTTTTTGTTGAGTCCCCATGTAGCGGGAGAGTTAATTAGGTGTCTTGTCTCTTTCTGGTACAAGGTCTCACTATGTAGCACAAGCTGGCCTCAAACTTTGATCTTCCTCCCTCTGCTCCTGAGTACTGAGATTATATTCAGGTACCACTATATCTGGTTTCCTGCCATTTCTAATGATAATTTGTGTGTGTGTGTGTGTGTGTGTGTGTGTGTGTGTACTGGTCCTGAGGCTTGAACTCAGGGCCTATACAATATCACTGAGCTTTGTTGCTCAAAGCTAGCACTCTACCACTTGAATCACAGCTCTACTTCTAGCTTTTTGTGGGTAATTGGAGATGAGAGTCTCAAGGATTTTACTGTCCTAGCTGGCTTTGAGCCAAGATCCTACAATCTCACCTCCTGAGTAGCTAGGAATACAGGTATGAGCCACTGGTGCCAGCTCAAACTGTGTGTGTGTGTGTGTGTGTGTGTGTGTGTGTGTGTGTTCTGGGGCTTGGGCTACTGGCACCTTCAAGAAATGTTTATTTGAGGGCTGGGAAGGTGGCTCAGTAGTAGAGTGCTTGCCTTGCATGCATGAGGCCCTGGGTTCGATTCCTCAGCACCACATAAGCAAAAAGGAAAAAAAAAGCCGGAAGTGGAGCTGTGGCTCAAGTGGTAGAACGCAAGCCTTGAGCTGAAGAGCTGAGGGACAGTGCCCAGGCCCAGAGTTCAGGCCCCACAACCAGACCCCCCAAAAAAAAGAAAAAAAAAGAAAAAGAAAAAGAAATGTTTATATGAGAGTGCTTTGGATTTTAAACTTAAGCATGTGAGAAAAAGCAATCTTTTCTATCAAACCAAAGTGTCTCAATCTTGTAACCAGTCACCATTTTGTAGTGATATTTTCTAGTGTTGATATTTCCTGGAATTATTTGATTCTGAACTTCAGATTTTTTTTTTTTTTGGTCATGGGGCTTGAACTCTGGGCCTGGGTGCTGTCCCTGTGCTCTTCAGCTCAAGGCGAGCACTCTACTGCTTGAGCCCCAGCGCCACTTCCGGTTTTCTAGTGGTTTATTGGAGGTAAGAGTCTCATGGACTTTCCTGCTCGGGCTGGCTTTGAACCAAGATCCTCAGATCTCAGCCTCCTGAGTGGCTAGGATTACAGTTGTGAGCCACCAGCACCCGGCTTGAACTTCAGATTTTAACTATCAGCTCCATTCTTTGTAACTAGCTAGCCATGTCAAGTGTATGAGTCCTTAACAATAGGGTTAAAGAATAGACACCCCCCCTAGGAAATTTTCCTGACAGAATGCTTTCTAACTTCCTTGTGTCACTTCATCACCCTGGCAACCAATTATAAACAGAATGCAAGCTTGACTCCTTAACAAGAAGGAGGGATAGCACCACTCCTTCAGCTGAAATAAAAACCCCAGCAAGCCTACTGCCCCACTCAGTGTGCCAGCCTACTCTGGGGAGAGTGTGCAAAAGTAAATTGCCATGATGAGATCTCTAGGCCGGGCACCAGTGACTCACGCCTATAACACTAGCTACTCAGGAGGCTGAGAGTTGAGGATCACTGTTGGAAGCCAGCCCAAGCAGGAAGTAAGACTCCTTTTTTGTTGTTGTTCTTTTCTTTTTTTGGTACAGGATGTTGTACTCGCTTTCTTGGCAAGCACTTTTCCACTGAGCTATATCCATGCCCAGGAGGTAAGATTCTAATCTCCAATTAACCACAGAAAAAGCCAGAAGTGGAATTGTGGCTCAAATGGTAGTACACAAGCCTTGAGCAAAAAGGAGCAAAGGGACAGTGCCCAAACCCAGAGTTCCAGCCTCAGGACTGCCAAAAACAAAATAAAAAATAATAATAACCTCATTTATCTCTTTTTTTTGGGGGGGGGTCCGGTTGTGGGGCCTGAACTCTGGGCCTGGGCGCTGTCCCTCAGCTCTTCAGCTCAAGGCCAGCGCTCTACCACTTGAGCCACAGCGCCACTTCTGGCATTTTTCTTTTTTTTTTTGCTTATGTGGTGCTGAGGAATCTAACCCAGGGCCTCATGCATGCAAGGCAAGCACTCTACCACTGAGCCACCTACCCAACCCTCATTTATCTCTTGTGTGCTTATTATTTTTTTACTCTGACGGGTTGTGTCTTTCCAGCAAACATAATTTAATAATAATGTCTATAAGAATTCTTTTATTATCCAGCACCGGTGGCTCACGCCTGTAATCTTAGCTACTCAAGAGGCTGAGATCTAAGGATCATGGTTCAAAGCCAACCCAGCCCGGAAAGTCCATGAGATTCTTACCTCCAATTAACTACCAGAAAACCAGAAGTAGTTCTGTGGTTCAAGTGGTAGAACACTAACCTTGAGCTGGAGCTGATGGACAGCACCCAGGCCCAGGATTCAAGCCCCACAACCAACAAAAAATAGAAAAATTCTTTTATTGTCTCTTTTGTACAGTGGTAAATGCTTTTGTTATATATTTTGCTCTATGGTAAAGAGATTATAATAGAGAAGACAAAATGCTTTCTAAGTGAATCAACTAGAAAGAGTGATGGGCACTCAGCCTTTTGCCGTCATTATCACTCTGTTTAGTCTCCATACCTATCCACCTACTTTTCATGCCTTCCAGGTACCTTCTTAATATAAAGCAGCTTCACTGTCATTCAACTTTCCTAAAGCCAGTGAGACAAAACACCGTATATCACAGAAGTTGCAGAGAGCAGGTCATTGTTTACAATGAGAAGTAATGAAGCCTGAGAATCATTGTAGGCTGGTCCACAAGTTTCAAGCAATCTATCATCTAGAGCTGGTGGCTTTTTGACTGTGTATATTCCATTTGTGCTACATTTGAGGAACCCAAGAAAGCAGCCACCTTGGGTTATATAATTCAAAGGCCACAAGACTTTCTGGGCTAAGGTGTTGAAGTACATCCTGTTTCTAGGAGAGAGAGGAACACATATCATGTTATGACAACCAATTCCTCCTCTAACGTGGTGTTGAATCTATAAGTTATTCTTTTGGGGACTGGGAAGGTGGCTCAGTGGTAGAGTGCTTGCCTTGCATGCATGTGGCCCTGGGTTCGATTCCTCAGCACCACATAAGCAAAAAGAAAAAAGCCAGAAGTGGCGCTGTGGCTCAAGTGGTAGAGCGCTAGCCTTGAGCTGAAGAGCTGAGGGACAGCGCCCAGGCCCAGAGTTCAGGCCCCATGACCGGACCCAAAAAAAAAAAATTATTCTTTTGATTCAGGTTGCTTTTTGGTAATGCTGAGGATTAAACTCAGGATTTTGTGCTAAGCACAGGTCCCCAGCCTCTACGATTATTTATTGTTTTGCCAGTCCAGGGGCTTGAACTGAGGGCATGGGCACTGTCCCTGAGCTGCTTTTGTTAAAGGCTAGCATTCTACCACTTGAGCCACAGAGCCACTTTCAGCTTTATCTGTTTAAGTGGCACTGAGGAATTGAACCAAGAGCTTCATGCATGCTAGGCAAACACTCTATACCACTGAACCACATTCCCAGCCCCCAGTTATTCTTTTGTTGTTGTTTTATGTGGGTACTGAGACTTGAACTCAGGGTTTCACATTCTCACTTGACCTTATTATTATTATTATTTTTTTAAATCAAGGCTGGCTGCTTGAGTCACACCTCCTCTTCCAGCAGTTTGCTGGAGATAAGAGTCTCATAAAATTCTTTTACTCAGGGCTGGGAAGGTGGCTCAGTGATAGAGTGCTTGCCTTGCATACATGAGGCCCTGGGTTCCGTTCCTCAGCACCACATAAGCAAAAAAGAAAAAACCCAGAAATGGCGCTGTGGCTCAAGTGGTAGAGTACTAGCCTTGAGCTGAAGAGCTGAGGGACAGTGCCCAGGCCCAGAGTTCAGGCCCCACAACCAGAC
>NW_012267309.1:4222644-4231717 GCF_000151885.1 Dipodomys ordii | reverse complement strand
CAGCTCTTCAGCTCAAGGCTAGCGCTCTACCACTTGAGCCACAGCGCCACTTCCGGGCTTTTTCTTTTTGCTTATGTGGTGCTGAGGAATCGAACTCAGGGCCCCAAGCATGCAAGGCAAGCGCTCTACCACTGAGCCACCTTCCCAGCCCCCTGAGCTTCTTTTGCTCAAGACTAGCCATAGCTCCACTGCTGGCTTTTTCTGTTTATGTGATACTGAGGAATGGAACCCAGGGCTTCATGCATGCTAGGCAAACACTCTACCACTAAGCCACATTCCCAGCCCCCAGCTTTCTACGCTTAATGGTTCTTTTGCTGCATGGTTTTGCCAAACTTGGAACAGCATCCTAATCTTAGACGCTATACCCGTAACCTGAGGAACATATTTTACCATAAAAAAGGTACTCAAAAGCCATCTGTCAGTGTATATGATTTAATGATCTCACAATAAATGTATAAAACAGCATATTTTACTACTTATATATTTTGTGGTTATGCATAATTCATTAATCAATATAGCATCAAGTTTTCAAAAGGGGCCAGGGACATAGCACTTACATAGTATGTGTAAAGCTGTGGGCTCAAGCCCCAGCACCTAAACAAATAAAGGGGAAAAAATGGTCTGGGGCATGGCGCAAGTGAGACTTGCCTAGCAAGCATGGAGTTCAAACCAGTACTGAGCCCAAACCCCAGGAGGGAGGGGGAGGGAGGGAGGGAGGGAGGGAGGGGGAGAGAAAAAAGAGAGGGGGGGAATTGTGATTGTAAAGATTGAAGGTACACCTTAAGTACCTCTCTCCTTGACTCTTTCCTTAGCAAAAACTACAGGTAACATTTACTTCCTCTACTGGTACTCTACCACTTGAGCTATGCATTCATTGCAACTTTTTGCTGGCTATTTTTTTTTTAATAAGGAAGCAACTTTATTGAGAAGGTTCCTGCACTGACTGGCCAGGGTTGCAGCACAAGCTCGGGAGTTGATACTGTGACCCCCAGTGCCCATGTACTTTGGTTTTTAAAGTTTGCTGGCTATTTTGAAAATGAAATCTCACAAACTTACTTGGACTGGCTTTGATCACAATTCCCCAAATCTCAGCCTCCTATATAGCTAGGATTATATGTTTGAGACAAGCCATGGATGCTGGTTTCAAAGTTGTTTTGTTTTAATTACTTTATGTCAGTCCAGTGTGCAATTTTTTTCTTTTTAGAAATGTTGATATATTGATCAAAAGTCTAGTTTTCCTGCTGTTATATGTCTGTGACTAAAAGAAAATAAACAATGCAATTATTTTTTGTAAAACTGTGTTCTTTTTAGCAATCAAATGGTCATAAATCATAATTAGCCTCTTTGGAGCAGAAACATAAGGCTTAGTATGTTAGGACATAGTCTCAGAAAATGAAGAAATGAACACTAGATGGCAGCTTTACAACAAGATTTTCTTTTTTTCTGGGCCAGTGACAAAAACATAAGCTAAGCTTTTATTAAATGTAGAACCTTTTTATTCCTCCAGGTATCAGGTTTCTGAGGAACCCACACACACTAGCCAGTGTTGGGGTAACAGTTGAGACAATGGTGCCAAGGACTAAACTAGAAAATGAAACACCTGTTCAGCTCAGAAGGTAAAAGATGATAGGCTGGGTATGGTGGCTCATGCCTATAATCTCAGCTACTTGAATGATGGATATCAAAGGATTTGAGGTTAACCTGAACAAAAAAGTTAGTGAGGTCTCATCTCAACAATCTGGAAATAATGCTTCATGCCTGCCATCCCGCTACATGGGATGCATAGGTAGGAACATTACAGTACAAGGTAGGCTAGGACAAAAAGTATGAGATCCTTTCTGAAAATGTAACCAAAAGCAAAAATCTAGGAGTGTGGGCAAAAATCTAGGAGTGTGGGTTTAAGTACAGTATTTGTTTAGTAGGCACAGGCTCTGGGTTCAAACACAGGTGGGGGGATGGGGGAAGAAAGTGTTCCAGGGTAGCTCAAGTGTGGAATATGTGTAAAATCCTGAGTTCAATCCCAGTACTACAATAAAAAGGAGGAAAAGTGGCTATTCAGTTCATTTGCCCATTTGTTGGTTGGATTATTTGCTCATTAGGTGTTTAATGTTTCTTAGCTCTTTGTATGGTCTGATCCCTCACCATAGACACTAATGTCCTTCTGTGACCCAGACACTCTGTTCCCCTGGAATTCCCTATGTAGTTCAGGTGAGGCCGAAGGCACAGTGCCTCCTCTACTCTAATGAGATAAAACCAGTTCAGAGGCTGGGAAGGTAGCTCAGCGGTAGAGTGCATGCCTTGCAAGCATGAGGCTCTGGGTTCGATTCCTCAGCACCACATAAACAGAAAAAGCCGGAAGTGGCGCTGTGGCTCTGGTGGTAGAGCGCTAGCTTTGAGCTGAAGAGCTGAGGGACAAGGCCCAGAGGTTAGGCCCCATGACTGGCAAAAAAAACAGTTCAGAGTAGCCCCTCACTAGACACCTATTGCTATAGCAACCACTATTCTGAAGATCTCAGTTTGAAGCCAGCCAAGGCAGGAAAGTCCCTGAAACGCTTATCTCCAATAAACTACTCAGAAAAAGCCAGAAGTAGAGCTGTGGCTCAAGTGGTACAACTCCTTCCCAGCAAGCAACAAAGCCCTGAGTTCAATCTCCAGTACTGCCAATAAAGCAAAAACTGAGCCAAAGCAAACCAGTAGTGTTGAAGGGTGAAGCGAGATACGCAGAAGCCGTCATTTAAAAGGCCAAAGTATGATCCTTTTTTTTTTTTGGTCGTGGGGCCTGAACTCTGGGCCTGGGTGCTGTCCCTCAGCTCTTCAGCTCTAAGACTAGTGCTCTACTACCGCCTGAGCCACAGCACCACTTCTGGCTTTTTTCTGCTTATGTGGTGCTGAAGAATTGAGCCCAGAGCCTCATGCATGTAAGGCAAGCACTCTACCACTGAGCCAACTTACCAGTCCACAAATTATGATTCTTTATTGGAGAGTTGGAGGTCTGCTGGTGGATTCTTGTCTCAAAGACCAGCTAGCACAAAGTTTCTATGGGTCAAAACCACACAAGGTGTGTGGAATCAAACCCAACAAAAGTGTTATACATGAGCAAAGCAAACCAGATGAGGTAACTTAAACCTAATAGAAAAGCAAACCATTTAGGGAAACAATCAGGGGAAATCAAGGGTCAATTATCTAGGGGAAGCATAGACACAGTCTTTTTACTTCCTAAGTACATGGCACCTTATTAACATGTATTATGTTTTATGATTCTAGGTATGAGGTAGAAGAATTTTTAAATTTTATTTATGTGTGTGTGTGTTTGTGTGTGTATTTCAGTCATGGGGCCTGCACTCTGGGCCTGGGTGCTGTCCCTCAGCTCTTCGGCTCAAGGCTAGCGCTCTACCACTTGAACCACAGCGCCACTTCCAGCTTTTTCTGATTATGTGGTGCTGAAGAATTGAACGCAGGGCCTCATACATGCAAGGCAAGCACTCTACCACTGAGCCACCTTCCCAGCATCCAGGTAAAACAATTTTAAAGGCCATGAAGCCCTGGGTTTGATTCCTCAAGGTGGCTCAGTGGTAGAGCGCTTGCCTTGCATGCCTGAGGCCCTGGGTTCAATTCCTAAGCACCACATAAGCAAAAAGAAAAAAGCCAGAAGTGGTGCTGTGGCTCAAGTGGTAGAGCGCTAGCCTTGAGCTGAAATGCTGAGGGACAGCGCCCAGGCCCAGAGTTCAGGCCCCACGACCGGACCCAAAAAAAGAAAAGGTGGCTCAGTGGTAGAGCGCTTGCCTTGCATGCCTGAGGCCCTGGGTTTGATTCCTCAGCACCACATAAGAAAAAAGCTGGAAGTGGCACTGTGGCTCAAGTGGTAGAGCGCTAGCCTTAAGCTGAAGAGCTGAGGGACAACGCCTAGGCCCAAAGTTCAAGCCCTAGGACTGGGAAAAAGAAATGAAAGGGCAACTAATATGCTTAATAAAGTGGGGATTTAAAAGTTATTCAGGGGCAAGAGCCATGTCTCAGGTGGTAGAAAGTCAGCCAATGAGCAAATGTATGATTAAGAGTTCAGGTTCTGGTCTCAAGAAAAAAGAAGTTATTCAAACAAAGCTGGGTGAGGCTGAAATCTGAGTTTGCAATTGGAAGCTAGCCTAGTCAGGAAAAGCCATGAGCCTTTTTTTTTTTTTCCTTTTGGTTCCATTTTTCTTTTTGTTGGTTATGGGGTTTGAAATCAGGATCTGGGCTCTGTCCCTGAGCTTTTTGGCTCAAGGCTCCAGCTATACCATTTTGAGCCACAGAACCACTTCAGATTTTCTGGTGGTTAGTTGGAGATAAGAATCTCACAGACTTTCCTGCCAAGGCTGGCTTTGAACCGTGATCCTCAGATCTCAGCCTCCTGAGTAGCTAGGATTACAGGCATGAGCCACTGGCATTTGGCTCCCTGAGACTTTTTATCTCCAATAAATCACAAAAAATCCAAAAATGGAGTTATAGCTTATGGTAGAGCACTAGCCTTGAGCAAAAAAGCCAAGTAAGATTAAGAGGCTCACACACACACACATACATACACACACACACACACACATTTCCCATTTCTTCCCTTTGGGCTGCAATTATATATCAGTTCACTACAGAATCTTTTTTGTCAGAAGTTTAGACAAACTTCTAGTTTCTCAATTGCCACCTCATTACTTCCAAAAGTCTGTTGTACTTTTGGTAAGCAAAATTTTTCCCAACCCTCAAGGCTCTGGGGGCTTAACACTGTAATCCTACCTACTCAGGAGCCAGAAATCTAAGGATCTCTGAAGCTAGGAAAATCAGTGATATTCTTATCTCCAATAGGCTGAAGTGGTAGAGTGCCAACCTTGAGCATAAAAGCTAAGGGAGGGCTGGGAAGGGGGCTCAGTGGTAGAGTGCTTGCCTTGCATGCATGAGGCCCTGGGTTCGATTTCTCAGCACCACATAAGCAGAAAAAGCCAGAAGTGGCGCTGTGGCTCAAGTGGTAGAGTGCTAGCCTTGAGCTGAAGAACTGAGGGACAGCACCCAGGCCCAGAGCTCAGGCCCCATGACTGGCAAAAAAAAAAAAAAGCTAAGGGACAGTGACAAAGACCTGAGATTCAATCACCCTTCCCAACACAAATAAATAAATAAAGTATAAAATTTCCCCCAGCCTGACTTCCAACAGCAACACAGTATTGGTTGGTCCTTGCTTAGAGGGAGTTCTGGATTGTCAGGTTAGATCAGACTTTTAAGTGAACAGTAGGTGGCAGCATTTAAGATGGGATTTTTCTAAATCAGCCCAATACCCTTCACACCATCCCCTCTTCTCCAACCCAAGGATTTGGGGTGGGGGTGGTCCCTCAGAAACCCAGATCCTGTAATTGTCCAAATCCCTTCAAGTATAACAGGAACTCAAGGACACTCGTTGGGAATGCCATTAGCAGGGACTAAGCTCACACAGCTACATTTTGGAAAAGGGAACATTATTAAAAGCATTAAAAGCAAATAAATGAACAAAACCCAGCTTATAAGATATGGATATATGCATATATTTTACTTAAAAATATTCAGGAGGTTTTTTTTCTTAATTTTAATGAACAAGCAGATGGATTTTGTTTTTGCTGTTTTGTTTGAGGTATGAGGGGTTTAAACCTAGGGCTTCCCACTTGCCAGACAAGTGCTATACTGCTTGAGCTATACCAAAAGTATTTTCTTCATCAATTAAGATGATTGGGTGACTTTTGTCTTTGTTTCTGATTATTTACATATGCTGAAACATTCTTACTTATCAATGATGCCAATGTGATCACAGTATACAATCTTTTAAATGTGTTATTGGGTTTGATTTGCAAGTTGTTTTTTTTTAGGAGTGGGGGGAGGGAGGGAGTTGTCATGGGACTTGAACTCAGGGCCTAGTTGCTATCCCTGAGCTTTTTCAGCTCAAGGATAGCGCTCTATCACTTTGAGCCACAGGTATACTTCTGGTGGTCTTCTTCTGGTTTTCTGGTGGTTAGTTGGAGATAAGAACTTTGATCCTCCGGGTCTTAGCCTCCTGAGTAGCTAAGATTATAAATGTAAGCCATTGGCACTTGTCTTAATTTCTGCACTAATCTTTATTTTCTCTTTCTACCTTGGCTTGATCTTGGAGTGCATTATTTGGCAATTTATCTGTGTTTTTTAATGTTATTTGTTTGATGGGGGCACTAATTGCTATAAACTTTCCTCTTGGCACTGCCTTTGGGCATTCCAAAGGTTGTAGGTTGTGTTTTCATTTTCATTAGTTTCTAAGAACTTTTTTTAAATTTGCCCTTATTTCCTTTTCTTTTCTTTCTTTTTTTTTGTGGGTCGTAGGGCCTGAACTTTGGGCTTGGTCACTGTCCCTCAGCTCCTCAGCTCAAGGCCAGCGCTCTACCACTTGAGCCACAGCACCACTTCCAGCTTTTTCTGCTTATGTGGTGCTGAGGAATTGAACCCAGGGTCTCATGCATGCAAGGCCAGCACTCTACCACTGAGCTACCTCCCTAGCCCCCTCCCCTTATTTCTTTGAAAGCTTACTATTCATTCAACAATAAGCCACATAGTTTTTTATTCTATAAGCAAGCACATGCCAGGTACTGGGGTTGTGTTCAGATGTCAATTAAAGTGGGTCCTTCCCTAGAAAGCACTGTTAAATTGGCAGTTCCTAGAGCACTGTAGAGCAAATTCTTCCAGGGCCACTTGCTTTGCATGTGCTGAAAGCCTGACTGCAACATCAAGCTCAGTGGAATAGAGCCTCTGAGACAATGACTTTCAGACTGACAACAGCCTGTTATTTTCTTCAGGCCTTGTGATATTCTGCACAGTTCAGTCACCATGAGGGCACAGTCTCTAGCTGCTGAAAACCGCGGAGGGAAGAACTGTTTCCAGCTTCTTGACAGCATGTAGTCCAGGGGGCCTCTAATTCTGGATCCTCCTACCTCAGCCTCCAAAATGTTGAGGTCATAGACAAATACCACAACACCCAGCTTTGTCTTCAGCCTCTGCTATCTAATTCCTCCTCATCTTGAGCTTCTTTGACCCTCAAACTGCTCTCCTGCTGGGCTGCTTAACTGAGTGGAGAGAAGGATTGTTAATGATTAACAGGACAGGATTAGTGACATAATTGGCAATGATTACAGGAAGAGAGTCCTACAGATGGTGAATAAAATCTGGCTGCACTGTAGTGGAAATGTAACAAAATAGAAGACATGATCTGCAATGAACATGTTCCTGGTCATCCTTGTCCTCTGGTTGGAGGCTAGCTAGCACCCATGATGTTTGTACAGAGGGGAGAGTTGGGCAGGGGAAAGTATTCTTTGAAGATTTTGCTCCTCTTAGAAGCTGCTTGCTTCTCAAAGCTGAGAGATCCCAGGCAGGCCCAAATCTCCAAACTCCCTCTGCCCTTGAACACATTGCACCCCCTCCCTTCTTCCCCCAGTCCTGGGGCTTGAATTCAGGGCCTAGACATTGTCCCTGAGCTTCTTTTGCTCAAGGCGAGCACTCTACCACTTGAGCCACAGTGTCACTTCCAGCTTTTTCTGTGTATGTGGTACTGAGGAATCGAACCCAGGGCTTCACAAATGCTAGGTAAGCACTCTACCACTAAACCACATTTCCAGCCCAAGGGACCTATTGATTTGAACTGGAGGAGTAACCTGGGTCTACAAGTGTGTACAATCATACCAGGTTTGTCTTGAGCCTTTAATTGGTGTCTAACCCATTCTGATCTTGAACTTCTCTGACCCAACCCTCATCAAAGAGGTCAAATTCATGAGATCACTCAGCCTGAGTATTCCTGATTGGATATTGTGGATATGGCATTGGCTACTCAGAGTCTAAGTAAGCATCAGTGCCCAAGATTGAGCCAGATACAGCTCTTGAATGAATGACCTGGTTCTAGCCACCAACCTATCTAACTTCATTCTTGGATACATGTCTTGATTCACCTCAGTATCTGAGGTTAATCTGACAATCTGGTCTATAAGCAGGGAATGTACTTAAGGGCTTAGTTTTCCTGCTTAGCATTAAGTAGGGGACAGGAGAGGAGTATTTACTATGACCATATTGTCTGACTCTAAGTGTTACCAATTTGTGACTAGAAATTGATTCTTTTTTCCCCTTCTGAGAATTGTGGAACCAATAGTAAGGCCGAGCACCAACTGCACAGTGAAGGAGACTTTTATTCTCAGCCAACTGGAGAAGTGGTAGGCTCAGGATGTAGCTTACTGGTAGAGTGCTCATCTAGCATGCACAAGGCCCTGGGTTCCATCCCCAGCACCAATGGGGAAGAGAAGTGGAAGAAAGACTGGCAAATCGACTTTGTTCTACCCATTGAGAGCTAGGAAATTAGAGACATTGGGTAAAAGGAACAAGAAGGAGGGATAGGCCAATAAAGGGGAGGAATATTCATAGCTTTACTGCCAGTCACTGAATAATTCCAGGAATTCAGATGCCTCTCATTTTACTCCTTTTATAGCCTTTTCTGATTGTAATAATGACTATTGTCAATTGTCCTGTGGCTGGTGGGTGTATAATTTATCTTAGAGATGGTATTATAATGAAGTCAGAGGTAGTGTAGACTACCTCTGTAGACACTCATCCTGGATCTAGGCAGTTTCAGGTTCTGAAGAGGAACTTCTGTCCTCCTGATACTTGGTCCTCAAAGATATGCAAGATTAAGGCAGAATAGAAATTCAGTTAAGGTCACTAAGACAATACTAGACTAGGGTGGGATAACACAGAGGCATTGATTTTGCTTGGAATGAAGCTCCTGTTGTATAACTCAGTTTCACTAATAAACACAACTTCTATTCACTGACTCTGCTACCCAAAAGGGCTGCAGCTTGATTGGGTAGGAAACTTTATCACTGCTTCCTTGTAATGTCAGGGATTATTCTCAAATTCAAGTGTCTGGATATTTCTTTTCTTTTCTTTTTTTTGTCGGTCGTGGAGCCTGAACTCTGGGCTTGGGCACTGTCCCTCAGCTCTTCAGCTCAAGGCTAGCACTCTACCACTTGAGCCACAGCACCACTTCCAGCTTTTTCTGCTTATGTGGTGCTGAGGAATC
>NW_012267309.1:4207902-4220307 GCF_000151885.1 Dipodomys ordii | reverse complement strand
GCTTTCTTTTTGCTTATGTGGTGCTGAGGAATCAAACCCAGGGCCTCATGCATGCAAGGCAAGCGCTCTACCACTGAGCCACCTTCCCAGCCCTACGGGTCATTCTTTGGCTTAGCTTTTTCTGCTCAAGGATAGTGCTCTACCACTTGAACTACACTTCCACTTCCAGTTTTTGGCTGGTTAGTTAGAGATAAGAGTTTCTTGGATTTATCTGCACTGTCTGGTTTTGAACCTCAGATATCAGCCTTCTGAATAGCTAGGATTTTAGGCATGGGCCATCAGTGCCTGGCTCCATGTGAGATTTTAGAATAAAATCTTGTATCTTGGGATATTTCTTCCTTCCTCATCAGGTCTAAGACTACCAGCTAGAACTTCTGATACAATTAAAAAAAAAAAAAAAGAGCTAGGTGCCAGTGACTCACGCCTATAATACTACTTAGGAGGCTGAGATCTGAGGATCATAGTTTAAAACAAGCCCAAGCAGGAGAAAGTCCATGACTCTTATCTCTTGTTAACTACCAAAAAAGTCAGAAGGAGGCCTGGGAATGTGCCTTAGTGGTAGGGTGCTTGCCTTGCATGCATGAAACCCTGGGTTCATTTCCTCAGTACTACATACACAGAAAAGGCCAGAAGTGACTCTGCTGTGGCTCACGTGGGAAAGTGCTAGCCTTGAGCAAAAAGAAGCTCAGGGATGGTGCCCAGGCCCCGAGTTCAAGCCCCAGGACTGGCAAAAAAATCCAGAAGTAGAGCTGTGGCTCAAAGTGGTAGGGCACTAGCTCTGAGCACAAAAACTCAACAACAGACCCTAGGCCCTGAGTTCAAGCCCCAGGAATTACACCAATAAGATAAAATAAAGGGCCAAAGCCAATCTCTTCACTGCTGGCTGTGAGAGGTCCTCTCTTCACTGCACAGTGGTGGGATTCCAGCCTCGAGGAGTACTTCCACCCCACGCTTAGCTTACCCTCTGAATTGCAAACTGGCCCCATGACCCTCACCACCCCACAGGATCTCCAGGAGGGTCTTACCACCCTGGTAACCATACTGGTGTTTTCAACTGTGTGAGAGACGCCAGGACATACTATCCCAAAGGCCATTGAGAACAGATAGGTGCAAAAAAAAAAAAGTGCTAAAAATAAGGCACAACTTTTCCTTTTGTCATGACAATTTTCCTTTATAAGTTTGCAAAAGGTATTTCTTTCTCTCTTCTTACCCTCTCCTTGCCATTTTCACCTCTACTTGCAATGCATTTCTTTTTCTCTTTCCCCTTTTCCCCTTCCTCTAAGTAATCTCTAAGTAATATTCTGTTTATCTACATATATAATTAACTATCCTGGTTTATATACAGATTCATGAGCATGTATGAATATGTATGCATTCTAGGGCTAGCTTTCAAGATGTTTCTCTTTTAACTCTTGTCAGTTGGGAAGACTCCAACTTAAATTTTCATAACCTTACTCAATTATCCTTGATAACTATAGTTCACCTTGCAACCCCATGATTTGCTTCTAAAGCCTCAAATCCCAGAACCCCCTTCCTTTATTTAGTGAGAGATATTTTAGAAGCCCAAATTCCTTCACCTTTTACATTACTCATCTAGGTATTCCCTTAGATGCTTACAAGATGCTCATGTTAATAAGCCTGTTTGTTTCACTCTTGCTAATCTGCCCTATGCCAGAACTTCACAGGGCCCCAGAAGGAGAACCTAAGATGGATAGGAGAAAAGAATTGGATTCCAAGACCCTGAACACATGGATGAATGGTTTTTCACAGAGTCTTTTTATCCAATCTACTCATGTTCACGATGTACAGAGGAGCTTCTTCTATGAGTGCTATTCCAGAGGTCATTTTTTGTAGAGATAATGGAATTTGTGAGGAAACATTCATGTTTTATTTGCTCTTTTCACAAGCCGGCCAGTCAGTGAACTTTGGAGTTGACTCTGTGATACGTGTTGGTGTAAAACTCTGATGGAGAGTGCTAGATTACATCACTATGGCCAGCACCAGCCAGGAACCCAAGTAGAAAAGCACAGACAAGGTGATCCACATGAATGTATGCCCCAAAGCCATGAGACTCAGAGTCTGCCCATATTGAGAACTTTCTCTTTTCTGTTCTCTTGAGCTACCCTGGGATTTTCTTTCCATCTTTAATTTTCAACCATCTTGAGTAGATAAAGGGAATCCACTATATCCCTTTTTCAAAATGCTTTCTTTCCTGCTGGGCTCTGGTGGCTCATGCCTGTAATCCTAGTTAATTCAGAAGACTGAGATCTGAGGATCAAGGTTCAAAGCCAGCCTTGGCTGGAGATTCTTTTTTTTTTGGGGGGGTCCGGTCATGGAGCCTGAATTCTGGGCCTGGGCGCTTTCCCTCAGCTCTTCAGCTCAAGGCTAGCACTCTACCACTTGAGCCACAGCACCACTTCCGGCTTTTTTTTTCTTTTTGCTTATGTGGTGCTGAGGAATCCAACCCAGGGCCTCAGGCATGCAAGGCAAGCGCTCTACCACTGAGCCACCTTCCCAGCCTGGCTGGAGATTCTTATCCCCCATTAATCTCCAAAAAGCTGGAAGTAGAGTTGTGGTTCAAGTGGTAGAGAGCTAGCCTTGAGTGAAAATAACTCAGGGACAATGCCCAGGTCCTGATTTCAAGCCCAAGTACTGGTATGCACATACCTGCTGGTATGTGCGCGTACGCACGCGCGCGCACACACACACACACACACACTCACACACGCTTTGACTCTTCTGTGCTGTTGGCACAGGCTCTGACTTGGGTAGTTGCTCTATTAGAGGTAACAGGGATTTTCCTCCCGACTGCTTCCTTTAATACCCAGTCCCTCTTTTCCTATTTCACTTCCCTTCTACCTCCATGGCCTTGAGTGTCCCCAACCAATTCCTAATAGTTTTTGGGGTTTTCCCTCTCTGGCCTCTAAGTCTTGCCCAAGAATTCCCCATGCTTCTTTTAGGCGATTTGTTCTTTCTCTTTGCACATTGGGTATGCCTCAAAGTTCGGAGGGAACCACTTGGTTGAATCCTTTGCAAGAGGACTACTTGGATATGCATAATAAAGTGACTCCCACTCATTCCAGAGGCCTGCTCACCCTTAGGCCCTATCTCCAGACCTGATCTCTGATCTCTCCCCACATTACCTTGAACCTGCTCTCTCTTCTTCTGGAGTATTTGCCCCTCAAACTCAGCTTTCTCTGGCCAATGTGCTGGTGTAGAATGAGTTTGAAAATGTTCCTTTCCTTTCTGTTTAGTTATTTAGAGAAGCACTTGTGTTAATTTTTCTTTAGTGGTCTACCAGAATCCATCAGTGAATCTTCCTAGTCAAGAGCTTTTTTTTTTTTAATCTCTCCTTTCCTCCCCTGCCCTCCCCTTCCCTACTCTCCTTTCTCTTCTCTCCTCTCTTCTCTTTTCCTTTCTTCTCTTTCTCTTTTTACTTTACTTTTCCTTCTGTGCTGGTCCTGAGGCTTGAACTCAGGGCCTGAGTGCTGTCCCTAGACATATTTCCTTTTGAGCCATAGCTTCACTTATGGCTTTTTGGTGATTAATTGGAGACGAGAATCTAAAGGACTTTCCTGCCCAGGCTGACTTTGAACCACAGTCCTCAGATCTCAGGCTCCTAAGTAGCTAGAACTACAGATATGAGTTACAACATCCAGCTTTGTTTTCTCTCCAGATTGTCAATTGACTTTATTTCCTTTCATAAGGTAATAACAGTGTATAATATACAATAAATAAAATATTGTCAGTGTTTTTTAACCCTATCTTGTCAGTCATGTAGTTCACTGGTTTTTATCATTGTTGGGAGACTCTATACTACCTCTTCAATCTTATTGCTTGTTATAAATATGATTAGATTGTTTATATCCTCTTGGTTCAAATTTGGTAGGTCATATATCTCTAGAAATGTATGTATTAATTTTTCTAGATTTTCCAATTTATTGGGATATAAAATTTGAAAATATTCCCTTCTGTATTTCAGGGTTATCTGCAATATACCCATCTCATCTTTAACTTTATTAATTTGAGTCTATAGTTTCTATAACTATTGATTTCTAATTTTATTACATTATGATATAATAAGTGTCTTTTTTGAGTGTTTTGTCTTCATGACATATCTATTGGTGACAATCAGGTATTGAAGTCATCCAATTATTATATCTAAACCTATTTGTTCAATAGTGTTTATTTACAATTATTATACACTTTATTATTTTGGTAGTGATACTCAGGTTTGAACTCAGGTCTTTGTGCTTTGTAGTCAAGTGCTCTACCATATTTCAATCCTTCTTGGTTTTGGGGGGGGGGAATTGTGGTTTTTGCCTGGGAATGTGGCTTAGTGGTAGAGTGTTTGCCTAACATGCATGAAGCCCTGGTTTTGATTCCTCAGTACCACATAAACAGAAAAACCAGAAGTGGAGCTGTGGCTCGAGTGGTAAAGTGTTAGCTTTGAGCAAAAAAAGCTCAGGAACAGTGCCCAGGCCCTGAGTTCAAGCCTCAGAACTGGCAAAAAAAAATAAAGTAAATCAGTTTTGTTTTGTTTTTGGTGACAGTACTGAGGCTTGAACTCAGGGCCTGGCACTTTCTTTTAGCTTTTTTGACAAGGCTAGTGCTATACCATTTGAACAGTAACTGCACTTTTTGTTGGTTAATTGGGAGATGAGTCCATAGACTTTCATGTTCAACCTGGCTTCAAGCAGCAATCATCAGATCTCAGATACCTGAGCATATAGGATTACAGGCCCAAGCCACTGATTGAAACTGTTTTTTCTTGTTTTTTTTTTTTGTCGGTCATGGGGCTTGAATTCTGGCCCTGGGCACTGTCCCTCAGATCTTCAGCTCAAGGCTAGTGCTCTACCACTTGAGCCACAGAGCCACTTCCAGTTTTCTGGTGGTTTTCATTGGAGATAAGAGTCTCACAGACCTTCCTGCCTGGGCTGACTTTGAACCACAGTCCTCAGATCTCAGCCTCCTAAGTAGCTAGGATTACAGGCGTGAGCTATCAGCACCCCATTGAAACTGGGTTTTTAGACCCCAGGCCCAAAGCCCAAGAGGCCCAAGTTAGGTCCACTCACTGGTGCCCATGTGCCAAATAAAGAGATACAGTGAAAAGGAGAAAGAGATTTATTAAAACATGGCAGCCATGGGAAGACATCATTTTAGGATGTTTTCAGCTGTCTTTGGGGGGAGAATTAGGGCAGAAAGCAAAGAAGGTATGCACAGTTAAAGGAGTCACACCTATGACCTGGTTACTCTGAGCTCAGGCTTGGTCCCTGGAGGCATTTCAGAAAAGTTGCTGTTGCTTTACCTTTACGACAGAGCAGGAATAAGTTGCCTGGTGGCTGATCTCCAGAGTTTTTGACTATTTTCTTTAAGAGGAAGTCATTGCCTGTTTAAGAACTAGTTTGGCATGGCACATGATACAAATCTGCAAATCTTCTCTTTCTTGGAGGCTAAGGAGGTTGTAAAGTGACTGCAGCAGAGAATAGCTCAGAGAATAGAAGGCCTTGGCTAAATATCATAGTTTTCTTTCTATCAGAAAAGGTTTGGCAGGGCTTTCAAGTCAGATAGTTATGTATAAATATGAATCTCTCTTCAAAAACTCTCTGGCTTTGTTTCTTTTGGAAGGCCTGGCACAAGTGGTTCCATTTGGATTTTGACCATTTCTTCTCTTGTCTGAATATCTTTTTCTTCAAACTCTCTAAAACAGCTTTCTTAAAAAAAAATTGTGTGTGTGAATGTGTGTGTGTATGTGTGCATGTGTGTGTGTACTGGAACTTAACCTCAAGGCTTTGATCTCTTGCTTAGCTTTTTTGCTCAAGGCTAGCACTCTATCACTTGAGCCACAGCTCCACTTCTGATTTTTTGGTGATTAGTTGGAGAGGGGAGTCTCATATTTTTTAAAAAAATTTTATTGTCAAGGTGATGTACAGAGGGGTTACAGTTATATAAGTATGGTAGTGATTACATTTCTTGTTTAACTTGTTACCCCTTCCCTCATTTTTCTCCCTCTGATAGACTTTTCTGCTTTGACTGGTTTCAAATTGCAATCCTCAGATCTCATCCTCCTGACTCTAGCTAGAATTATAGGCATGAGTCACCAGTGCCTGACTCTTAGCATTTTCATTCAAGAATCATGTTCTCCTACTTGGGCCACATTTCCATTTCCAACCTTTTGCTGGCTAATTGGAAATATGAGTCTCATGGACTTTTCTAGAGGATTAGCTTCAAACTACAATCCTCAGATCTCAACCTCCAGAGTAGCTAAAATTATAGGCATAAGCCACTAGCAACTGAATTAAGTAAGATAGTCATTTAAAATAGATACAAATAGTTAATCCAAATATAATTTTCTGATTTAGTTCAGTTTCAGTTTTTAAAAAATTTTGGTGCTTGTCCTGGGGCTTAAACTCAGGGCCTGGGTACTGTCCCTCAGCTTTTTTGTTCAAAGCTAGTATTCTACCATTTGAGCCACAGCTTCACTACCAGCTTTATTTGGTAGTTAAATTGGTAGTTGATTGGTAATAATTAGTCTCCCAAGTAGCTAGGATTACAGGTATGAGCCACCAGTGCCTCTAAGTCTTTTTGTAGACAGAGAGTTAGCATTTTTAAAAAATATATTTTGGGGCTGGGAAGGTGGCTCAGTGGTAGAGCACTTGCCTTGCATGCATGAGGCCCTGGGTTCAATTCCTCAGCACCACATAAGCAAAAAGAAAAAAGCCGGAAGTGGCGCTATGGCTCAAGTGGTAGAGCACTAGCCTTGAGCTGAAGAGCTGAGGGACAGCGACCAGGCCCAGAGTTCAGGCCCCATGACCGGACCCCAAAAAAATTTTTTTTAATAAATAAAAAATATATTTTGGCCAAGTATCAGTGGCTCATGCCTGTAATCCTAGCTACTCAGGAGGCTGAGATCTGAGGATCGTGGATCAAAGCCAGCGCAGGCAGGAAAGTCCGTGAGACTCTAATCTCCAATAAACTGCCAGAAAACCGTAAGCTGTGGCTCAAGTGGTAGAGTGCTAGCCTTGAACTGAAGAGCTCAGGGATAGCGCCAAGCCTGCAGAAGTTCAAGCCCCACAACCGACAAAGCAAAAGAAGAAGGGGGAGGAGGAGGAGGAGGAAGAGGAGGAGGAGGAGGAGGAGGAGAAGAAGATGACGAAGAAGAAGAAAAGAAGAAGAAGAATTGTAGCCGACACCAGTGGCTCATGCTGTAATCTTAGCTACCCAGGAGGTTAAGATAGAAGATCATGGTTCAAAGCCAGTCCCGGATAGTAAAAGGCCATGAGACTCTTATCTCCAATTAACCACCAGACAAACCTGAAGTGGCACTGTGGCTCAAAGTGGTAGAGTGCTAGCCTTAACCAAAAAAGGTAAGGGACAGACCCCAGGCCTTGAGTTCAAACCCCTAAGACAGACCAAAAAAAATAAATTGTAACCTCCACCAAGCCAATTATCACAAATTGTCATAGACAAAGATTAAGAGACATACACAAAAAATTATATTAATTCAGAGTGCAAATCATTGACAAGTCAGGTAGAAGTCACCCTAGGAGACAAGATAAACTTCGCACTTAATTTGTTTTTTTTTTTGGTTGGTCATGGGGCTTGAACTCTGGGCCTGAGTGCTGTCCCTCAGCTCTTCAGCTCAAGGTGAGCACTCTACTTCTTGAGGCACAACGCCACTTCCAGTTTTCTAGTGGTTTATTGGAAATAAGAGTCTCTTGGATTTTCCTGCCTGGGCTGGCTTTGAACCATGATCCTCAGATCTCAGCCTCCTGAGTAGTTAGGAAGCTTGAGCCACTGGCGCCCAGCTGCACTTAATTGTAAGCAAGTTATAACAGAGATCTCCCAAACACCCTGATCCTTATACCTTGTCGTAAGTTTCCCTGTCACAAAGACAAAGACTAATTGGCTCTGCATTGTTTACAGTTTCCCTTCTAGAAAGAAAAAACTAAGTCCAAATATCCTGAAAGAGTTCAAACAACAAAGAAATATCAAGATTCCCTGTCAAATAGCCTAAGCTCAAATTGCCCAAAGAACACTAACAGAAGAACAAGACAACACAAATAGTTTTTAAATTTTTCTGGCCAAAACAAAATGGCCAAAACAATTGACTAGAAAGCAAAATCAAATTGTGCACTATTGCTAGCAATTCAATAAAGGCCTGTAAATTAACTCATTTCTCCAATTCACTGAACAGAGGTAAAAAGCAGTCACCGCTGACCAAAATAGAAAGATAAGGAAAAAGTCCCTGGGGAAAAAAAATGATTCCACTGGGAATGTGGCTTAGTGGTAGAGTGCTTGCCTAGCAGGCATGGAGCCCTGGGTTCAATTCCTCAGTACCCATAAACAGAAAAAGCCAGAAGTGGTGCTGTGGCTCAAGTAGTAGAGCACTAGCCTTGAACAAAAGAAGCTCAGGGACAGTGCCCAGGCCCTGAGTTCAAGCACCAGGAATAGCCAAAATAAGTAAATAAATAAAATTTAATACACACACACACACACACACATACACACACCACAAATATGCCAGGCACCAGTAGCTCATGCCTGTAATCCTAGCTGAGATCTGAGGATCACAGTTCAAAGCCAGCCTGGGCAGGAAAGTCCGTGAGACTCTTATCTCCAATAAACCACCAGAAAACCAGAAGTGTTCCCATGACCCAAAACAAAACAAAACAACAACAATAACAAAACAACCAAATACATATATTCCATCTTTCTTCTCTGATCAAAGTCAAGTGGCTAAGAGTGGCTAGAAGGCAAATTTTCTCTTTGGCTGACTTGCCAAAGCCTAAACTGAGTTTTTAAGACTCCAGGCTCAAAATTCAAGAGGCCCATATTAAGTCTGTCCACTTGCCCCCATACGTCAAATGGAGGCATGGTGAAGGCATGGTTGCCAAGGTAAGACAGCACTTTAAAGATCTTCAGCTGTCCTGGGGAACAGACATTGGCCTCAGGTTAAATAAGGAGAATTAAATTAAATAGGGGATGAGAAAGATGTGCATAGTTAAAACAGCCTGAAGTCATAGATTTGGCCTCGAGGACCTTTATCTCAGTCTTGTCCCAGATGGAGTTATCATTTTATTACTGGAACAGAATAGGAATAAAAGTGTTAGTCTGCCCAGGAGAGCACTCCCCTTCCCCCTTCCTCTTGGTAAAAGACAGCATGTAGCCTTACCAGATATCGCCTGCCTGTAACCAGTAATCACCTGTCAATCACCTGATTGTAAGTCAGCTCAGGCCCCTAGATTCTGAGGTGAAGTCATCATCCATTGAGATCACTTCCTGAACTGCCCCAGTCACACCTCTTTCCCTCCTACTGAGGTCACTTCCTGAACTGCCCTAGTCACACCTCCTTCCCTCCCACTGAGGTCACTTCCTGAACTGCCCAGTCACACCTCCTTCCCTCCTATAGAAAGTGAGAGGTTCCCCAGGCTCTGAGAGGTCACTTCCCCATCTGCTGTAGTCACACCTCTCGGCCTTTCCCTGTACAATCCCACTCTACCACAGGTTCCGGCCCTCTTTTTTTTTTTTTCTCTTTTCTCTGCATGCTGTCAGTTTGATTTCTCTCCAATAAACTTTTTTCTGCCTGAACCATGGGCATTTCTCCTTTCCTTGCATAAAGTGGTCTATTTTTGGCTGTTTAAGATGATAAGATAAATTATCTACATCTATACACAAAGGTGTTAAATAAGTATGGTATATGCAGGAGAGAATTCTTACAGAGAGAAGAAATGGGTACATGAACTCACAATGTTAAATGTACATACATAAAAATAGAAGTAGGAAAATTGAGGGGATAGGTAGAGTTGTGAGAGATGGAGAATTATGAATGTGTAATTATGAAATATGTATACAAGTTGCATTGTATACATAAATGTACATGTTGAATTGAAAACCTTTTGTATAACTAGTTAAAAATAATAATGCCAGGCACTAGTGGCTCATGCCTATAATCCTAGCCACTCAGGAGGTTGAGATCTGAAGATCATGATTTGAAACCAGCCCAGAGAGGAAAGTCCATGAGACTCTTAACTCCAATAAACTACTCAGAAAAGGCCAGAAGTAGCATTGTGGCTCAAGTCGTAAGAGTGCTAGCCTTGAGCCAAAGGTGCTCAGGGACAGTGCTTAGACCCTGAGTTCAAACCCCAGGACTGGCGCGTGCGCGCATACACACGCATACACACACACACACACACACACACACACACACACACACGAAGGAGGAGTTGGAGGAGGAGGAGGAGGAGGAGGAGGAGGAGGAGAAGGAGGTGGCATTACCTCTTTGAGAAGTAGCTTGTCTTTCACACACAAAACTGATCCCTGAATGTTTTATTTCCTGGAGCCCAAGGTGTTGTAAAGTGACCACCACAGGGAATAACTCAGATTATAAAACACATATTCAAAGTTCAGGGACTTCTAGTTAATTCACAGAGCCCAGCAAGAGCATCTATTGAAATCCTTTAGGGCTGGTTAAGTTTATAATGATTCTTACTTGAAGTTTGCATTGGTTCTGAGGGGTATCCTGGGAGTCTGTCAGAGAGTGAGGGGAGCAAGCAATGCTGAGATCTGCGGGGAAAAGAGGAACGGAAGGAACCTAGCACTCTGGCTGCCAGTCTCAATATTTTTGGACCTTTCCCAATAGTGGAAGATCCTGTAGAAGGGAAGAGGCTTGGCAATGGAGCAATTCTTCCAGCCTGGGCTCAAAGATTTGGGTCCCACTCACAGGCAATCACAGGAGACACCGAGGCAGCTCCAGAGGATGAGCAATGTGTTGGCCATGAGCTACAGTAGTCCCCAGGTAGATAGAGAACCATACAGAAATGCTATAGCAGTAGCACTGTGGCTCAAAGTGGTAGAGCAGTAGTCTTGAGTGAAAAAGCTCAGGGACAGCATTCATGCCCTGACTTCAAACCCCCAATGGACATACACTCACACAAAGAAGAAAAGATATATACTACTTACTACAGTAGGTAGGACTATCAACCAGTGAGCCTTCCACACCCCAGTTCTCCACTGCCTAAAATTAGCATGCCCACATGTAAGTCTTCCTCTATCCACAGCTACCTCTCATGGTCATCTCCCTCCCAGATACTATGGAAAGATGGCCCTAGGCACCTTGAGGTATGATTGTTGCTTGTTTTCAGGTCCCAACTTGACTCAATCTCAAACAATAGGCTTCTCCCAAGATGACACCTGCCCAGTGGCTCATGCCTGTAATCCTAACTACTCAGAGATCTGAGGATCACTGTTCACAGCCAGCCTGGGCAGGAAAGTCTGTGAGACTCCTATTGCCAATTAACCACCAGAAAACCACAAGTGGCACTGTGGTTCAAGTGGTAGAGTGCTCGCCTTGAGCTGAAGAGCTGAGGGCCAGCATCCAGGCCCAGAGTTCAAGCCCCATAACTGACAAAAATAAAATAAAATAAAGATGGCGCCTGCCTATTGCACTCTGAGATGTTGGGAGTAATACATTTGATTTCTGTTTTAGTGCAAGGGAAGTCACCAGTCATATACCCTTCCCTGGATGTAAGGCTGTCAGAACTGTGGGCTTCTTTGAATCCAGGACTGCAAAACTTGTCACCAGGGAGTGGGTGATGGCCTCTCGAATAGCTAAGAGCTACCATAAACTTTAGTTACATTTAGTTAAGCTTAAACTTTAGTTCAGGCTAGCTCAAACTTTTGGCTGCTAGCATGTGGACTTTTATCTCCCTTTCTTAAGTTACCTTGACCTAATGATGGGAAATCTATACCAAAGGCCTAAATAGTCTGATCACTTTCCAAAATCCCCACCCCTAAATACCATAGTCAGATAAAGTTTTTGCCGTTTGTTGTTGTTGTTTGCAATATGAGGGTTTGAACTCAAGTCCTCACATTGCCAAGCAAATACTCTTCCACTTGAGCCATGTTCTCAGCCCTTTTTGCTTCTGTCATTTTTCAAATAAGGCTTCACTTTTTTGCCTAGATTGGCTGGGATGGAAATCCTATTTATACTTTCCATGTAGCTAGGATTATGGTGCACAGCATCACACCTAGCTTTTTATTGATGGAGATGGAGATGGAGTCTCATGAACATTTTTATCCAGGTTGGCCTTGCTCCACAATTCTCCAAATCTCAGTTTTCCAAGTAGCTAAGTTTACAGATGTGAGCTACTGTGCCCAGCTGTTTTCTACCATCTTAGTACTGTTAACTGAACAGTTTCAGAATAAACCTCTTGCGTGAGGGCAGGGAGTTATCAATAATATTCAAACAGTAATATAGGAAATGTATTTTCTCCAAGGGTACTTGTTTGTTTTTTTTGGGGGGAGGGTCTGGTCGTGGGGCCTGAACTCTGGGCCTGGGTGCTGTCCCTCAGCTCTTCAGCTCAAGGCTAGCGCTCTACCACTTGAGCCACAGCGCCACTTCCG
>NW_012267309.1:4200393-4201987 GCF_000151885.1 Dipodomys ordii | reverse complement strand
GAAGGAAGCTCAGGGACAGCACCCAAGCCCTGAGTTCAGGCTCCAGGACTGGCATGCACACGTGCGTGTGCACACGTGCACACACACAACATGGCAGTCCAATGGAAAGGGGCAGTGGTAAGTGAAAACTGTTAGGAAAAACTCATGCAATTTAACGATATTGTGAAGTTGGCCATTTTCCCAGATACAACTTGTCAATCTAAAAACTCTCAGTAAGGGGCTGTTGGAGTTCAAGGAGTTCAAACGAACCATGCAAATGGGATTTTGAGATTTGGTTCAGAAATTCTCAGCCACTGAGAATGACTCTCCAAATCATGGCTGTGATGAGCTTTGTATGACGACTTGACACAGGAATATACATCCACTAGCATCCAACCAGGAAAGCAGAGATCACCCTGGATGTTACAAGCAGAAGGTTAGCTCTACAATATGGAAGAGAAGAAATTCAGGAATCTGGCTGCCTTCCAGGTTTACATCACTGCTGTTTTCTTAGAAAACCATGCAGCTCAGGGGTATAGGAAGGGGCCATCAGAATCATCATTCTTCTGCTGTACCAGGCAGGCAGCTAACAGTAGAATGCCTGTGGTCCACATAAAACTTCTAATCTGGGGCTGGAAATGTGGCTTAGTGGTAGAGTGCTTGCCTAGCAAGCATGAAGCCCTGGGTCTGATTCCTTAGTGCCACATAAACAGAAAAAGCCAGAAGTGGCGCTGTGGCTCACACTTGCCTTGGGCAAAAGAGGCTCAGGGTCAGTGCACAGACCTTAAGTTCAAGCCCCAGGACTCAACAACAACAACAACAAAAACTTACAGTCTGCCTCATTGCACACACCTGAAATTGTTAGGTTCAATGCCAGGTATCACAAAGGAAAAAAAATATGGGCTGGGAAGGTGGCTCAGTGGTAGAGTGCTTGCCTTGCATGCATGAGGCCCTGGGTTTGATTCCTCAGCACCACATAAGCAGAAAAACAAATACCAAAAAAAAAAAAAAGGAAAAAATAGATGGTGATTTTTACATGCATATTTGACACTGAGAAGTTCTGTTAGAGATGTATAGGCTTCCCCCCTCCCACAAAGCAATTCTCCACCAATAGATACCAACTGGTTATCTTACAATTCTGTTCAATTCTGATGATCTACGCTTAGAGAGAGCATAGATTCCCATAGGCAGAAGGCTCAGTTTCAGAGACAGCCCTAATTTCAAGACTGGTCACTCACTCTGAGTGCCAGTGGCTCATGCCTATAATCCTGGCTACTTAGGAGGCCAAGATCTCAGTTCAAAGCTAGCCCAGCCAGGAAAGTCCGTGAGACTCATCTCCAATTAACGACAGGAAAACTGGAAGTAGTGCCATGGCTCAAGTGGTAGAGCTCTAGCCTAGAACTGAAGAGCTGAGAGACAGCACCCAGGCCCAGAGTTCAAGCCCAACGACAGACCAAAAACAAAACAAAACAACAACAATAAAAAACAAAAAAACTGGTCACTCACCAGTCTGAACCACCCTACTTATGCTCTACCATGTTGGTTTCACTCTATTTTCTTTTCTTTTTTTTTTGGGGGGGGGGTCCAGTCGTGGGGCCTGAACTCTGGGCCTGGG
>NW_012267309.1:4187881-4200343 GCF_000151885.1 Dipodomys ordii | reverse complement strand
CTGAACTCTGGGCCTGGGTGCTGTCCCTCAGCTCTTCAGCTCAAGGCTAGCGCTCTACCACTTGAGCCACAGCGCCACTTCCGGCTTTTTTCTTACGCGATGCTGAGGAATCGAACCCAGGGCCTCAGGCATGCAAGGCAAGTGCTCTACCACTGAGCCACCTTCCCAGCCCTCTCCCAGGGTATTTGTATGCAAAAATTCAATGTATCTCAGTAGCCAGAAATAGATACCAGTTGCAAAGGAAACCAGGAAATGTAAGCTGAATAGGGATGGCCATGCGCCCAAACAAAATCATTTCCACTTGCAACAAGAAAGGAAATAACTGACATATAGGATGTGTGTGTGTGTGTGTGTGTGTGTATTACTCAGGGCCTTGTGCTTACAATGTTGATGAGATACTTGTAGAAAACTAAAGCTAGATCCTTATAGATCACCCTGCACCAGAATCAACTCCAAATGGATCAAAGACCTTGGAGTCAAAGCAGACACTGAAAACATTACAGGACAGAATAGGAGAAACCTTAGGTCTCCTTGATACAGGCTGAAACACCCAGAAACCAACAAATCAAAGGAAGGTTGGACAAATGGGATTGCATAAAGTTGCAGAGCTTCTTCATGGCAAAGGACATGGCTAGCAAGATCAATAGAAGCCCACGGATTGGGAGAAGATCTTCACTAGCCACACAACAGACAAGGGTCTCATATCTAAAATATACCTGGAACTAAAAAAATTAAATTCCCCAACAACAATTCCTCAAAGAAACAACAGCCTGATAAATAAGGGGGCTAAAGATTTAAAGGGAAACTTCTCTGAAAAGGAAATGAGAGGGCTGGGAAGGTGGCTCAGTGGTAGAGTGCTTGCCTTGCATGCAGGAGGCCCTGGGTTCGATTCCTCAGCACCACATAAGCAAAAAGAAAAAAAGCCGGAAGTGGCACTGTGGCTCAAGTGGTAGAGCTCTAACCTTGAGCTGAAGAGCTGAGGGACAGCGCCCAGGCCCAGAGTTCAGGCCCCATGACCGGATCCCTGTCCCCCCTTCCCCAAAAAAAACAAAAGAGAAAAAAAAAGGGAATGAGAATGGCCAATTGACACATGAAGAAATGCTCAACCTCCCTAGCCATAAAAGAAATGCAAATCAAAACAACATTGAAATACCACCTCACCCCAGTTAGAATGGCTATAATCAAGAACTCTAATAACAACAGATGCTGGAGGGGATGTGGACAGAAGGGAACCTTACTGCATTGTTGGTGGGAGTATAATCTTGTTCAACCACTTTGGGAAAGTAGTATGGAAGTTCCTCAAAAGACTCCACATAGAGCTCCCCTATGACCCAGAAATCCCACTTTTGGACATTTACCCAAATGTTTACAAACAAGACCACACTAAAGCTACCAGCACGACTATGTTTATTGCAGTATTATTTACCATAGTTAAGATGTGGAACCAACCTAGATGCCCCTCAGTAGATGAATGGATCAAGAAAATGTGGTATATATACACAATGGAATTCTATGCCTCCATCAGAAAGAATGACATTGCCCCATTTGTTAGGAAATGGAAAGACTTGAAAAAAATTATATTAAGTGAAGTAAGCCAGGCGCAAAGAAACATAGGTCCCATGGTTTCCCTTATTTGCAATAACTAGTATATATCTGAGACAAGCAGAAACGGTCAGATAAAATAATGTTAAGTGAAATGAACCCCAAGATAAGGACACAAGTGGTTTTTTTTCTTTCTTGCTATTGTTTCTAACGTATTTATAAGGTTCTATATGGTTTTTTTGTTGCTTTATATGTCCCTCCCCCGCGGTATAACCCCTGTTTTCACTGTATTTCATTGTATTTGTTGGTATAATTTAGGGAGCAGAAGGGATAAAAACAAATTTTTTAAAATAGGGAAACAGGTTGACCCATTGCAACATTGAGATGTATAAGATGTTATGTCGAAAAACGAACTTTACAATTTAGGCGGGGGGGGGGGGGGGGATGTAGTTGTAGAGATGGGAGGGAAGGGGTTGTAGGGGAAAAACAAAGGAGGAAGCAACAATGCTTGCTCATGTGATTGTAACCTCTCTCTACAGTATTGTCACAATAAAAAAAAAACATTTTAAAAAACGTTGGTGTGATAAAGTTAAACTTGGTTTCTTTATTAAGTAGCCTATCTCAGCCACTTCATCACAGTAAAGAAAAACATAGACTCATATGCTGTACTTCTCCTTTGCATGTCAGAATGAATGTACATGTGATAGCTGGAGGCTGAATCAACCTTAGGCTATGAAATGGATGGCATCTGTTGAGGATGGCAGAGCAAAAAGAAAGAGATTGGGTCCCTGATGACTGGGTGTAAGACCATCATAGCTGTTCTTGACTATCAATGTCTGGAGCTCATTTAGATGAGAAAAAAAAATACCTCATTTAAGAGGTTTTTCTGTCACATGATCAAATCTAATTCTAACAAGGGTTGTATAACTCATGTGCAAATGGAAATTCCAGAAAGCCATACAACTAGCCCATGCCTTTTCCTTTTTGCAAGAAGATATTAGATGCTAGATCATTTGCTTCGGGCTGCACAACAGATCCTTCATATGGATTAATCCATACCTCCAGTATGAACTACTAGAGGTTTAGCGCCACTGGGCCTTGAAGAGAAAACCTGTTAACTTGATTCTTTCCTCTGACCTATGTCCCTTATACTTATGTTTCATTCCTCCTTCTTCTTTTTTACTTTATTATAAAAATTTCCCAAAGGAAAACAATCAAAAGGATAACAAAGTGAACTCCCATTCCATTGTCTGAATTCAACCTTGATATGTTATTTGACATACTTCATAAAGCTATCTTCTACAGGTTGGTACCATTTCAAAACAGGTTGAAACATCACAACCTCACTTTCAAAGTACTTACTATGCCTCTCATAGACCTAAGTACACTGTCCGTTATACCATATCATAGTTGGGATAATAAAAATTCCTTAGTATGATGGGGCTGAGAAGGTGGCTCAGTGGTAGAGCGTTTGCCTGGCATGTATGAGGCCCTGGGTTCGATTCTTCAGCACCACATAAAAAAGCCGGAAGTGGCACTGTGGCTCAAGTGGTAGAGTGCTAGTCTTGAGCTGAAGAGCTGAGGGACAGCGCCCAGGCCCAGAGTTCAGGCCCCACGACTGGACCAAAAAAAAAGAAAAAGAATTCCTTAGTGTCATGTAGTACATGGTCTCATTCGTGTTTTTTTGTTTTTATTTTATTTGTTTCCTGAGACAGTCTCACTATGTAGCTCAGGCTAGCATGTGTTACATCTGACCTCATTATTCTTTTTTTATTTTTGTTATTTTTGGGTCCAGTCGTGGGGCCTGAACTCTGGGCCTGGGCGCTATCCCTCAGCTCTTCAGCTCAAGGCTAGCACTCTACCACTTGAGCCACAGTGCCACTTCCGGCTTTTTTCTTTTTGCTTATGTGGTGCTGAGGAATCGAACCCAGGGCCTCATGCATGCAAGGCAAGCACTCTACCACTGAGCCACCTTCCCAGCCCCTCACTCTATTTTCTTGATAGCTAATAGAACCTGGGGAAATTAATTTACTGATTAATCATAAAAATATCATATGCTGGGCACCAGTGGCTTACATCTATAATCCTAGCTACTCAGGAAGACAATATCTAAGGATTGCAGTTCAAAGCCCGTCTATTCAGTAAAGTCTGTGAGGCTCTTATCTCCATTAAACCACACACACAAAAAGCCAGAAGTGGAGGTTTGGCTCAAATGGTAGAGTGCTAGCCTTGTTCAAAAAAGCTAAAGGGCTGGGATGGTGGCTCAGTGGTAGAGTGCTTGCCTTGCATGCATGAGGCCCTGGGTTCAATTCCCCAGCACCACATAAGCAAAAAGAAAAAAAGCCACAAGTGGTGCTGTGGCTCAAGTGGTAGAGCGCTAGCCTTGAGCTGAGGGACAGTGCCCAGGCCCAGAGTTCAAACCCCACGACTGGACCCAAAAACAAAACAAAAAAAATAAATAAAAAGCTAAGGACAGTGCCCAGGCCCTGGGTTCAAGCCCCAGGACTGGCACTCACACGCACGTGCACACACACACACACAACACACATACAAAATATATTACAAAAAGATAGAGATGAGGCCAGGTACTCATAGGTCACACCTTCAATTCTAATCATTTGGCAAGCTGAGATCAGGAGGATCAAGACTTGAGCCAGGCAAGATCCGGTATACCACTGAGATACCCTTCTTAACCAATGGCATGTATCTGTTATCTTTGATACATGGTAGGATAAGATTAGAAAAATCATGGTTCTGGGCTGGGAAGGTGGCTCAGTGGTAGAGTGCTTGCCTTGCATGCATGAGGCCCTGGGTTCAATTCCTCAGCACCACATAAGCAGAAAAAGCTGAAAGTGGTGCTGTGGCTCAAGTGGTAGAGCACTAGCCTTGGAGCGACAGCTCCCAGGTCCAGAGCTCAGGCCCCACAACCGGCAAAAAAAAAAAAAAAAGAAAGAAAGAAAGAAAGAAAAATCATGGTTCTGGGCCAGTCTGGGCAGAAAAGTCTATGAAACACCATTTCAGAGGAAGAAAGCTGGGTGTGGTGTCACATACCTGTAATCCTAACAGGAAACTGAGGCAGGGGATAAAGAGTTCAAGACCAGTCTCAACTACATACTGAGACTATCTCAAGAAGCTGTGACTTAGGAAAAAAATCCAAGCATTTTAAGAAACCTGTGCATAAACTGGGAAGAAAGACCAAAATACATTTCATGTTACTGTTCACTCCAGTCATTGTATCCATTTTTAGTTCAATCACAATCTTCCTTTGGTAGTCTACATTAAGGATTAATTCACAAGGTTCAATACAGCAAACATATGTTATATAAAATGATACAGGAAAGGGGGAAAAAGGGAATTGATTAATAAAGTGTATACATAACAAAAGCTAGGCATGATGGCTCAAGTCTGTAATCCCAACTACTAAAGAGGCAGAGATTAGAAGGACAACAGTTCTTAACTATAGTAAAGATCCAAACCTACATTTCAGAAAGGTCTGAGTTCTTGTTGGTTCTATCTTTATTGGGTTATTATAATCCCCTAATTTTATTTTTTACCACTGGAATTCTAGATCTAGTCTTCTTTATTCCTTTATTCTATTTCTTACTTATATTCAGAATCAAGTCTCCCAACTGGTACCACAATCCCCTTCTTCACTTATTGATTCAGTGTCATGAAGAACCCCAATATCCATGTGGTAGTCTTAATGTTCCAGTCAATGGAACCAATAAACCAATGGAACCCTTCAGAGTATTTATGTATTCATTTAGGTGCCAGTTCTGGGGCTTGATCTCAGGACCTGGGCACTTTTCTGAGCTATTTTGCTCAAGGCTAGCCACTTGAGCCACATCTTCACTTATGGATTATTTATTTATATGTTTATTTTTTGTGGTTGGCCATGGGGCTTGAATGCCATGCCTGGGCATTGTCACTGAGCTTTTGCACTTAAGATAAGCATTATACCTCTTTTAGCCACAGTTCAAAAAAATTTCTGGTCTGAGCCACTAGTGCCCAGTCCCTTTAAGAGTTTTAAAAACTGACTCTAAAAAGTGTCATTTTCAACTTTTTGACTTCATGTCTTTGCCCCCAGTGCTTTCAGGTGTTTTTATTTTTTATTTTTCTCTCTCTCTGTAAGAAAAACACACTTGATCTCATAAGGACACTTTCAGCACACATGGAGCCACCACAGACCCTGTTGATGTTTTTGTTTTAGACAATCTCAGGAATTTTAGCTCTCACAGCGTGAACTCTTGAAGTCTGCCTGAGCACACATCATGGATGATTTTGGTGCTTTCCCAGCTTTCTTTGTAAAAAGCTAAACAGTCCTACTAATAGGAGCTGGGACTGCCTAGTTTTATTGGAAACTATTGCAGAGAAGCTGAGATGGTATGTGAAATGGTGGATCATCCTGAGTGCCTTAAGACATCCCAGAAGAGGAATTCAAAGCTCCAAGGCTATTTTGAACAAGAGTTCATGGAAAAAGCACTGGAGTGTTTGACATATACAACGTGAATAATCTTGTCCACTTACTCACTAGGAGCCTTATCTGAATAATCTTGTCCACTTACTCACTAGGAGCCTTATCGATAGGACGTAGCTTGGTAAATGTTCACATTTATCTTTCATTCTAAGAAATCCACCACTTTATTTCTGTCCCTCCAGTCAGGTTGAGTCACAGCACCACTTCTGGTTTTCTTGTGGTTAATTGTTTTTTTTTTGGGGTCCGGTCATGGGGCCTGAACTCTGGGCCTGGGTGCTGTCCCTCAGCTCTTCAGCTCAAGGATAGCGCTCTACCACTTGAGTCACAGCGCCACTTTGAGTTTTTTTCTTTTTGCTTATGTGGTGCTGAGGAATTGAACCCAGGGGCTCAGGCATGCAAGGCAAGCGCTCTACCACTGAGCCATCTTCCCAGCCCCTCTTGTGGTTAATTGGAAGTAAGAATCTTACCAACTTTCCTGCCTGGGCTGGCTTTGAACTGTGATCCTCAGATCTCAGCCTCCTGAGTAGCTAAGATTATAGGCATGAGCCACTGGTGCCTGGGCTGTCAGGTTTTTTGTTGTTGTTGTTTTTGTTGTTTTGTTGTTGGTCGTGGGGCTTGAACTCTGGGCTTGGATACTGTCCCTTAGCTCTTCAGTTCAAGGCTAGCACTCTACCACTTGAGCCACAGCACCATGTCTGGTTTTCTGAGTGGTTTATTGGAGCTATGAGTCTCACGGTCTTTACACCCAAACTGGCTTTGAATCACAATTCTCAGAGCTCAGCCTCCTGAGTAGCTAGGATTACAGGCGTGAGCCATCCAAGCCCGGCAGTTGTTTTTTTTCTTTAAACCCATTATTTACATACCACTAGCTACTATCCTCAAATCAATGAAATCTGTGTCTCTGGCCATCTAGCTTTCCAGATTAACTATTTCAAGTTCTGTCCATTTGTTCTCTCTTTCCCTCTATATTCTTTTTTTTTCTTTTGGCCAGTCGGGGCCTGGGCACTGTCCCTGAGCTTCTTTTGCTCAAGGCTAGCACACTACCACTTGAGCCACAGCCCCACTTCCGGCTTTTTCTGTGTATGTGGTACTGAGGAATCAAACCCAGGGCTTCAAGCATGCAAGCACTTTACCACTAAGCTACATTCCGAGCCTCCATTGAGATTCTTTGTAAGGTTTCACATACTGTTGCAATGTATTTCAAAGTTATTCACTTCCTTTCTTTTCTCTCTCACCTTACCCTCAGCCTCCTAAGAAGTCACATGTTAGACTCATGTTCTATGCAGAGCTACATACATTCATGTATACAGGTATAAGTGTATATGTACATGTCCATGAACATGTGTGGTTTTTATTTTGTTTTGCTGTTACTGTTGTTGGTTGTGGGGCTGGAACTCAGGCTGCTATCCCTACCTGTCTTCATTCTAGAGCTCTACAACTTTGAGCCTTGGCTCCACTTCTGGTTTTTAAGTGGTGAATTGGAGATAAGAGTCTCACAGGGTCTTTTCTGTCTGGGCTGGTTTTGAACCCAGTCCTTAGATCTTAACAGATGTGAGCCAATGGTGCCCAGCCATCTGTATAAATGTCTAGCTTCCACATATGAGAAAAATATATGCTATTTGGCTCTTGAACTTGGCTGATCTAACTCAAGATGATGTTCTCCAGTTGCATCCATTTCCCTGCAAATGATATGATTTTATTTTTCTGTATGACAATGTAATATTCTATTTTAACATTCTAATATTCTAATGTACACATAGCAATAGATAGATATAGTGTGTATATATGTGATCACATCTTTTTTCCCCCCCTTGGGGCTTGAACTCAGGGCCTGGGCACTGTCCTTGAGCTGTTTTTGCGTAAGACTAGAACTCTACCACTTGAGCCACAGCACCACTTATGGCTTTTTCTGTTTATGTTGTACTGAGGAATCGAACACAGGGCTTCATGCACGCTAAGCAAGCATTCTCCCACTAAGCCACATTCCCAGCCTTATATAGATATTGTTTGGTATACTGATTTTTTTTTTTTTTGGTCCGGTCGTGGGGCCTGAACTCTGGGCCTGGGCGCTGTCCCTCAGCTCTTCAGCTCAAGGCTAGCGCTCTACCACTTGAGCCACAGCGCCACTTCCGGCTTTTTTCTTTTTGCTTATGTGGTGCTGAGGAATCGAACCCAGGGCCTCAGGCATGCAAGGCAAGCGCTCTACCACTGAGCCACCTTCCCAGCCCCTGGTATACTGATTTTTTTCTCCTTCAAATATATGCCCAATAATGTATAGTGGGTCATAAGAAAGGTCAATTTTTAAGTATTTGAGTAATTTACATATGGCTGAACTAGCTTACAATCCCAGAAAATATTTGAGGCTTTTGTCACTTCCTTTAATAATTTTCTTGGTGAATGCCATTCTAATTAGGGACATTCTAATTGAGGTAAGATGGAAACTTAGCACAGTTTTTAGTTGTATTTCCTTTATGGATAAAGGACATATCTTCATGTTTATATTAGTCATTTGTACTTTTGGAGTCTGTTCAGATCATTTGCCTGCATATTAATTGGATATTATTAACTGCATAATTAATTGCATATTAATTAACTGCATATTTTCTTGAGCTTAGAAATTAGTCTGAAACTTACATTTTACATTATGTGTTATCTATGGTTTCCTCTTTTTTCTTAAACTTTTATCCTTGGCTGGGAATGTGGCTTAGTGGTAGACTGCTTGCCTAGCATGCATGAAGCCCTGGGTTTGATTCCTCAGTATAACATAAACAGAAAAAGCCATTAAGTGGTGCTGTGGCTCAAGTGGTAGAGTGCTAGTCTTGAGTAAAAGCAGCTCAGGCCCTGAGTCCAAGCCCCAAGACTGGCCAAGGAAAAGAAAAAAGAAAAAAAATTAGCCCTTATTATGTTATAATATGCTTTCTAAGAATGATGGAAATCATAATGATAGACAAAAAATAAAGAATTGTCTCAGCTGGGCACTGGTGGCTCATACCTATACTCCTAGCTACTCAGGAGGCTGAGATCTAAGGATGGTGGTTCAAAGCCATTTTTTGGTGGGGAAAGTCCCCATGAGTCTCTTATCTCCATTTAACCACCAGAAAACCAGAAGTGGGGCCATGGCTCAAAGTGCTAGAGTACTAGCCTTGAGCAAAAGAGCTCAGAGACAGCAACTAGACTGGGAGTTCAAGCCCCATGACTGACCAAAAAATAATTGTATTAGTGAGGCTGAATTTCCTTCTGTGTTGAAAGGTGCACCAACAGCCAAAAATCTGGTAATCAAGCAAACAGAGCAGGCAGTCTGTTCAGATATTTATTCCTTATTTATTTATTTTTTTTGCTGGTCATGGGGCCTGAACTCTGGGCCTGGGCACTGTCCCTCAGCTCTTCAGCTCAAGGCTAGTGCTCTACCACTTGAGCCACAGTGCCACTTCCAGCTTTTTCTGCTTATGTGGTGCTGAGGAATTGAACCCAGGGCCTCATGCATGCAAGGCAAGCAGTCTACCACTGAGCCACCTTCCCAGCCCCAGATATTTATTCCTAATGCAGTAGGCCCTGCCCCTCTGCTCAGATTGGTTGAGCTGAGGTTCACAATCTGTTCTCTTGGCTAGTTTGAATACTGTACGACGTAATTTACATAAGGTGATTTTGAAATAAGATTAACAGCACACAAGTAATCTCAAAATATACCAATACCACCTAGTTCTCGAACAGTTTGGGGTGCATGTTGTAATTCCATCTTGGAAAGAAACTGGTTTAAGACAAAACCTTACATTTTACAAATCCTTTTTCTTTCTTTTTTTTCCCCCTATGATTTTATTGTATGTTAAGAAGGTGGAATAGCAGAAGGAAGAGAGGCAGGACAAAAGACTGACTTGTTGTTTCTTCAGATGTATGCAGAGGCAGTTATGAGGATTCTAATACAATTTACTTCTCCTGATGAAGAGCCCCAATGAAAGCATCAAGTTTTTCTTTTTTTGGGGGTGTGGTGGGGGTCCGGTCATGGGGCCTGAACTCTGGGCCTGGGCGCTGTCCCTCAGCTCTTCAGCTCAAGACTAGCCCATTACCATTTGAGCCACAGCGCCACTTCTGGCTTTTTCTGCTTATATGGTGCTGAGGAATCGAACCCAGGGCCTCATGCATGCAAGGCAAGTGCAGTACCACTGAGCCACCTTCCCAGCCCCAGCATCAAGTTTTTCTTGAATCTCTCTGACTTTCTTGAGGTCTTCAGCCAGTTGGACTCATTTGCCAGTAAGTAACTTTCTCGTCTGCGTCTTCAGCAAAATCTCCCAATACCTCTTTAACATTTTTCTCTAATTGCCTAACTTCAGTGTTCGTAAGTTGTTGTCGTAAGGTATTTGCAGTGATAGCAAGCATGCATTGTATTCGCCAAAATAACATCATTGCATTCCAACTCAGAATCTATGAAATGCCTTTAGTAGTAATAAAAACCTCTCTAACAAAGTTTACAGTGGTGTAGAGCTGTTTTTAAGAAATGTCTTCTATAGGGCTGGGAAGATGGCTCAGTGGTAGAGCACTTGCCTTGCATGCATGAGGCCCTGGGTTCGATTCCTCAGCACCACATAAGCAGGAAAAAAAAAAGCAAGAAGTGGCACTGTGGCTCAAGTGGTAGAGCACTAACTTTGAGCTGAAGAGCTGAGGGACAGCGCCCAGGCCCAGAGTTCAGGCCCACGACCGGACCCCCCCCCAAAAAAAATATGTCTTCTATAAACTTGATGCCAAGTATCAACCCTGTATCTACATCCACTCCTCGGGATTCCAGGTCCTTTCTTAACCCAAGGCAGTTTCTTTTTTTCCTTAAGAAGAGCCCAGCCATGGGCTGGGAAGGTGGCTCAGTGGTAGAACACTTGCCTTGCATGCCTGAGGCCCTGGGTTCGATTCCTCAGCATCCACCACATAAGAAAAAAGCCGGAAGTGGTGCTGTGGCTCAAGTGGTAGAGCGCTAGCCTTGAGCTGAAGAGCTGAGGGACAGTGCCCAGGCCCAGAATTCAGGCCCCACGACCGGACCAAAAAAAAAAGAAGAGCCCAGCCACCAGGCCAAAGTAGGATTAAAAAAAATAATTTACTTTATTGTTATTATAAAGATAATGTACGAAAGGATTACAAGTACAAGAATCAGGTAATGAGTACATTTCCTTTCATATAGTGTCTTCTGTTCCCTCCCTCCCAGACCCGCCATCCCATCTCCACCCATGAGAATATTATAGTTCACGTTCATCAATGTCCAGTGAGCTCTACTGCTGCACTTTTCCCTTTTTCTCTTGCGTTCTGAACCCTCCCCCTAATCCTTTCAAAGATGTACACTTGAATATACAATATATAAGGTATATATACCATATATAAAGTAAAGAAAACAGAATCATCAAAAACTAAAAATTTAAAAAAGAAAAAAAAAGAGGGCTTTTTTTCTATATCTTGAAGTTTGTTTCAGTATGTATATTATTTTATATGAATATGAAGAGGCACTTAGGCATTGTGCCATTGTGTTTCTCTCCTGGGAATATCATCTTTTGGTCTCACTGTGTGTATCTAGAATCTTGTATAATTTATCATATTCCAGTGCATTTTAGATCTAATTTCCACATATCAGAGAGAACATGTGCTGTTTGTCTCTGAGTTTGACTTACCTTCTGACGTGATTTGTTCTACTTTTGTTCATTTCCCTGCAATTGACATTATTTTATTCTTTTTAATGGTTGTGTAGAATTCCCTGGTGTGTTCCCTGGGTTTTGGATCCACTAACCTATTGTGGGGCCTGTTTCCATATCTTGGCTATTGTGAATAGTGTAGCAATGAACATGGATGTGAAGGTGTCTTTATCATATCCTGGTTCATGCTGGGTGATGATGAAGGTCTATGTTTAGTTTAATTTTGTTGTTGTTGTTTTGCCAGACCTGGGGCTTGAGCTCAGGGCCTGGGCACTGATCCCAAGCTTCTTTTGCTCAAGGCTAGCACTCTACCACTTGAGCCACAGCATATCTTCTGGCTTTCTCTGTTTATATGGTACTGAGGAATCATGTGGTACTGAGAGCTTCATGCATGCTAGGCAAGCACTCTACTGCTAAGCCATATTCCCAGCCCTTCTTTGCCATTCTTACCTCTTCTTCTGAGAAGTCTCTCCTTAGCTCCTTTTCCCATTTAGTGATTCGTTTATTATCATTGGGAGGGATTAGTTTATTGAGCTCCTTGTATACATTGGATATTAGGCCTTTGTCTACTATATTGCTGGTGAAGATCTTTTCCTAGTTTGTTGGCTGTCTTTCTAGTTCAGTAGCTATGTCCTTAAGCTGAGCTTATTTTGATGTCCCACTAATCAAGTTTCTCTCCTATCTGTTGTATCCCTGGGACTCTATTCAAGAAGTTTCTACCTATACCTGTAAGTTCTAATGTTTCTCCTATGCTTTTTTTTTTTTTTTTTTTTTTTG
>NW_012267309.1:4179628-4185551 GCF_000151885.1 Dipodomys ordii | reverse complement strand
TTTTTTCTTTTTGCTTATGTGGTGCTGGGGAATCGAACCCAGGGCCTCATGCATTGCAAGGTAAGCGCTCTACCACTGAACCACCTACCCAGCCCCTATCCAAGGATTTCTGAAGGACATTTTTTCATGTAGCAACAGAAGTCAAGGGGTTCTTTTGAAACATTGAAGCTCTCTATGTTTCTGACCTGTTATAAACTCTGGGCATCTAGAAGCAGCTGGACCTTCCTTTCAGTTCTTTAGTACCCCACTGGAAGAAGGAAAGGTGCAAATATTTGGTCTATCAAAGATCTGCCTTCAATAAATACACTAATCACTAGTGAAATTTTTCTTTCTTCCTTTCTTTTTTTTCTTTCTTTGTTTTCTTTTCTAGGTCTGAGACTAGGATTTGAACTAGGTACCTGCTGCTTTCACTCATAGGCCAGTGTTCTACCAACTGAGCCAAGCCTACAACTCCACTTTTTTGTTGTTGTTGTTGGTCGTGGGGCTTGAACTCTGGGTCTAGGCGTTATCCCTCAGCTGTTCAGCTGTTCAGTAGAGCTGCTTGAGCCACAGCGCCACTTCTGGTTTTCTAGTGGTTTATTGGAGACAAGAGTCTCACGGATTTTCCTGCCTGGGCTGGCTTTGAACCATGATCCTCAGATCTCAGCCTCCTGAGTAGCTAGGATTACAGGCTTGAGCCACCGGAGACCGGCCTACAACTCGACTTCTGAAAACTAAATTTCTTTCCCATTCTAGGCCCAAGACCAACATTCTACTATATCCCACTACTGATAACTGACTTTATTAATGTATTTTTGTTGGTCCTGGGGCTGGAACTCCCAGAACTCTTTTTGCTCAAGGCTAGGGCTCTACCACTTTGAGCCACAGAGCCACACCTGGTTAATTGGAGATAAGAGTCTGCTGGGAACTTTTATTTTTTATTTTTGGGTCCGGTTGTGGAGCCTGAACTCTGGGCCTGGGCGCTGTTCCTCAGCTTTCGGCTCAAGGCTAGCGCTCTACCACTTGAGCCACAGCGCCACTTCCGGCTTTTTTCTTTTTGCTTATGTGGTGCTGGGGAATGGAACCCAGGTCCTCATGCATGCAAGGCAAGTGCTCTACCACTGAGCCACCTTCCCAGCCCCTGCTGGGAACTTTTCTGCAAGGACTGTCTTCCAACCGGCCAGGAGCCCCAAGCTCTGACTAGATAACTGACTATAAACATAAAAGTTAGATCGTTAACTCTAGGAACCTATCTATGAAGGCTTGTTTTCTGAATACACTTTAACTCCATTTACAGTCGGTTTAGGTTTATTCAGAAAAACAAAAGACAATCCTGGTATTTTGAAATCTTTGGGACCGATAGCCCCCAGAGAGCTGTATCTTTCTAGTGGGCAAAAGAGAAGGGGCGCTGGAATTTAGGTAAGTGGTAGACTGCTTACCTAGTAAGCTTGAGGCCCTGGGTCTGCTCTGTAGTTAACTGTGCCTCCCCCTGCCTCGCCTTCTTCTAAGCTACTCAGCAAGAAATATCAACTCTCTCATTTACCTCTTTTAAAAATACTATTCAGGGCTGGAAAGGTGGCTCAGTGGTAGAGCGTTTGCCTTGAGCTGAAGAGCTGAGGGACAGAACTCAGGCCCAGAGTTCAAGCCCCACGACCGACAAAAACGAATAAACTAATTAATTAATTGTACTGTTCAGTGTCGCGAGTGGAGAGCTCGGAAGCCGCGAGGTTGGGTCCTTTGCTTACAACCTAACAACGCTAAAGGAAGGAATGCCCTGTACTGGGCCAAAGATAAAGCTGTAATTTACGGTGACTAAACCAACTCTCCGAGTCTGCCCAGTGTGTGCAGATCGTGTCCCAGGGAACTTGGAGTCTGAGGGCTGCCCACCCCCTCGCCCCCACCCCAGATGCCAGGCCAGGCCCGGCTTCCCCGCCGGGGCCCAGGGCGCACGGAGCATCCGTCAGCGTGACCCGGGATGACAGGCTACTGGCTAGGAGCCGAGGGACACGGCGGACCCGCGGGGCAGGGGGAGCGGGGGAGGAGGGCGGAGGGGAAAGGCTGGGAGCCGAGGGGAGGGGAGGGGCCGGGAGGGAGGGAAGGGGCGGGGACTGTTTGTCCTGCGTCCCTCCCATTGGCCGAGGGCTCCCTGGCCCCATCCCACCGCCCGCCTCCCGGCGACGCTTAAAGTGTGCGGAGCAGGTGCCTCCCCGGCAGCCGCAACTTTGTGGCGCCGGTCCGCTCCGCGCGCGGCACTCATCCATCGCCCCCACCCCGAGCGTGCAGCTCGAGCTCCCGCAGGCCGACCCGAGTAGAGGGTCGCCGGGCCAGGACCCAGCGGGCCACTCGGTGGTGGTGGGGGGAAACTGAGGCCAGAAGAGGGCGGAGAGCGCAGCGGACCCCCGCGGGCTGGGAGCGTCCATGCAGTCGTGTGCCAAGGCATGGGGTCTGCGCCTGGGCCGCGGCGTCGGGGGCGGCCGCCGCCTGGCTCGGGGCGCGGGCTCGAGTTGGGCTCCACCGAGCCGGGACCGCAGCAGCGGTGGCGGCGGCGGGGACAGCGATACCGCCGGGGCCTCGCGCCTTCTCGAGCGCCTCCTGCCCCGCCACGACGACTTCGCTCAGAGACACATCGGACCCCGGGACAAAGACCAGAAGGAGATGCTGCAGGCCCTGGGGCTGGCGGTAAGGACCTCCGGGGGGGCTCGCGGGGCCCCTCCGCCCTGCCTGCCCCGCGGCCTCCGGGCTGCACCTCCCCGAGTTCGGCAGTCCCTCGCGTGGGTCTCCCACGCCGTGGCGCGGACCAGCTCTTGCGCTGCGTCTGGGGTGGGGGTGGGGGGCTCGGGGTCGTCTCCTACCCTCGGCTTAACTTTCCTACCACCCGCCCTCTGGGCCTCAAAACCGATGCCTTAAAAACTTGTCTCCCCCCCCCCTCCGCCAGCCCAACCGAGGAGCCCTAAAACTTGGCAGGAAATGGAGAAAGACCCCCCTCCTGATTCAGGGTGGATCTGGCCGGTTACTGCCAGCTTTCGACTGAAATCCAACCTGAAGAGGTTGATTCACCACCGGGCTTCATGATTTTTGCTTCTGGTTCGCTCGAAGTTCCCCTTTAAAAGAAATCCCAATGAAGCGACTGAAATGAGGTTCCCGCAGCCTTTTTGTAGATGCAAAACACAGGGGTGACTCTTTACCCTAGGGGACATTTTCCCCTGCCTTTGGTGTTCACCCGCTTGCGTTCTGATTTCAGAGCATGGATGAACTCGTCGAGAAGACAGTCCCCGCCAGCATCCGCTTGAAGAGACCTTTGAAAATGGAAGACCCTGTTTGTAAGTGGCTCGGTGGCTTCCCCGGAGCTGGCTCAAGCCGATTTGCCGGCTCTGATATCTCAAGATCTGGCTGGGGGTGGGGGTAGGATTTCCCCCGCACTGGCTATACTGTGTGTACAGTTAATTGAAATGTAGAAAGCAAGCACACACCTTACAGTCCGAAGAAGGTAGAAAATCCACCAGAACCTCTTCCTCTCCCTCTTTCTACCCCAAGGGTCCCCAAGGAATCCACAAGCTTCCCCTGGGAAAGCCAGGTGGAAATCACGTGGTGGGGAACCCTAGTTCCCAGGCACCCCAGGGGCAATGTTTTCCATCTCTTTGCAAATCAGGACAGACCATGAAAGGGAAAAATAAATAAAAGAAATTACCAGTTAGAAGTCAGCTAGGAAAGAGTCAGCCCCGGAAGGAGACCCAGACATTTGGCCTCCCTAGCCCAAAGGTAATGTCCAAGTAGCTTCAAACTGTTTTCCTTTCTTCCCTCCCGATTTTATTACTTATTGTAGGGAGGGGTGGCAATACTTTTCTGTTTTGAATCACTTTTGGAGAAAAGCACTCATGATTCATGCTTGTTTAAGAAAGCTCAGTTTATTCATACCCTTCTTTATTTCTTTTAAGAAAAGCTTTCTTTATTTCATTTTATTTTATTGTCTGTTGTAGGGCTTTAACTCAGGGCCTGGGCGGTGTCCCTGAACTCTTTTGCTCTAGGCTAGATAGTGCTCTACCACTTTGAGCTGTAGCTCTACTTCCTCTTAGTCTTCTTTAGAATTTTATTTTACATTTGAAATGGTTTTAATGGTCTAAAGATTGCCACTTCCAGGTACCTTTTTACCTTAGTGCAGACCAAGAATAATCCACATGAAAACTCCAGCAGATCAGGGGAGCTCTTTAAACCAAACAAACAATATAAACACATAAATCTCACTTGGTTTTTTAATTTCCAATTAAAGAGTACTTAATCTCTTTTACTGCTGGAGTTAAGACTGGAGAACTGCTGTTTTGTTTAGTTTCTGTGATAGAAATAATCAATAGACTAACAAGAAATAATCAATAAACTAACAGCTTTGTTTTAAGGTTTTTGAGGTGTGGAGCCTGTTTCTCCTCTGGTGGGCTCATGCTGTGCCTCAAGCTATGCTGAAGGCTGCTACCCTGTTGCTTTCAAATCTGCAGGCCTAGAGCTTGGTCACAGAAAAAATTTGTTAAACTGAGACTTAGAGATCTCAGGAAATCAAATATAGGAAATCAGAAGTCTGATTGAGGGCTGGGAAGGTTGCTCAGTGGTAGAGCGCTTGCCTTGCATGCCTGAGGCCTTGGGTTCGATTCTTCAGCACCACATAAGCAAAAAGGAAAAAAAAAGCTGGAAGTGGCGGTAGAGCGCTAGCCTTGAGCTGAAGAGCTGAGGGACAGCGCCCAGGCCCAGAGTTCAGGCCCCAGAACAGGACCCCCCCAAAAAAAAGAAGTCTGAATGAAAGTACAAAAACAAGTGAAGCTTCAGGTGAATATTTGAACAAGTAAATGCCTTACTGAGTCTCAGTCAGAATGCTTGTTCCTTTATATTATTTTATTTTATTTCCTTTAACAATATGCTTTATGTCCGGGTGCTGGTGGCTCACGCCTGTAATCCTAGCTACTCAGAAGGCTGAGATCTGAGGATCATGGTTCAAAGCCAGCCCGGGCACGTAAGTCCATGAGACTCTTATCTCCAGTTAACCACTGGAAAGCTGGAAGTGGCACTGTGATTCAAGTGGTAGAGCACTCGCCTTGAGCTGAAGAGTTCGGCTACAGCGCCCAGGCCCAGAATTCAAGCCCCAGTCACAGTTGTATATTCTATTGATGACTATTCAGATGAGTAGTTTGATCATCAAATATCCACCTCTTCGTGTGTGTGTGTGTGTGTGTGTGTGTGTGTGTTTGCGTTTGCACATGCGCGCGCAGCCCCTCGCCGCCACCCCCCCCCCACTACCCCTCCCCATGGGAGCTGGTCCTGGGACTTAAATTCAGGGCCTTCCTTTTTGGGTTTTTCACTCAAGGCTGGTGCTCTCCCACATGAACCACAGCTCCATTTCCAGTTTTTGGTAGTTAATTGGAACTAGAAGTTTCACAGACTTTCCTGCCTGAGCTTGCTTGAACTGCAATCCTGATTTCAGCCTCCTGAGTAACTAGGATTACAAGCATGAGCCACCAGTGCTGGGCTTCCCATTTTTCTCTTTGGAAGGAGGCTTCTGATAAGTAATTTACTACTTGAGTGTAAACTTTCACTCCCCCCCAGTCCTTATTACCACCCCAAAATGGACAGGCTGTCCAGTGAAGGTGGTCCCAGCATAGAAGATGATGTATTTGCAGGACATGAATATTTACTCTGAACTGGGCCCATGCCATGTATGGTTAATGAATGTTCTCCACATGAGGTCTGAAAATTGGTTCATGTAAACTTAATAGTGGCCTTTCTATTTAATATGGAGCATCATCCATACTTGGTTTCACATGATGTTGTAGTAGTATCAGATAGGATTTTTTTTTTTTTTTTGCCAGTCTTGGGTCTTGAGTCTCTTTTTTTTTGGGTCCGGTCGTGGGGCCTGAACTCTGGGCCTGGGCACTGTCCCTCAGCTCTTCAGCTCAAGGCTAGC
>NW_012267309.1:4122017-4177676 GCF_000151885.1 Dipodomys ordii | reverse complement strand
AAAAAAAACATTATTCACAGAACCAGGCAGAGTGGCTCAGTTCAAAACCCTATCAGTTTAATTCTAAGTATATAAGTTTTGTAACTTCCATCCCTCCCACTTGCCCCCGACCCCTCCCCAAAACAAACCCAGAAAGATTTATTTCATATCATGGGAACTTTGGCTCTGAATGGTACCATTAATAATGGTTTTAGCTTTTCAGTTTACATTTTCTGATGTTACATATTCATAACATTGGAAAGAACTTTATAAATAGTGGGAAAGTACTTGAGCAACCAAGCATACATGCTTAGCTGTGGCCTTGCCTAGCTGTGTAATGGTTTTAGTGAAGCCATCTCAAAGCAGCTAGATGGAACTAGACTGAACTAACTTGACAAAAGCTTCAGGGATTAAAGTTTACAGAAAATGGCACATTGCTTATCCTGGGCATGCTGTAGAAGAGAGAGGAGAAATAAAACCTGTAGTATTGCAGATTATTCAGCTAGAGCCAGAACTGAGGTGCTGAGCTGTCAGAATGCGATTTCCAATGGACTTGTGAGAACTGAATGTTCCCACACGCATTATTTTAGAACGTTTAATAAATGGTTAATGGAGGGCAGTGATCAGAGGGAGGGGACATTGTGTAATGCAGCTGTATATGGTCACTGTTACCCCAGTCACGTTAGGCACTCCCTGAACTGACCCCTAGTGCACTTGCCCATCAGCTCCCTGGAGTTCTAAGTCATGGCAAGACTCTCTTGGCCATTCCTGTCTTCCTCTAGGAATTACTTTTCAACTACATGGAAAGCAACTACTGAAATAAATGAACATTAACCAAATGAGAAAAAAGCCTTTTAATCTTGGCATAGCAGGAGTCATACTCTAATTATGGCAGAGGAGAGAGTAACTTTAGAATTGAGTAAAGGGAAGTCTTCAGGTATATCATGATTGGGATCTGTGGGCATGGGGGGGCTCTAGGCTTGGGAAGGTTTTAGGTATGGGAGATTGTACGTGTGGGGAAGCTGTAGGAGGTTTAACTAGAAGTGAAGCAAGTATCCAATGTGATTAGCTAGGTGGTGAATATTTACTTTTTTTATTTTTTGCCAGTCCTAGGGTTTGAACTCCAGGCCTGGACCCTGTCCCTGAGCTTCTTTTTGCTAAAGGCTAGCACTCTACATCTTGAACCACAACACCACTTCTGGCTTTTTCTGTTTATGTGGTACTGAGGAATAGAACCCAGGACTTCATGCGTGCTAAGCAAGCATCCTACCACTAAGCCACATTCCCAGCTGAATATTTACTTTTATTCTGGTTGGTCCTAATTTGGAAGTAGGACAAAAATTAGAAAAGCTATCAGCCATTTTTAGCCAGTTGTTAAAGAAATTATTGTTCAGTTTCCCACTTTATTAAGTTAGAATAGCACCCTGGTTTTCTGAAACGCTGACCCAGGAAGCAGGCTGGCTTCTTAGATTTTTTATTTTATGGAAGAAAACTTAAGTTTCCTAGACATTTTATGGATAACAGTTCCAGTGCATGTGTGTGTGTGTGTGTGTGTGTGTGTGTGTGTGTGTACGTGTGTACGTGTGTACGTGTACACACATGCATGCTGGACTTGTGTGTGTGTGTGTGTGTGTGTGTGTGTGTGTGTGTACGTGTGTACGTGTACACACATGCATGCTGGACTTGGGGCTTGAAGGAACTTAGAGCCTAGGCATTGTCTCTGAGCTTTTTTGGCTCAAGGCTAGTTCTCTACCACTTGAGCCACAGCTCCACTTTCTGCTTTTTTGGTGGCTAATTGGAAATAAGAGTGTCATGGACCTTGCTGCTTGAGCTGGCTTCAAACCAATCATCAGATCTCAGTCTTCTGGGTAGCTAGGATTACAGTTGTGAGCCACCAGTGCTGGCATTGTCATTAATTCTTATTAGGCTAATACCTGTTGATAAGAATAATATGTTATGACAGTCACCCTGTTGCCAAAATTGCAGCACCGAGAGGATACATGATTCATAAGCATTGTTCCCAGGAGTTTTCATCTTGCCTTTCTATCTATCTATCTATCTATCTATCTATCTATCTATCTATCTATCTTTCTTTCTATCTATCTGTCTATCTCATTGTCTCTCTTTGTCTACCTGTGCTGTTTATGTAACCCTGGGCCACCTCATTCACATTAGGTAAGCACTCTAATCCCTGAGGTATAACTTCAGCTCCTATTTTATCTCCTTAATATAAATTGAGTCTGAAGGTGAGAAAGTCCCAGGATTCATGAAAACTATGGATTAAAATTTTTGAGTGTTTAGAAGTGATGTGAAAGTGGGTAGAAAACAGATTTCTAAAACAGTAGCTGAAATATATTTCTTTTTTTATTTTGTATTTTGTGTTGGTTGTGGAGTTTGAACTGAGGACCTAGGCACTGTCCCTGAGCTCTTTTGCTCAAGGCTAGCTCTCTACCATTTTGAGCCTCAGCACCACTTCCAGTTTTTGAGTGGTTAATTGGAGGTAAGAGTCTCACGGGAACTTTTCTGGGCTGTCTTCAAACTACCATTTGCAGATCTCAGTTTCCCAGTTTCCCGAGTAGCTAAGATTATAGGCATGAGCCACCAGTACCCAGCATGTGCTATGATCTTGTTACAATCTTAGAATATTGCAGTCAGTCATTTGTGGCTATACAGGTTAAGGTGGAATTATATCCTAATCATAGTGAAGGGGCAATTTATTTATTTATTTATTTAGTCAGTTGTGGGGCTTGAACTCTGGGCTTGGGCGATATCTCTGTGCTCTTCAGCTCAAGGCGGGCACTCTGCTGCTTGAGCCATCTCATCACTTCTGGTTTTCTAGTGGCTAATTGGAGATAAGAGTCCCACGGACTTTTCTGCCCAGGCTGGCTTTGAACCATGAACTTCAGATCTCAGCCTCTTGAGTAGCTAGGATTACAGGTGTGAGCCACCAGCGCCCATCTGGGCAATACTTTAAAAGACATACTAAAATAAATTATAATAATTTTCTATTGGGCTGGGAATGTGGCTTAGTGGTAGAATGCTTGTCTAGCATCCATAAAGCCCTGTGTTTGATTCTTCAGCACTACATAAACAGAAAAAGCCAGAAGTGGTACTGTGGCTAGCCTTGAGCAAAAGATGATCAAGGATCTTGCCCATGTAATTGTAACCCCTCTGTACAGTATGTTCACAAAAAATAAAAATAAAAATTAAAAAAAAAGATGATCAAGGACAGTGCCTAAGCACTGAGTTAAGTCCATGACTGGCTAAAAAATAAATAAATAAACATAAATAATAATTTTCTTTTTTCTTTTATAATAAGAATATCAGATTAGAAGTCATAGTGTTTCTACAGTATAATTAAGTATATGTTGAGTATACTGAAATTAAAACAATTTAAATATTGAGTATATATTAAAATATTGAGTATAATTAAAATATTTTGAGTTTCCTTATTTTAACATAAAGGATATAGACATGTTTATATGGTAATAAGGGCCCAAACAGACCATGCTATTGAGACAAAGAACAGAACATATAACATTTTTCCCTCTTAAAAGATTTTAGGAGGTTGGGAAAGTGTCTTTGGTAGACTGCTTGCCTCACATGCATGAGGCCCTGGGCTCGATTCCTCAGCACCACATAAACAGAAAAACCGGAAGTGGCGCTATGGCTTGAGTGGTTGAGCACTAGTCTTGAGCAAATGAAGCTCAGGGACAGTGCCCAGGTCCTGAGTTCAAGCCTCAGCACTGGCCAAAAAAAAAAAAAAAAGATTTTAGGCCTTGCTCCATTGGTTTACACCTCTAATCCCAGCTACTCAGGAGGCAGAGAACTGAGGATCACAGTTTGAAGCCAGACCAGAAAGGAAAGTTGATGAGACTCTTGGTCTCTAGTTAACTGGAAGTGAGCAATGTGGCTTAAGTGGTAGTTTATAACCTTGAGCAAAAGTTTAAGGACAGCACCCAGAGTCTGAGTTCAAGCCTCCAAAACAGCAAACACACATGTACACACACAAAGATCTTAGCATTTATTCATATTCAGTGAAGGTATTTAATATAAATATATTGTTTACAACATCCCTTAACATTTTTAAATCATTCTTTTGGAAAAAGTGTTGTATAGTTTATTCCTTGCTACAGAAGAAATGATTGAAAATACAATGGCTTGAAATGATAATAAACATTTATTATTGTTAGTTTCTGTGGGCCAAGAATTACAATTCTGGTTGGATCTTGGTGAGCTCACATTCACACAATGGGCACTCTGCTAGGTTGGAGGACTCTTTCCCAGGTGGTTCATTCACACTGCCAGTAAGTTGATGATGGTGCTGCTAGGGAAGATAAGGCTGCCTAAGGATCCTTCCAACATACCAGCTGGTCTCCCCCAGAGCTGGGATTCAAGGAGACAGCAATCCAGGCAGAAGCTATTCTTTGCATACCTAACCTTGGAAGTCCGTAGCACACATTTAACCATATTCTCTTTGAGTCCATCACTGAATCTGGTCTGTATCCAAGGGTAGGAAACTAGTTTTACCTTGTTAAGGAAGAGTAGATATTACAAAGTATTGTTTTTGTTTTTGTTTTATTGTCATCGCTCGTGGGGCTGGAACTGTGGGCCTGGGCAGTGGCCTTGAGCTGAAGAGCTCTACTACTTGAGCCACAGTACCACTTCTGGTTTTCTGGTGGTTAATTGGAGATCTGAGTCTCATGGACTTTCCTACCCCAGCTGGCTTTGAAGTGCAATCCTCAGATTCTCAGCCTCCTGAGTAGCTAGGATTACAGGCTTGAGCCACCAGCACTCTGCTACAAAATGTATTTTTAAATATACTTTTTTTTTATTATAGTACTTTTAGGCTTACAGAAAATTTGAGCAGAATGTGCAGAAATTTCCTATACTTCCTCCCCCCCACCCCCCACGGGTGTAACCTCCTCCTGGATCAACATCCCCCATCAGAATGATAACTTATTATAGGTGATGGAACTAGTATATCAGTTTCGCTCTCAAGTCTATTGTTTACATTAGGGCTCTTGTCTTTACACATTCTATGGGTTGGGACAATTGTATAATGCTCTATGTCTACTAGGGTAGCATGCAGAATAGTTTCACTGCCTTAAAAATCCACTAGCCTGATTCTGGTGGCTTGTGTTTATAATTCTAGCTACTCAGAAGGCTGAGATCTGGAGGACTGTGGGTTAAAACTAGCTCTGGCAGAGAGAGTTCTTGAGACTCCATCTCCAAAAATAACCAGTGAAATGCCAGACTGGAAGCATAATTCAGGTATTAGAGTGCCAGCCACAATCAAGAGTATGAGGCCTGAATTCAAGCACTGACACCAGCACACACACACACATACACACAAATCTGTAGATGCGGGCACTGGTGACTCAGCCTGTGATCCTAACTACTCAGGAGGCTTAGATCTGGAGGTTCAACACCAGCTGGAGACAAGAACTCCAAAGTAAGCAGCAAAAAGCAAGGCTGTAGGCCTGGCCCACATGGTAAGACACCATTACACATAGTGAACATAGTAAGCATGAGACCATGAGTTTAAGCCTTGAATTAAACAAATTTCTTTTCTTTTTTTTTTTTTTTGGATCCAGTCATGGGACCTGAACTCTGGGCCTGGGCGCTGTCCCTCAGCTCTTCAGCTCAAGGCTAGCGCTCTACCACTTGAGCCACAGTGCCACTTTTGGTTTTTTTCTTTTTGCTTATGTGGTGCTGAGGAATCGAGCCCAGAGCCTCTGGCATGCAAGGCAAGCGCTCTACCACTGAGCCACCTTCCCAGCCCCTCCTGTTGAACTTACAATGAATTTAGTGTAACTTCTAAACATCAGAGCTATAAAAGTAAAATCATATCTTTACAATAAAAATATATAAAGTAAAATCAGTTATACTGCATTGTACGTCCAGTGTTATTCTAGAAGATTATGAAGGAAGGTACATAGAACCAGACTACTCATTGATTTGGGTTTTGAGTTGATATTTCCTATTATCTTTGTTACAAGTGGGTTGTTGAGATAAGATTACCAACTCTGCTTTTACAGCTTCCTCCATCTGCTTCTACTCCTTATTTATTGACAATCTTCTATGGCAGATACTGCTTTAGAGCACTGGGTGTGCAAGAGTCCGGAGCTAAAAGGTAACAGAGATAGGAATCTTTACTATGGATTATACCCACTAAGAGGATACTTCCGGAATGGTTCTATGATTCCACACATGGGATGGCTGCTTTGGCTGTGCTTATGGCATCAACTGAGGGATAGAATGAGAATCTGTGGAGTGGTGAATAGATGGTGTGAATTGACATTGAAGTTGCAGAAAGATATTGAAAACAGAATATGAGACCACTATCCAGAGGCTGCATCATTAAGAGTTTTTCCCTTCTGTGTCATGGGGAGATTTTGAAAGTTATAAGAAGGGTCAGGCATCATCAGTGGCTCATGTCTGTAATCCTAGCTATTCAAGAGGCTGAGATCTGAGGATGGAGGTTCAAAGCCACCCAGGTAGAAAATTCCCCTAGTCTCTTATCTCCAATTAACCACCAAAATCAGAAGTGGAGCTGTGGTTCCAGTGGTAGAGCACTAGCCTTGAACAAGAATGCTCCAGGGTCAGTACCCAGGCCCTGAGTTCAAGTTCCCAACTTGCTCAAAGGAAAAGATATGATTCAGTCTTTTCTTTTCTTTCTTTCTTTTTTTTTTTGTTGGTCATGGGCTGAACTCTGGACCTGGCTGTGCTGTCCCTGAGCTCTTCAGCTCAAGACAAGAGCTCTACCACTTGAGCCACAGTGCCATTTCTGGTTTTCTGGTGATTAATTGGAGAAAAAAGTCTCACGAATTTTCTTTCTTTTTTTGGGGGGGGGGTTGGTCGTGGGGCTTGAACTCTGGGCCTGGGCGCTGTCCCTCAGCTCTTCAGCTCAAGGCTAGCGCTCTACCACTTGAGCCACAGCGCCACTTCAGGCTTTTTTCTTTTTGTTTATGTGGTGCTGAGGACTCGAATCCAGGGCCTCAGGCATGCAAGGCAAGCGCTCTACCACTGAGCCACCTTCCCAGCCCTCATGAATTTTCTTGCTTGGTCTGGCTTCAAACTGCAATCCTCATATCTTAGCCTCCTGAGTAGCTAGGATTACAGATATGAGCCACGGGTGCCTGGCTGATTCAGTCTTTTTTGCAAATCAGAAGCAAAGAAACCATCTGCAAGATTGTTGTGAGGATTTAGAAATGATTAATTAACTGTATGCTAGTTTAGTTCCACCAGGAAGTAGATAGCAAAGAATGAGATACACAGGAATTTATTGGAGGTGGGAGTAGGAGCCTGCAAAACTAATGCAGGTCTGACCTCCATGGAAGGGCAAAGATGGAAGTAAGATTGATCATGATTCTGAGTTTGGGAGTTCTTGAGCTACACCTGCCCCTCTGAACTGTCCTCTGTCTTGTAAGACTGCAAGTTGATCCGTTTTTCTTCTGGATATAGTCTGTGGCTCAGGCTGGCCCGTGGAAGTATGCTTCTGCTATAGATATGGGTGGTCCCCAGGAGGCAGCAGGTGAGGCTGTCAGCCCATTTCTAGGCTATAGTGACAGTGACATCACTAACAGAGTACAGGAGAAGGTGAGGTCCTGGAGAAAGGGGAGAGAACAAAGCCTCCTTAAGCAGAATTGGGTTTGAGGTAAGGAACCTGCACTTGGTAAGTGAAGCAAGAGTTGGAGGTTGAGTCTGGAGCTCAGGAGAGAGATGAGAGGATGCCACAGATTCAGTGAGACTCGGGGGTGAATTTCTAAGGAGTGACCATTTCCTAGGCATGGAGAGTGGGGAAAGAAGAAAGAAGCCAGGATGATAAGGAAATAGGCATGTAGACAATGGAGAAGAGCAATCTGAGGTAAAGTCATAAGAGTCAGAAAGGCATTGTCAGCCATGAACAAGCCCACTGCTATATTCTGGATTTTTCTTAGCTACAAGAGGGGGAAAATCTACATAAGGACCTTCTGAGGTAGGAGGAGTTGAGAAACTGCCTATTGATAATCTCTTCATGAGAAGCAGGAAGGGTGAGAATGAGCCATCCTCAGAAGAATTTCAGAACTATATATTATGCAAATCTGGGTGGTGAAAACAGAGGCCCGTCTTCACAGAGTACTGGCTGGGATTAAATGGATGGATGTGTAAGGCTTGTGATGTCAGGGTCTCCTCTTCTTGGCATCATTTTAGTTATCTGGGAGCAAGAACAGAGAAATGCAGTGATTGAGTTCAGCTGTGGCTGAGGATGGCAAAATCAAGTGCCAAGGACTTCAAGGTCCACTAGTCAGTTCAGGTCAGCTAGCCAATTCAGGTCATCTGGGTTCAGAGAAGTGGGGCAGGTAGCCCCAGCCACATTGTGCTTAGAGGCTTAATGACCAGTTTCTTGAGACCAGTAGCAGGGACTTGAGTTGCTACTGAGTGACTCAGGTGCTTTGGGGCAAGGACTACACAGCAAGATGGCTATTACTTATAGTTAGTCTATGCTCTGAATTCTTTATGTTCTCTTCCACCCACTTAGCAACTATCCCTTGTTTTATATGCATTAAAGTATTGGATGACATTATTCATATGATCTCATTTTGACCACACTTCAGGTATTTTCCATTTATTCATTCATTTATATTAGCAGATATTAGTTTTAGAAGGAGTGGTTCATTGTAACGTATCTATACACATATACAGTGTATCCTGATCAACACCACCTCCAGTGTTACTCTCTCCATCCTACTCTCTCTTTCTCCTTTTCCTTCTCCTCCTTCTTCTCCTTTTCCTTCTCCTCCTTCTCTTTCTCCTTCCCCTCCTTCTTCTCCTCCTTCTCCTCCTTCCTTCCTTCCTTCCCCCTTCCTTCCTTCCTTCCTTCCTTCCTTCCTTCCTTCCTTCCTTCCTTCCGTCCTTCTTTCCTTCCTTCCTTTTTTGGCCAGTCCTGGGGTTTGAACTCAGGGCCTAGGCACTGTCCCTGAGCTTCTTTTGCTCAAGGTGAGCACTCCACCACTTGAGCCACAGTGCCACTTCTGGCTTTTTCTGTTTATGTGTTACTGACTAATTGAACCCAGGGCTTCATGAATACTAGGCAAGCGCTCTACTACTAAGCCACATTCCCAGCTTCCTACTCTCCCCTTCTTAAAACAATTCCAACAGACTTCTTTGTTCTGTTTTGATACATTCAAGAAAATGTAACCTACCTGAACCAAATTCATCTTCATTCTACTTCCCCCTGTTACTTGCCCCCCAACAAAGTCTTGTTCCTGCAACGTCTTCTCTGCTTTAGCATCTTTCATTGGAACTCCTTTATACTGTTTGTTTTATTAAGCTCAGATATTTTTTTACGGAAAAAAAAAAACACCCAAGAACTTTGTAGGAAAGATTTTTAGTGCCTGTTGAACATGAGCAGTTAATAAAACAAAATTTTGCCAGGCACTGGTGGCTCATGCCTATAATCCTAGCTACTGGAGGCTGAGATCAGCCAGCCTGAACAGGAAAGTCTAAGAGACTCTCATCTCCAGTTAACCACCAGAAAACTAGGAGTGATGCTGTGGCTCAAGCCTTAGCCTTGAGTGAAAAAGCTTAAGGCCAGTGCTCAGGCCCATTGCCTGAGTTCAAGCCCCACAATTGACACATAAACAAACAAGTTAAAAAAAATCTCTGAAAACCTGCAATTATGCTAGGTACTATTATTTCACGAACTAACTCAATAGTAGCAAGTTATCATTTATGAATGTTCCCTAAAGTTTTTGCTTTAGAAACGTGGTTGAAACAAATGGGCAAATAATGTATTAACATCTCATTATGGTTTCTATAATGGATGAGTTATTAAGAATATTGGGCTATCTGTATTTGAGAACCTAGGTGAATGTTCATGACAATATTGATTCTCCTGTATTTCTGAGCACCTACTATGTGCTTAGGATCCCACTATGGCCTGCGTACAAAGACACTATAATTTACTTGATGAGAGTCTGGATTGAACTACAAATTTCTCCCTTTGATTTATCTATTGATGTATAAAAAATTATCTTTCTTTCAAGGTGTTTGAGTTAGACTCTTAGAACATATTCTTCCCTTTTTGTTCTTGTTCTTCAGTCCATAACAATGTACCCATAAGGCATCAAAGAGAACAAACAAATCCTCCACTGATTCTCATTTCAATCTAATCACTTGGCCTGATTAGTTACATAGGTCATTTGGTGTGTCACACAAAGATTGTGAATTGCAAGGTTTCGCTGTATGTTTCTTAACAAACATTTATAGATTAAGTGATGAGAGGACAGAAAGGAGTATGGGTGAGCCAATCCATGGAAAAAAATAATAGCCTGTTCTGTCAACCCCTCTTCCCTGCTGTGATCACTCTTCTAGTGATCCTACAGCTGGTGGGGTCTTGAAGCTGTGTCTTTTGAGTGAGAAGGGTAGACTGCAAGGATGGCTTGATCACATGTAGACAAGGGTGCAAGGAACCATTAGAAAAAGAATATGCTACAGCTCCTGGAGCTGAAGGAAGTAGAGGTGCCCTGAGAGGAATCTAGCCCCTATGAGTCATAGGGGTCTAAGTCAGCTAGCCCATTTATTGGCTGGGCAAGAAGGCAAGGAGAATCCTGACAGGACTAGTGTGAGAGGAGACATAACCCCAGGTCAGTTCTGCATGATGCCACTGCCCTGGCCACATTCTCCTGTAGTCTCCAAAGGTCTTCATTCTAAACTCTGCAGCATATGGTTTGCCTTGCTTTCCATGATAAACAAATTCTGTGATTGAATATATTTTGGTAAAACACTCCTCTGCTCAGAAGAAACATGGGCTAGGTAAATGGACTTAAGCCAAGTGGTTATGTGGTTAGTAAAAGGATGTTACAAATTATTAGTAGATGTGAAGGAAAGCTTAAGCATTAGGAGGCTGTTTATACCCCAGTTTGGGTTTCTACCCAAGTTGTTCTTGTTGTTGTTGGTGGTGGTGGTGGTTGTGGGCTTGAACTGAGAGCCCTGTCCCTGGCTTCTTTTTGTTCAAGGCTAACTTGAGCCACAGAACCACTTCTGGCTTTTTCTGAGTGGTTTATTGGAGGTGAGTCTCCTGGACTTTTCTGCCTGGGCTGGCTCAAACCATGATCCTCAGATCACAGCCTCCTGAGTAGCTGGGATTACAGGCATGAGCCACTGGCAAAAAAAAAAAAAAAAATTTCACATATACTGTCCCACATAATCATGATTAAAACCCCACCCTGTCCCTTGGTTGGGTTTGAAGCCCAGGATCTTCAAGTTGGCAAGAAAACTCTGCCAAGGCCATCTCTCTGTCCTCACATTTGGGCCCAGCTTTCCTCTTCTTCCCTGGCAGAGAAAGGCCTTTCTTAAACTGATGACACTGTCTGGACAAACTCAAATATGAGTGTGTTGGTTTCAGACCTGATGATTTCCTTGAAGACCTTTTCCTAGTGTCTTGCCAAGTACACAGAAGGAGGCTCTGACACTGGCTAGTGGCTGCCCTGAGCAAGAATATGGTACGCTAGGCTTGACAGGGTCTTTAATTTTGCTGTGAATAATATAGGCACATGGTTTAAAACTCAAAAGCATCAAAAGATATATGGGAAAAAGCAAAAGTCCTTTCACTCATAACCTTGACTTTTTTGGATTCATTCTACATATGCTGTATTCAATACAAGCATATATATGCAGTTACATATATATATATATATATATATAAATATATTTATATATGTAAACATATGCATAATGTATGTATATCATATACATAGGTATATGTTTACATCTTTCAAAAATAAAAACAATAGCATAATATAGACACTGCGTAGAACCTTAGGTGTAACATTTTGATATGCAAAGGAAGGATATATTTTTCCATATAATTGTGAAGTGTGGAATAATAGGTTAAGGGCGGGAAACTGAATGTGTATGTTTAGATGTGTCATATACTTTGCCTTATGTAGTCTGCCCATCCATTTCAGTGACATTTGCCCAGTTCTTATGCACATTAACATGTGGGAAATCAAGACCTAGCTCTAAAGTGGGCACTGGTGGCTCACACCTATAATCCTGGTTACTCAGGAGGCTGAGAGCTGAGCATTGTGGCTCAAAGCCAGCCTGGGCAGGAAAGTCAGTGAGGCTCTTTTTTTTGTCAGTGGTGGGGCTTGAACTCTGGGCCTAGGCACTGTCCCTCAGCTCAAGGTAAGTGTCCTACCATTTGAGCCACATTGCCACTTCCAGTTTTCTGAGTGGTTTATTGGAGATGAGTCTCACGGAGTTTCCTGCCCAGGCTGACTTTGAACCATGATCCTCAGATCTCAGCCTCCTGAGTAGCTAGGATTACAGGCATGAGCCACCAATAATACCCTCTGTGAGACTCTTGTGAGACTCTTGAATCTACCATTAACCAACAAAAGCTGGAAGTAGAGCTTCCAAGTGGCTATAGTGGTAGAGAGCTAGTCTTGGATGAAAAAGCTCAGTCACAGCACCCAACCCTGAGTTCAAGCCTCATGACACACACACACACACACACACACACACACACACACACACACACACACACACACCACTAGCTCTAGCAATGAGTCAAGTATGTTATACCTAAATTAACTTATTCTGTTAGAAGTCATTTGTTTGGTGTGGTTTTTGGTGCACAGTTCTTTTTTTTCTTTTTTTTTGTTGGTCATGGGGCTTGATTTCTGGGCCTGGGCATTGTCCCTCAGCTCAGCTCTTCAGCTCAAAGCTAGCTCTCTACCACTTGAGGCACAGTGCCACTTCCAGCTTTTTCTGCTTATGTGCTGAGGAATTGAACCCAGGGCCTCATGCATGCAAGGTACGCACTCTACCACCAAGCCACCTTCCCAGCCCTTGTGCACAGTTCTTGACATTGGTGCACAGTGGCAAGCAAGTTGCTGTTAGAAAGACTTTTCTGTGGAATGACAGTGAGCAAGGAAGCGATTCTCCTGAGTTCTGAGAAGCAGGAGCAGTCTCACCTGTGATTTTTGAGCATTGCTGAGAAGCCACTGAATTCTGTTCTTGAAAAATCAGGACCAAGGCATTATGCAATGCTTGGCGATGGGAATAAACAAAGTCTGAAGCAGATGTCTGAACTTACTGCTTAGGTTCCTGAAGGATTGCTTGAATTCTGCCATTGGCTGAGAGTTCAGCATTTGGTCACTCTGCCTGGCTAAAGGCAGGCACCTGGAATGTAAGAGTTTCTCTGCAAGTGGTTCTTAATGGATGCCTCTATTCTCCATCTCATTTCCCTTCTTGAGCAGTTTCAGTGTAGTTCACACAGAAATTAGGCTTGTATGTAGGAGCAAACCGAGCTGAGTAGAGTTGTAAGGAAAAGTAGGAGGAATGTGCGTGCACTGCCGTGAGGTTGGCCCTGGGGGAAATCTTATCTTCTTCCTTGTGTCCATACCGTTTCCTTGTACTGCTGCCCAGGTGTGGGATGACACAATTGCCTCTTTATGATGCTTCTCATACTAGGAAGGAGGAAAAAAGCTCCACTGTAGAACTAAGGACCCATGCTATTTTCTCTAGAAAGGGAATTATTTCCCAAGGCATATGTGAAGGGACAGTGCTGGGCATTGCATGCCTTGGTGCTTTTAGACTCACTTGTGCTCCAAAACTTGGATTTAGACACTAGATTCTGCTAAGTCCAATTTCAGCATATAGGCTCCGATTGTGGGCTTCTCCCTTGCCTCTCCTTTCTGCCCATTACTCTCGACATCATTTATGACAATAGTAAACCTGGAGTTCCTAAATATATGTATTAGATGTTCTGTAGATTTGGTCAAAATGTGATTTCATGAGTGCAACCAGTGAGCAATCATTTCAAACAATTCAAACACTAAGCGGTGTAGGGTTTTTGTTTGTTTTGTTTTGTTTTTGTCTATTGGGCTTGAACTCTGGGCCTGGGCGCTATCCCTGAGGTCTTCAGCTCGAGACAAGAGCTCTACCACGTGAGCCACAGCGCCACTTCCAGTTTTCTGGTGGTTAATTGGAGATAAGAGTTTCACACTTTCCTGCCTGGGCTGGCTTTGAACTTCAGTCCTCAGATCTCAGCCTCCTGAGTAGCCAGCATTATAGATGTGAGCCACTGGCTCCTGGTAAGGCCTTTTTTTTGCCCGTCTTGGGCCTGAACGCTGGGCCTGGGCCCTGTCCCTCAGCTCCTTAGCTCAAGGCTAACGCTCTACCACTTGAGCCACAGCTCCACTTGTGGCTTTTTCTGCTGAGGAATCGAACCAAGGACCTCATACATGCAAGGCAAGAACTCTACCACTGAGCCACCTTCCCAGCCCAAGGCCTCAAATTTTTTTGGGGGGTGGTGGTGGAGGGTCTGGTCGTGGGCATGAACTCAGCCTGGGCACTGTCCCTCAGGTCTTTAGCTCAAGGCTAGTGCGCTACCACTTGAGCCACAGGGCAACTTCCGGCGTTTTCTGCTTATGTGGTGCTGAGGAATCGAAACAAGGGCCTCATGCATACAAGGCAAGTGCTCTACCACTGAGCCACCTTCCCAGCCCAGACCTCAGATTTTTATCACAGTACTTTAGCTTAACTCTTTGTTCATCATGTTACAGACCATTATGGCTTTTATATGGGGAGTTTGGTCATGGTAAGCAATAGACAAACAAGTGGGAGAGTCTGCTCACACCATTTACACTTTAGGAATTGTGATCAGGTACTTAATTCTATTCCTGATGGCTCAAATGTCTAGTAGCTTGATACATAGGTGCTAACTCATTCTGTTTTATATATGTATGCATGTATGTATGTGTGTGTGTGTGTGTGTGTGTATACTGGTACAGGGACAGGGTGCTATCTCTTATTTTCTCTCCAAGCTGGCTTTTTTGCTCCAATTTTATCACTTGAACTATATCTCTACTTCCAGATTTTGCTCATTAATTGGAGATAGGAGTCTCCTTTCCTTGTTCCAGCTCTCTCTGAACTTCAATCCTCAGATTTTTGCCACTTGAGCAGCTAGGATTAGAGATGTGAGCCACTAGGATCTGGCTCAGATCAGAACTCTTTTCAGATTCTAACCTTGAGCTCCATGGCTTCTGTTCATCTCCCCGACCTCCTGAATTTGAGTCCTTGAAGTGCATTCTCCAGATAATTCGACCTAATAAGGAGGCCCCATGTGTTCTTATTGGACAGGGAAGTGGTAAGATACTATTGTATGGAAAGAATCTTCTGGGTTTAACTATGAAAACTGCACATCTAAATAATCCTTTGGTCTCTTACTGATTTTATTTATTATTATTATTGTTATTATTTTTGTTGGTCATGGGGCTTGAACTCTGGGCCTGCGGGCTGTCCCTCAGCTCTTCAGGTCAAGGCTAACACCCTACTACTTGAGCCACAGCGCCACTTCCAGCTTTTTCTGCTTATGTGGTGCTGAGGGATTGAACCCAGGGCCTCATGCATGTGAGGCAAGCACTCTACCACTGAGCCAACTTCCCAGTCCCCTGATTTTATTTTAACTACCTATTATCATCTCAGATGCCACTATATTATGTTTCCCTAGGCATAAAGCCAGTTTAACATTAGCTTGAGTTGGTTATTTCCACCCAACCAGTAGTAGAACTTGACTGTAAGACTCCATTCCCTTCGGTGTCTTAAGCCATGAGAATGAATGAGCAACACTCAGGGTGCTAATTGCCTGACATCTGAGCCAGAGAGAATCTGGGGAGGGAGGGGAAGTGATACCACTCTACACATAGATTTACAGTGCCTTCACAAAGCACAGCAAAGTTGGCTCCATTTTGGAGCTCTGAAGGAGAATCTGTTCCATGGCTCTCACCAAGCAATGAATCCTTGCTGGCAATCCTTTGTTTGTAGATAGATGCATCATTAAAATCTCTGCTTCTGTTACAACATGCATTCTCTTAGGTAGTGTGTATGTAAGTCCAAACTTCCTCTTCTTTTTTCTTTTTCTTTTTCTCTTTGGTCAGCTGTGGGACTTGAACTCAGTCGGGCCTGTGTGCTGTCCTTGAGCTCTTTTGCTCAAGGCTACTACCACTCTCCCACTTTGAGCCAGGATTTTGAACCATAATTCTCAGATCTCAGCTAGGATTACAGGCATGAGCCACCAGTGTCCCGCTCCTCTTCTTCATAAGGCCAGCAGTCACTGGATTGGGGATGATTCCAATTCAGTATGGTCACATTTAAACTCGATTGTGTCAGGAAGTCTTGACTTCCAAATATGGTTACATTTACAATACTGATGAGTGAGACTTCATTGCACCACTTTGGGGGACAGGATGCAACTGAAAACACTCCTCTTGCCCATCTCCTTCCTAGATGGTTGTGCTGGCCCTTGGCTGTCTTCCTGTTCTGCATCTCTCTTCTGTGATCCCTCTACAACACTTGAACAATCTTCATGTAATGTACAAAGAGTCATTATTTTCCTTCTAGAAAATATTCTTATGATATCTAAAGGCTGAACTACTGATTGACAGGCAAGCCCCTTCACAGACTGTCCTCATTTGAGAGCTGGACCCTTTGTCCCAATAGCATAATAGGTACCAGGGACCTGTTCCTCTTATACAGGATCTTAATTGAAGCTTGCCTGGCCTGCCAGGCACTGCTAATTAATTTCCTTTCCTACTGAGCTTGTGAATCATTCTGCTTCTAAGAAGATTGTTTCGGAAAGTTGATTAGATTTCTTGTGCAGTTATTCCTGCAGTTATCCTTGCCTGCTTCCTCAGATGTTGACTTTTTAGATTTCTATTTATTTCATAAACTCACTGAAGAAGGCAATAGAGACATTTTTTGGTCAGCCATGGGGCTTGACCTCAGGACCTGGGTTCTGTCCCTAAGCTCTTTTTGCTCAATGTTAGAGTTCTACCACTTTGAGACACAGCTACACTCTCAGTTTTCTGGTGGTTGGTTAGACTTTCTTGCCCAGTCTGGCTTTGAACCAGGATCCTCAGATCCCAGCCTCCTATGTAGATAGGATTACACATGTGAGTCACCAGCACCTGGCTAGAGACTTTTCATTAAATCCATCTACTGTGGCAGAATGACACATTGCTTATGAATTTACTTACTATACACATGTGTGGAGTAAGGATGAGTATATCTGTGGGCATAGACAGTGTTTTCATTGAGGATAAAGAACAATTGTTTTTTATGGATGTTGGTACTTGAACTTAAACTCAGGGCCTGTGCTTTTGCTTGGCTTTTTCAATCAAGGCTGTCACTCTTCTACTTGAGCCACACCTCCAGTTCTAGCCTTTTTTGTATTGGTTAATTGAAGATAAGAGTCTGTCAGCCTGGGCTGGCTTCAAACCTGGATCCTCTAATCTCTGCTTCCTGAGTAGCTAGAATTTCAGGTGTGAGCTACTGTTGCCCAACTGATATTTATAATTCTTATTATTTTATAATTTTTTTTTTGCCAGTCCTGGGCCTTGAATTCAGGGCCTGGGCTCTGTCCCTGACTCTCTCTACTTAAGGCTAGTGCTCAACCATTTGAACCACAGCATCACTTCTAGCTTTTTTCTGTTTCTGTGGTACTGAGGAATGGAACCCACAGCTTCATGCATGCTAGGCAAGCACTAAGCCACATTCCCAGCCTTATATTATACTTTATTAACTAAGTGCCTTGACGGGAATGCTGGTTCAGATGTTTTTATTATAACAGATGTTTTATGTTGTTGAGTAATTTCTGTTTGTTTGTTTGAACTCAGGGCATCAAACTTGCAGGCACATGAGCCATGCTTTCAGCCCTTTTTTGCACTAGTTGTTGTTATTATTGTTGCTGTTGTTGTTGTTGGCTTAGACGTTGTCTCTGAGCTTTTTAGCTCAAGGCAAGTGCTCTACCACTTGAGCCACAGCGCCACTTCTGGTTTTCTGGTGGTTAATTGGAGATAAGAGTCTCATAGACTTCCCTGACTGGGCTGGCTTTGAACCATGATCCTCAGATCTCAGCCTCCTGAGAAGTAGGATTACAGGTATGAGCCACCAGCACCTGGAAGGGGTCTTGTCTGCTGTCCAGGTGGTCACTTGGACTGTGATTTATGTATTTTAAGTTTCCTGTTTTATCTGGAATGCCAAGTATGTACACAGTGCTCAGCTTCTTCTATAGATAGAGACAGAGGCTCACCAAACTTTGCTGCCCAGGCTGTCCTGGAACCATAACCTTCTTCTTCATAGCCTTCCACGAAGCTGGGAAGTCAAGTGCACGCCACTGTGCCAGCTATGTGTTGAAAAGGGAATCTCACAAACTCTCTTTTATTGGTCAGAGCCTTCAAACCACAGTCCTCAGCCTCTTAAGTAGTTAGGCCTAGGCACATGATCCACTGGCTGGGTGATTTTTTTTTTGGGGGGGGGGAGTCTGGTCGTGGGGCCCGAACTCTGGGCCTGGGTGCTGTCCCTCAGCTCTTCAGCTCAAGGCTAGCACTCTACCACTTGAGCCACAGCGCCACTTCCGGCTTTTTTTTTCTTTCTGCTTATGTGGTGCTGAGGAATCGAACTCAGGGCCTCGTGCATACAAGGGAAGGGTTCTACCAATGAGCTACCTTCCCAGCCCGGTGATTTTATTTTTTAAGTTAGCCCTTTCAGTGACCCAAAGGGAAAGTTTCTGATGCAGCAGAACAATAACAGAAAATATAGGTTATGTGGGATATAACACTACAATTTTGGGAACCTTCAGGTAGTAAAAGGAAATGTAAAAGAGAAAATATGATTTACTTGAGAACGAGATAAAAATCCTATTTAGAGTAAATATAAACTGAAATGAAAAGGGAACGGAAGAAATGTGTAATAAGGCAAGTGGTTAAAAAAGAGTAAAAAACAAAAAATTCTTAGGAATTAAATGCTATTTAAAGATTTTTTTCCCCACCTAGATCACCACATGTAGCACATAGTGTTGATTGGATTGATAATTACATTTCCCTCAAATATTCAAACAAAGGTTTTTGTTTGTTTTTTTTTTCTTCCTTTTTGCCAGTCCTGGGGCTTGAACTCAAGGCCTGTGCACTGTCCGTGAGCTTCTTTTGCTCAAGGCTAGCACTGCCACTTAGCTACAGCTCCACTTCCAGCTTTTTCTGTTTATATGGTTACTGAGGAATTGAGCCCAGGACTTTATGCATGCTAGACAAGCACTCTTACCACTAAACTACATACCCAGGCAAAAATCAGTGTTTTAGATTCTAATCAGAGCTCCTTCGGTGGTGTTTTCTCTCTAACATTTCTCTCTCTCCAATCAGGTGAAAATGAAATCCTTGCAACTCTCCATGCTATTTCAAGCCAAAACCAGATCTGGAGATCGTATATCGGCATGGGCTATTATAACTGCTCAGTGCCACAAACCATTTTGCGGAACTTGCTGGAGAATTCAGGATGGTAATGTATTTGCTGATTAGAGAACAGAAATACCAGGATCCTTCACCATATGTCTCAGAACTTACACAGTGATACTCAGCCCCACTGATGTCACTATGCTCCAGGGACCTGGCTGGGAAAAAAAAACGTCCTTACTCAAGTGTTGAGGAAATTGAGCCTTCTTCCCACCGTAGCTATATAAAACCTAGAATTCTAAGTTGTTGGTGCTGATGATTACGTCCTCTCTATGGCTGAATCTCTATGCTGCCTTTCTGTGGGATGTCAAATCTGTAGGTAGAGAGACTTTCAGTTTTGGAGATCCTGAGGTTTCAGGCTATGTCTGAGTTTGGAGTTATTTTAGTGAGTCAGTGTAGGAGGGTGGGAGAGAGTGTCAATCCTTTGTCCTTTTCATTGACCTTAAGATGACAGATAACACATCCTCCCTTCCCTAATACTTCAGGGTTCACAACCCACTGAAAATGAAGAGACAAGCATGTAAAATAAATGGACATCATAATACATACCAGCTTTATTATAACACTTGGGGCTCTTAAAAAGATAAGGCCCTGAGCTGTGCATGCTCCATTGATCTTGTCTTCCAATCAGATAATTGAGCGAGTGTGCATATGCATGCGCATTGTTTCCTGTTGTCTGTGTCCTCTGTGCACACCAGGTCCACGCTAATTGCATATAACTGAATCATTTCTCCTATAATTAAGGAAAAACCCCAAGTCTACTACCATACTGGTTTGATTTTTCTGTTGCTGTGCTACATGTCATAAAGAATCAAATAGAGGTGCATACCCCACCATCAAACAGGAAAACACTGTGGCCATCCCTCCATAGGCTGGGGCTATGGCTCCAATGGTGACTGAAGGCAGATGTGTCCATTGGGAAAGAATGTTTTATGGAAGAATTTTCTTTCCCTCTTTTTTTGGATTAGTGCCATTTTTCATATACGAGAATATTTAAATCGAAACTTTTTTTTTTCTTTTTCTTTTTTTTTGGGTCCGGTCATGGGGCCTGAACTCTGGGCCTGGTGCTGTCCCTCAGCTCTTCAGCTCAAGGCTAGCGCTCTACCACTTGAGCCACAGTGCCACTTCCAGCTTTTTTCTTTTTGCTTATGTGGTGCTGAGGAATCGAACCCAGGGCCTCTGGCATGCAAGGCATGCGCTCCACCACTGAGCCACCTTCCCAGCCCAATCGAAACTATTTTAAATGATGTCTTAGTCTGCAAAAGAAGAGGTCTTATTTGGGAACACTAGAATGTACTTATTTCCAGTATAGCAATGAAAAAAGGGGAAAGGTAATGTCTTCAGTGGTTTGTAGTTGTTGTTTTAAAGACGGGAGCTGGTGGCCCACGCCTATAATCCTAGCTACTCAGGAGGCTGAGATCTGAGGATCAAGGCTCAAAGCCAGCCCTGGCTAGAAAGTCTGGGAGACTCTTATCTTCAATAAACCATCAGAAAACTGGAAGTGGTGCTGTCAAGTGGTGGAGTGCTAGCCTTGAGCTGAAGAGCTGAGGGACAGCGCCCAGGCCCAGAGTTTAAGCCCCTGGACCAACAACAACAACAAAAAAAAAATGAATAAAGTTAGTGTTTAAGGGTAACTTAAATTTCAAGCTAAGACTTTTTTTTTTTTTTTGCATAAGTAGTCTTTAATGGGCTCACACCAGGAATCTGTGGATCTTAAGAACATCTATGAACTTGTTAATTTTCTTAATTCTTTCTGCCTGCTTCCACAGTCTCATAAGGGGTTTCTTCTTCCAGTAGTGGGAACTTTTTTTTTTAATAAGGATAGAGTGAATGGTTGCTTCTGCAATTCATAAGTTGGTAGCAAAAATTCAGAGATTGTGTTTCAGTTTAACACACATAAAAAGCAACTTTTAGTTAATTGAACATCATGCAACTTATCAATAGGAACATTTTTTGAGGGGGGGTCGGTCGTGGGGCTTAAACTCTGGGCCTGGGTACTGTCCCTGAGCTTTTCAACTTAAGGCAAACACTCTACCAATTGAGCCACAGTGCCACTTCTGGTTTTCTGGTGGTTTATTAGAGATAAGGGTCTCACAGACTTTCCTGCCAAGGCTGGTTTTGAACCATGATCCTCAGAGCTCAGCCTCCTAAGTAGTTAGGATTATAGGCATAAGCCACCAGTGCCTGGCTAGTATTTATTTTTGTAATGGTACTGGGCATGAATTCAGGGTCTGAGCACTGTCCTTTAGCTTTTTCTCTCAAGGCTGGTGCTCTGCTATTAGAGCTACAACTCTACTTCAGCATTTTGGTGGCTGATTAGAGATAAGGTCTCATGGACTTTCTGGCCAGGCTGGCTTGGAACTGTGATCTTTAGATCCTGAGTGGCTAGGATTACAGGCATGAGTCACTGGTGCCCAATTTTTTGTTCTTAATTTTTGTTAATTTTTGTTGTTGTTGTTGTTGGTCGTGGGGCCTGAACTCTGGGCCTGGGCACTGTCCCTCAGCTCTTCAGCTGTAGACTAGTGCTCTACCACTTGAGCCTTAGCCCTACTTCCAGCTTTTTCTGCTTATGTGGGGCTGAGGAATTGAACTGAGGGTCTCATGCATGCAAGGCAAGCACTCTACCACTGAGCCACCTTCCCAGCCCCAAGTTTATGTTTTTATTATCTTTAAATCGTACAAAAGGATTTCAATTCAACATGTCAATTTATGAGTATAACACATCTAGTACATGTTCCAAATAAACAAACCTGGAGACTTTGATAAATAAACATTTTGACCTTTTGTCTTTTTCTGAAAGTGTACCTATGCTTCTGGATGAAAGAGCCCTGTCCTAGATGAAGTTATTCATGTCACATCTTTGTAGGAACAGATCTAGTAGTACCCCACATCTGCCTTATCATCCTAAGGGAGGATGACATAGGTGCTTTCAATTAAAGTTTTGTTTTGTTTTTGCCAGTCCTGGTGATTGAACTCAGGGCCTGGGCATTGATTTTCCCTTTCACTCAAAGCTAGCATTTGAGCCACTGTGCCACTTCCGGCTTGTCTGTTTATGTGGTACTGAGGAATTGAACCCTGGGCTTCATGCATGCTAGGCAAGCACTCTACCACTAAGCCACCTTCCCAGCCCTCAATAAAAGTTTTAATACGTTCAACTTTTTAATCAATAAGATACCAGGACAATAGAGCCATGAAAAAGGGAATTTTTCTTCTTTTGGAAATATATGAGTGAATACGCTTGCACTGTGGCGAGTTCCCTTTTTGTTTCAGTAGTGGTAAAAGTTTGAATGGGAAAGTCCAACATTGATTTCAAAAGCAAATGGACTGTCTCTCTTCTCCCTTAAAAAAGAAAATAATAAAAACAGCCTTTGATGTTCATGAATGGGCTGCAGCATTCCCGCTGTCTGAGTGCTGGCCTGGGGCCTTGGCTCTTGGTGGTCATAAAGAATGGTCTCCATATTGCTCTCTGGCTGTAAGTGCTTTGTTCAATTTGTGTTCATTTACTTTAGAAAGAGCCAGCATTTTGGGAGTGAGACTGTCTTCCTTTTTCAGTCTTTGTGGTTTTTTTGGGGTACATTTTGAATATTGTTTTGTTTCATTCTCTGAAATCTGATCTGAACCCAAGACAGAGAGAGAGAGAGGCTGTACTCTGCCACTGCTGATAGGGAGAGAAGGCTGAACACACGTGGGTGGTAGACCCCACATTATCAGCCTTCTGAATGGTTTCCATAGCAATGGAGCCAACAAATTCCGGTGACGTGACAGGAAAATAAATGGGCCACATAGCCTCGAAAGAATACAAACATTTGGGCTTAAAACAGGAAACTTATACCACGTCTAGAATTTGTGTCATGGGCTTTACTGTTCCAAGTTTTTAACTGCTGATAGCACCAGTAATTAATACCAGAACATATGCAATTTTGTTGTGGCTTTCTGTTTTGTATAATTTTGGCAATGAGATTAAAATAAGAGAATCTCATGAATGTTCTCTTGTAACCCTCCCCCAATTCTTTCCCAATTTCAAAAGTCGCAAACAAAAGGATATGATGATTAGTTTGGAAAAATGGTCACTACCATGTTGTATATATCAGCATCCTATTTGAGCAAAACTAAAAACTTGATTAGATATGCAGGTTCTCTCTCTTTCTCTCTCTCCCACACACACACAAACAAACATGGCTTTAAACATGATCTTTTGATCTCAGCCTCTTGATTAACTAAAATTATAAGTGTGAGTCACCAGTACCCAGTCCACAGTTTTCTTTATCTTTACTTTGTTTCTTTCTTTTCTTCCTTTCTTTCTCTGTCCATCCTTCCCTCCCTCCTTCCTTCTTTCTCTCTTTCTCTTTCCCTTCCTTCCCTCCCACCCTCCCCCTTCTTCTTCCCCTTCCCCTTTCTTTCTCCTTTCCCTTCCCTCCCCCCCCTTTCCTTTTTCCTTCCCTCCCTTTCCTTCTCCCTCCCTCCCACCGTCCTTCCCTCCTTTCCTTCCTTCCTCTAAGTGCTGGTTCTTCAGTTTGAACTCTGGGCCTAAGCACATCCCTGAGCTTCTTTTTTGCTCAAGGATAGCGCTCTAGTACTTGAGCCACAGCACCACTTTCTGCTTTTCTAGTGGTTAATTAAGAGCCTTACAGACTTACCTGCCTGGGCTCACTGGAACCATGATCCTCCGATGTCAGCCTCCTGAGTAGCTAGGGATGAAGGCATAAGCCACTGTCACCTAATTCACAGTTTTCTTTTTTGGTCGGTCATGGGGCTTGAACTCTGGGCCTGGGTGCTGTCCCTCAGCTATTCAGCTCAAAGATAGTGCTCTACCACTTGAGCCACAGCGCCACTTCCGGTTTTCTGGTAGTTAACTGGGGATAAGAATCTCACGGACTTTACTGTCCAGGCTGGCTTTGATTTGTGATCCTCACATCTCAGCCTCCTGAATCGCTTTCTTCATGACAATGATCTTACATAAATGAGGCAAACTTGTAAGCATAGTGACAAGCTCCCCTGGAATCAGCGTTGTCTTCAGGCCTGAGGATGACTCATCAATGTGAGACTCATAGATCATTGCTTAGGAACATTAATGTTTGTTTATTTTCATAGAGTTAAAAAAACAACAACAACAAAAGCTGGGCACCAGTGACTCACGCCTGTAATCCTAGCTACTCAGAAGGCTGAGATCTGAGAATCACCAGCCTGTGCAGCAAAGTCTGTGAACTTTTATCTCCAGTAAATCACTCAGAAAACGAGAAATGGCGCTGTGGTTCACATAGTAGAGTGTTTGCCTTGAGCTGTAGAGCTGAGGGACAGCACCCAGGCCCAGAGTTCAAACTCCACCTAACATACACACATAAAAGAAAACAACAAACCCAGTAGACTACAGGGGAAAAAATAAAAGGAGGGAATCATAGGCTTGTCATTTTGTAAAAGAACACTTTTAAAGCTCTTTACCTTCTTTTTTGGCTAGTTCTGAGGGTTAAAGTTTGGGCCTGGGCGCTGTGCCAGAGTTTTTGTGCTCAAGGCTAGTGCTCTACCACTTGAGCTACATGTCCTCTTCCAGCATTTTTTCTTTGGGTAGATTTTTTATTTGTTTTGCTTCCCATCCCCCACCCCACCCCTTCTTTTTGGTAGTTTTCCGTAGAGATGAGAGTCTCCCTGACTTTCCTGCCCTGGCTGGCTTCAAAGTGTAATCCTCAGATCTCAGCCCTTCTGAGTAGCTAGGGTTAGAGTCATGAGCCACTGGCATCTAGCTTTATCTTTTTTTGGGGTCTATCTGTCCGTTGTGGGGCTTGAATTCAGGGCCTGGGTACTGTCCTTAAATTTTTAAACTTAAGGGTAGCACTCTACCACTTTTGAGCCACAGGTCTACTTCCAGTTTTCTGGTGATTAATTGGAGATAAGAATCTCATGGACTTTCTTGCCCAGGCTGGCTTCAAACTATAATTTTCAGATCTCAGCCTCCTGAATAGTTGTATTATAGGCATGAGTCACCAGTGCCTGGCTGCTTTTTACCTTTAACAGTGATAATTAACAACCTGACCTTAGGGTTATAAAGGGTTTCATATAGGCAGGAAGATTGGACAAAAGAGGAAAATAATAAATTGAACAGCTGGGAAGTGGCGCTGTGGCTCAAGTGGTAGAGTGATAGCCTTGAGCTGAAGAGCTGAGGGATAGCGCCCAGGTCCAGAGTTCAGGCCCCACAGTCCACACACAAAATAAATAAATAAATTAAACAGCTGATATTGCAAGGATAGTAATCTCAGTTGTAAATTACTGTCTTCATTAAATTCAGGGCTCTTTCCTGTGGGATGGGGAACCAACAGAGATATTTGCGCAGGAGTCAGATATACACAAATGTATTTGCAACTACTAGGTTATTTGTGTTTTGGGTTTTTTTTGTTGGTCCTGGGGCTTGAACTCTGGGCCTGGGCACTGTTCCACAGCTCTTCAACTCAAGACTAGTGTTCTACCACTTGAACCACAGTGCCACTTCCATCTTTTTCTGTTTATGCTAAGGAATTGAACCCAGGGCCTCATGCATGCAAGGCAAGCACTCTACCACTGATCTACCTTCCCAGCCCCAAGGTTATTTGTATTTTAAGTACTGTGCCAAGACTGAAAAAAAGTGGATATAGATACAGATACCATCTGAATGTGTGTGTGTGTGTGTGTGTGTGTGTGTGCGTGTGTGTGCGTGTGTGTGTTGGTATTGGGGCTTAAACTCAAGGCCTCACACTTGCTTAGCTTTTTTTTTTTTTTTTTGTCGTAGGGCTTGAACTCTGGGCCTGGGTCCTGTCCCTCAGCTCTTCAGCTCAAGGTTAGAGCTCTACCACTTGAGCCACAGCACCACTTCTGGTTTTTCTGGTGGTTTATTGGAGATAAGAGTTTCATGGACTTTTCTGGGCAGGCCTTGAACCGTGATCCTCAGATCTCTTTCTGAGTAGCTAGGATTCCAGGTGTGAGCCACTGGTGCTCAGCTTTTGCTTAGCTTTTTGACTTGAATGGCACTCTACTACTAAGCCACACCTCCACCTTCAGCTTTTTGCTATTTAGTAGCTTTTTGCTATTTAGTTGGAAGTAATTCTCTCAGATTGCTTCAAACTATGATTCTCAGATATCATCCTTTGAATAGTTAGGGTTTACAGGTATGAGTCACTAGCAACCTGACCTGAGTTCTTTTGGAAGAAAGCTTCTCCTTGTTTGTTCTAGATCTAACTGTTAACCATTCCTATTTATCAGATAAGCTAGCTACTATGTGCCTGTACACATACCTCTGTGTGTGTCTGTCCATCTGTCTGCCTGTCTGCCTGTCTGTTACATATGAAATGATGGTTCTGAGCCAAATGAAAGCTTCCCGTTAGGCAGGTATTCCAACCATATGGCAAGAATAATGTCACATCTGTTCATGGTGGCAAGCCATGTGAAGGTCTTGTGTGGTTTGAGATCACGCCTGCCTGCTGTCTCTGCCTTTGTATGACCCCATTTCTGTTCACCCTTCCTCTTTAGTTGTGTACATCATGTATTGTGTACCTCATTCATTCCAGTTCACCACCCACTTAGAATCTGGCATACTCTCTGTTGCTAAGCTGGACTGTTCAATGAATTCGCTGAAGCAAAAATTTATTCTGTCTTTATATGTGTGTGTGTGTGTGTGTATGCGCGTGTGTGTGTATGTATGTGACACACACCAATAAATATTATAAGAAATTATTTCAATGATGACATTGTTCTGCTTGCTAGTGCATCTTCCCACCATACTTCTTCATCAAGGAACTTAAAATATTAATTTCAAAGCTGTCAAAAAGAAAAAAGCAGGGATGAATGGAAGGAGATTTGCATATTGAATAATTAGGTATTTTGATGTTTTATTATTGAGAGCTATTGAAAAGGATTTTTTTGTTTAGAGGAAAGGTAATAGGAGCCAGGTGCTAGTGGCTCACACCTGTAATCCTAGCTACTCAAGAGGCTGAGATCTGAGGATTGCGGTTCAAAGCCAGCCCGGGCAGGAAAGTCTGTGACACTCTTTTTTTTTTTTTTTTTTGGGTCCGGTCGTGGGGCCTGAACTCTGGGCCTGGGCACTGTCCCTCAGCTCTTCAGCTCAAGGCTAGCACTCTACCAGTTGAGCCACAGCGCCACTTCCGGCTTTTTTCTTTTTTGCTTATGTGGTGCTGAGGAATCAAACCCAGGGTCTCAGGCGTGCAAGACAAGCGTTCTACCCACTGAGCCACCTTCCCAGCCCGTCTGTGACACTCTTATCTCCAATAAACCACCAGAAAACCAGAAGTGCATTGTATCTCAAGTGGTGGAGCGCTCATCTTGAGCTGAAGAGCTCAGGGACAGTGCTCAGGACCAGAGTTCAAGCCCCACAAGTGACCAAAAAAAAAAAAAAAAGAAAGATAATAGGTAAAATTCCTGTTTATAATATCATATAGGCTCAATTGAATGTAAATGTAAACAATAAGACTATTAAAATAAGGCTGGTGTGGTGGCACACTGTACCAGCACTCTAGGCTAGGTGTGGAGGTGAATTTGAAGCTGGCTTGGACTATATATAACAAGTTTTAGCCAACATGAGCTCAATAATAGCATACTGGTAAGCATGCATAAGGCTCTTGATTCAAATCCCAGCACCTCAAGGAAAAAAATAGATACAAGCGTAAGTAGGAAGCACAGGATAGCATTGTTGCTATGATTTAATTCTGAGCTTCCTTAAATGAATGTCAAAAAGGAAACTTACAAATGTGCTATATAAGTATCTGTTCTCGAGACTTAAGCACTTGATTTTAAAAGGAAGGTATTTTTTTTTCATGAGCTTCTGTGAACGTAGGAGGAATCATTTAGACCTGGCCTCTGTTTGCCTCCTCTGCCCACCAGGATCACCCAGTATACTCCTTACCAGCCAGAGGTGTCTCAAGGGAGGTTGGAGAGCTTACTTAACTACCAGACCATGGTGTGTGACATCACAGGCCTGGACATGGCCAACGCATCCCTGCTGGATGAGGCCACTGCAGCTGCAGAGGCCATGCAGCTGTGCCACAGGTGAGAGACTCAGCCTGGGATTCCTTCCAAAGGGAAACACCTTGCAGTCCCTTTCCTGCTGTGCACATATGCAAGCTCAGTGACTTTCCTCACATATATATGTGTACACACACACACCTAATAAACACATAGGGGTATGGATGATAGGTATTATAATGGACTTATTGTATCAGTTAACAAAAAGATCTCATATAATAGTATTTTTTCCCAAGTCACTATTTAACATTATATAATTTTACATAATAAGCCTAGAGTTAAGCCTAAATTCAGATGTGGTATAGTAACCCTGGAATATTACAATCCTGATACATTATGGTATACTTCCCTCACCTCCAAGAAACCAAAGCCCCTATCTATGCTACCTTCAGTGTAAGGCTTCATCCTTCCTTCTAGCAGGTGACTGCTAGAGCTCTCATTACATCTGATCTCAGGAAGAAACAATGAAGATTTCTAAGTTCTCTCCAGAGTTGCACAAAGCTGAGAATTTTGTGTATAAGGTGCAGGATTTGCTTTGAACTGCTTAGAGTTGATGAGCTACTCACACAGCAAATTCTTGACTTCCTTTCCCTCTTAATTTTCATTCCTGGAGATTTGCATTTAGACTCACCCTTATAAAACAGCATGTGAGTTTAGGTGTATGTGTTTAAATCTCAGTGATTTGTTATCATCATTATCACTGTTGTTGTTGTTATTGTTGGACATGGTACTGAAGTTTGAACTCAGCCTAGCCCTAGAAGACTTGAGCTATTCTCCAGCCCTCATTTACATATATATATTTACACACACACACACATACACAGAGTTCCTGTCCTGGGGCTTGAACTCAGAGCCTGGGCACCATCCCAGGGCTTTGTGCTCAAGGCTAGGGCTCTACAGCACAATTTCTAGCTTTTTAGTAGTAAATTGGAGATAGCATGGACTTTTCTGTCCTGATTGGCCTTTTACTGCAATTCTCAGAGCTCAGCCTCCTGAGTAGCTAGGATTATAGGTGTCGGCCACTGACAGCAAACCCCATTTAAGCTTTGACATCTCGTTTCTCCAGATTTATTTAGGCTCAAATTGTAAAAAGTATTGCACATTAGGTTATTATTTTTGTGTCCTTCCAACTCAAATTATGCTATTAAGTTTGCATTTATTACAAAAGTAATATCTGGTGCTGGGAATGAGGTTTAATGGTAGAGAATAGTTGCCTAGCATGCATGAGGTTCTGGATTCAATTCCTTGGTATGAGATAAACAAAAAATAAAACAAAATTAAAACAGAAGGCATAAAAATATTAGCACCTTAAGGTTATTAAAGCCAGGAGATTAATATTAGATAATAAAAAGTAATATCAGTACTTAGTGAAAAAAATCCAGTCAGTTGAATGGAATATAAAGTAAAACCTGACATTTGCTAGTCCTAGTCTCCCAAGGAAGACCTTGTTGAGTGTTCATTTTCTGTATTTCTGGGAAATTAAGTGGCTAGTACAACCTACATCCACATCCCACATATTTTTTTTCTTTTACCCAGATGTGCTTCTGACACAAACTGTTTATATCCACATATTTCTTTTCCTGGAACCATGGCATGGTTCCTGAGATGTAAGTCCTAGATCCAGCTTTGCTCTGTGTATTTCAGTATGCAAAATTTGGGCCATTTTAAAATTGCTAGTTGGTGGTGCTAAATTACTGGTGGTTCACGCCACCAGTAGAGGCTCAGATCTGAGAATTGGAGTTTGAAGCCAGCCCCGGCAGGAGAATCTGTGAAACTTTTATCTCCAGTTAGCCAGTAAAAAGCTAGAAGTAGAGCTGTAGCTGAAGTGGTAGAGGGCTAGCCTTGGCACAAGGAAGAGGGTCTAGGTCCTGAGCTCAAGTCCCAGGACCCGTGCACATGTGTCATAAACACACACATAGATTGCTGAATGGGGTTAGAATGAGAGTTGGATGTAAGTGGAACCGCAGCAGCTATCACTAGCTAGTAATGAATGACTCAGTACTTTTCCCACTGTGCTTAGACTTGTACTCAGTACCATGTTTGCTTTGCGTTCTTAGACTGAAAAAAAAAAAAGAAACTTTGTTTGCTTATTTATTTATTTATTTAGTCAGTGGTGGGGCTTGAACTCTGGGGCTTGGGTGTCGTCACTGCGCTCTTCAGCTCAAGGCTAGTGCTCTGCCACTTGAGTCACAGTGCCATTTCTGTTTTCGGGTGGTTAATTGGAGATAAGAGTTTCAGGGACTTTCCTGCCCGGACTGGCTTTGAACCATGGTCCTCAGATATCAGCCTCCTGAGTAGCGAGGATTATAGGTGTGAGCCACTGGTGTCTGGCTAGAAACTTTGAGATTTAAATGTTCATGTTTGAATGTGCCTTTTTTTTCTTTTCAACAGACACAACAAGAGGAAGAAGTTTTTTGTTGACCCTCGTTGCCACCCACAGACAATAGCTGTTGTCCAGACTCGAGCCAAGTAATTAATTTTATTTGTGTTTTAAAACTGGGTAATACCATGTTCACCTCTATCATTTCTCTCTTTCTCACTTTCAATCTGAATGGAGGTGAACCTGCTTTAAATGGAGGAGGTTGAGTTTTATTTATTCCTCTCACTTTCGTCAGGAAATCTCTCTGGTAAGTATATTGTCACAATTGAGGGGGACATGCATGGTGGGCTTAGTTGCCTTGATTTATGTTTTTGTTTTGTTTTGTTTTTTGTGCTTGTCCCAGGGCTTGAACTCAGGACCTTGCATTCTCCCTTAGTTTTTTTTTCTCATGGCTGGAACTCTGCCTCTTGAGCTATACTTCCACTTTGAGCCTTTTGCTGGTTTATTGAGGATTAGAGTCACTCAGATTTATCTGCCAAGACTGGCTTCAAACTGCAATGTTTAGTAATGTTTAGTCCTAAGCCTTCTGAGTAGCTAGGATTGCAGGCATGAGCCACCAGAGCCTTGCCTTGCCTTTCTCCGTTCCTTTCCTTTCCTTTCCTTTCCTTTCCTTTCCTTTCCTTTCCTTTCCTTTCCTTTCCTTTCCTTTCCTTTCCTTTCCTTTCCTTTCCTTTCCCTTTTTCCTCTTCTTTTCCTTCCTTCCCTCCTTCCCTCCTTCCCTCCCTCCCTCCTTCCTTCCCTCCCTCCTTCCTTCCTTCCTTCCTTCCTTTCTTCCTTTCTTTCTTCCTTCCTTCCTTCCTTCCTTCCTTCCTTACTTCCTTACTTCCTTCCTTCCTTCCTTCTTTCCTTCCTCCCCTCCCCTTCTTTATGGGGCTTGAACCCAAGGACTGGGTGTTGTCCCTGCTCTTTTTCACTCAAAGCCAGCACTCTACCACTTTGAGCCACAGCTCCACTTCTGATTTTCCGGTTAATTGGAAATAAGAGTCTCAAAGACTTTTTCTGCCTGGGCTGGCTTTGAACTATGAGCCTCAGACCTCTGCCTCCTGAGTTGCTGGGATTACACCAGTGCTACCAGTGCTAATGCCTGGCTTTCCTTTGCTTTATAGTAAGTTGTAGCATGGTTTCATCTTCTTGGTTTTGTTTTGTTTTTTTTTTTGGGTTCGGTTGTGGGGCCTGAACTCTGGGTCTGAGCACTGTCCCTCAGCTCTTCAGCTAAAGGCTAGCGCTCTACCACTTGAGCCACAGCGCCACTTCCGGCTTTTTTCTTTTTGCTTATGTGGTGCTGAGGAATCGAACCCAGGGCCTCATGCATGCAAGGCAAGCGCTCTACCACTGAGCCACCTTCCCAGCCCAGTTTTATCTTCTTGTAAAAAGAAAATTTGAAATATTAAATTCTTCTAGCTGTGGTGGCATATGTCTGTAATTCAGGAAGGCTGAAACTTTTGAGATTTGCCTGGGCTGTATAGCACAGTAAGTTCTAGACTACTGGCCTACAGAGACAGATCCTACCCAAAATTAAAAAAAATCATTTCAACAGCATTTTGGAAAGTTAGAAAAACAGAAGGAAAAAAATTGTGTTTAATTTATGTGTATTTCCTACCAATGTAGTTCATATCATGGCCATGAGTAGATTCAAGTGTGGAACATTTGTTTAGTACTACAATCAGCTAAAATAGACTCCACACAATTAGCCACTGAGTAGCATATTTGCTTTCTTCTTTGGAAACCCACCCCACCATGACAGAGGGGGTTTCTGGCATGTGATCATCACTTGAGGCCTTTAGGAATCCCAGGAAGTTCTTTTTCATCTTCCAGAGGTTTTTCCATTCATCTAAGACTAATGACTGATGATTCTGTTCATCTGTTGGGCCTTTTGCCCTGGGAAGTGATGCCCTTGACTCTCTCTCAGGAGTGGGTTCTGACAGGAAAGGCTAACGGGGAGGGGAATGGTCAGCGAAGAAGAGAGAGATGTAGCTGATGCAGTGGTTTGGGGTGAAGAGAGGCAAGGTGTGGGATGACACTGAGAGAAGGCCCAGAAAATGAATACTCTTTTACTGAAAAGAAATGGTAGGTTTTATTTATATACAATGAAGCCTGTTTGTTCTTTGCTCTCTTTCTAGATATAGGGGAGTCCTTGTTGAGCTGAAGTTACCCCATGAAATGGACTTCAGTGGAAAAGACGTGAGTGGAGTGTTATTCCAGTACCCCGACACTGAGGGGAAGGTGGAAGACTTCACAGAGCTCGTGGAAAGAGCGCACGAGGCTGGGGTAAGCAGACTCCTTTTGTGGGGGCTCAGGGTGGTCTATTGCAGTTTTTATGTTTGTCTTTGGGTGTATCTTCGTTTCTTTACCATTATCACATGGAATGGTGGAATTCTCCTTCCTATTCTTTCTCTTCCTTTATTCAGGCCACTCGTTTCCTGGCACATTGTAGGGACCCGGTAAATGTTAAAGGGGTACACAAGCATACAGAGTTTCCTGAATGTGAACTCTGTCATTCTGCCTGAGTTAATGTTATTCTCTGTGTATTCTCCATCTCTTCTCTGCAAAGGTAACAACCCTTTGACCCCTTCTCTCTCATTTCCTTTTCAGAGCCTGACCTGCTGTGCTACTGACCTTTTGGCTCTGTGTATCTTGAAGCCCCCTGGAGAGTTTGGGGTGGACATTGCCCTGGGTAGCTCACAGCGGTTTGGAGTGCCACTGGGCTATGGGGGACCACATGCAGCCTTTTTTGCTGTCAGAGAAAACTTGGTGAGGATGATACCTGGAAGGATGGTGGGGGTCACCAGGTAAAGCAGCTCCCGCTTCCTCTCTTTTATTATGGGTGTGATCTTTGTGGGTCCTCTTTTTTTGTCAGTCATGGGGCTTGAACTCTAGGCCTGGGTGCTGGCTCTCAGGTCTTCAGCTCAAGGTGAGCACTCTACTACTGGAGCCACAGTGCCACTTCTGGTTTTCTGGTGGTTAATTGGAAATAAGAGTCTCATGGACATTCCTGCCTGAACTGGCTTTGAACCATGATCCTCAGATCTCAGCCTCTTGAGTAGCTAGGATTATAGGCATGAGCCACTGGTGCCTTGCTAACTGAGTCTTCTCATATTTATGAATTATAGTAAACATTTAGAGAAAAATGGTAAGACTATTAGCATTCCTTTTTCTTTTGTAATGGACATTCAGTCTCTGTATTTCTGGTACAGAAACTGTATTTTCTCAGGATCTATTTCCCTTTTTTCTCTGTCTGCCAAGAAGGTTAGGGTGAATTTTAATCCTGTCTCCATCATTCTATTAGGTTGGTTTATTTCTAAGACATCCTTCACTGTTCCTAGCCTTAAATATATGTCTCAGTGCTTTGAAGATGGTTTAGGAACTGTTATGAATTTACCTCCAAACAACTTCACTGAGTTCACTTAAGCTAAGAAGGAAAGATGCTTGTTCATTGTGGCAAATCATGGTGCTGGGATTATCTGTGCTGACCATATGTAATTGTCTTGGTCCAGAGATGCCACTGGGAAAGAAGTATATCGACTTGCTCTTCAAACCAGGGAGCAACACATCCGAAGGGACAAAGCCACCAGCAACATCTGTACAGCCCAGGTAAATCACATCTGACCGCATGGTTCCCAGAACTGAGTTTATTGTAAACTGAGAAAACAGAGATGCCACATTTTGAGAGGTCAAATCTTGAAGTCTTTATTAAAAGGCCAGTGACTCTGTGGTGGACTCCTGTCTCAAAGACCAGCAGCCAGCAAATACATTAAACATTGTTAGGAAACTGAGCCATGAAGGCCAGAGATGAGAGGAAGAACAAAAACAATACCAACAAACCAACTGGGACACCATGGTGACTGGAGAACATCCAGAAGACAGGACATAAGCACCAAGATGTATGGCATGGGGTAATGGTGCTTGAGCTGGTCCAGGCCTAAATAGGGTCAGGTCAGGGGGCAGGGTCACAGGAAACTCCCTATTCCCAGGCACAGGACTGACAGGTTTAGTAATCTGTCATCCAAGCACCTGCCCCTGCCTCCAGGTATTTGGGCACACACGTTACCTGGGAGGTCGGGGCTTCAACTTCCTCCATCATGAAGACAAGATGCCAAACCCTACCATCCACCATGTGGCCAAGAAGGCGCTGGGCAGAGCTAGTCTCCCTATTTCAAGTTCATCACCCATTCCTTCTTATGCTGATCCATTGAGCAGGGGACAACCAAGAAATGACAAGGTCTTAGTAGTTGGATAAGAGTATGGTCTTACTAGAACCAAAATACATTGTTTTTCTACTGCTGCATGTACTATCTGTTTTAACTTTTTAACAAACCTAGGCAAGTACTCTACCACTTGAATTATGCTCCCAGTCCACCATTTTCCATGCCTATTACCAGTCCTGGGTTGGCTTCAGTTCATAGCTGTGAGGAATTTGGGGAAGGGAAAGGGGAAGGGAAATGATTCCATGGTGCCTGCAGTAAGGCAGTTCTTAGTATGGGTCAGGGAGGCTGGTGAGTGTTCTTTTAAGTCATTTCCCATCAGTATGAGGTTCTGAGTTGTTCACAGTTCACCATTAGTTTTCTCTATTTTTTGTGGTTTTTGTTTGTTGTTGTTTTTGGTCAGAGTCATACTAGTGAGTGAATATTTCATTGCAGTTTCAATTTGCATCTCTAAAAACAATAAGCATTTAAAGCATTTTTTCATTATTGTCTTTAAGAGATTCTAGATTCAATTTTTACCTTATTTGTCAAAATATTTGGAATTTCTTGGTCTTTATTTCTTTGATCCTTTGATACTGTAATGCCCTGTGAAGGTTTTAATTTCTTCCTCTGTTCTCCCCACCCCCATCTTCTTTTTTTCTTTTCTTTTTTTTTTTATCTAACACAGATTTGTTTTGCTATGACAAAGTTATGGAGAAATAGAAAAAGAGAAACATGTAAGGTACCAGTGGCTCACATCTGTAAACCTAGCTATTCAGGAGGCTGAGATCTGAGGATCACAGTTCAAAGTCAGCCCAGGGAAGGAAAGTTCCTGAGACTTTTATCTCTAACAACCAGAAAACTGGAAGTGGCGCTGTGGCTCAAGTGGTAGAGCACCCGCCTTGAGCTGAAGAGCTTAGTGACAGTGCCTGGGCCCAGAGTTCAAGCCTCATAACCAACAAAAAAGAAAACGAAAAGCATTTCCTCTTTCTCATGCAGGAAATGGGAGTTCCGACTCAGAACGACAGCTGTTAACTTGACAGCTGTTAACTTGCTGCCTTTGTTCTTTCTGAGCTGGGGGGGGGGGGAAATACACTTGGTCTGGTCTTTAACTCCCCCTTTAACCCCTGGAGGAAGGCTCTGAGTAAGATAGGCAGGGCTTTCCCTTGCCTAACTTGCCTTTTGTTCTTTATATTTTTACCCATTCTTGTAAAGTTCCCAGATGTTTATCATTTCAATGGAGAAGGTTGATTTAGGTAGTACCTTATCTTGCACCTAATCTTTAACATTTAAAAAGAGATGTACAGGGTGGAGACTTCATCTTTTTTTTTTCCAGTTTATTTCTTAGTTTTTCTTTTTGTGTTTGAATCTTTTGATAGTTACTAAAAATAGTCTAATTTGCCTATCTCCACCTTATCTATTCTGCCTCTTCTCCCCTAAACAACTGTGTCTCTTTTTAATTTTAAAAGGCAAGCAGAAACAGCCAGGTACCTGTGGTTCTTGCCTGTAATCTTAGCTACTAAGGAGGCTGAGATCTGAGGATCCCAGTATGAAGGCAGCCCTGGAAGGAAAGTGAGACCCTCATCTGGAAATGGTTAAAGCTGGAAATGGTTAAAGCTGTGGAAGTGGTAGAGTGTTAGCCAGTCTTTTCTGTCCAACTAAAGTGCCTCTGTTTTATAACATTTCCTGGAATGACTTGCTTTTTGACTATTACCTGTGTTGTTTGTGGCCAGCAGCCACTGAGGAACGTGAATCTTGTATCAAAGGAATTAACAGAAGGAATTGTAATCACCAGGTGTGCTGCTTGAGATCAACTAGCGGAGTTAGGGAGATAAATTTTTATCAAAGGAGTTAAAAGAACAAACTAACTGCCCAGTCTGTTGTACTGCTTGTTAGAAAGAGCAGTCTTCATCAATGGAGTTAAAAGAAGTAAAACCCCTTTCAAGGAGCTTTCTACCGAGCTTACCAGCCTCTTACAACTGTATCTGCCAGCCACCCTTGTTCCCAGCCCTGCTCCTCTCCAGCTGTAATGGAACAAAAATTGTAAACCTTGGGGAAAAAAATTAAAGAACAGCCCTCTTCCTAACCTTGGGTGATCAGGTATATTTATTTTTATTTTTATTTTTTTGTTGGTCATGGGGCTTGAACTCTGGGCCTGGCCGGTTTTCTGGTGGTTTATTGGAGATAGGAGTCTCACGGTCTTTCCTGCCCATGCTCGTTTCGAACCGTGAACCTCAGATCTCAGCCTCCTGAGTAGCTAGGATTACAGGTATGAGTCACCAGCACCCAGCTTGATCAGGTATATTTAGAATGTGAGCCTAACTCCTTGACACAGAGGAGGGAAAAAAAAAAAAAACCTCAGTAGATTGATAGCTATTATAAAAAGCTATACCAAGGAGCTCATGTGAATAGAACTTATACCTCCTCCAAATCCAAGACCTTCAAACTATTTATATTAGGCTTTTTATATTGTGCTTTTTTTAAAAAAAATTGTCAGTCATGAGGCTTGAACTTAGGGTCTGGGTGCTGTCCCTGAGCTTTTTCACTCAAGACTAGTAATGTACCACTTTGAGCCACAGTGTCACTTCCAGTGTTTTGGAGATAAGAGGCTCATGGACTTTCCTGACTGGGCTGGCTTTCAACTTTGATCTTCAGATCTCAGCCTATTTTTTTTTTTTTTTTTGGTCGGGTCATGGGGCCTGAACTCTGGGCCTGGGCGCTGTCCCTCAGCTCTTCAGCTCAAGGCTAGCCCTCTACCACTTGAGCCACAGTGCCACTTCCGGCTTTTTTCTTTTTGCTTATGTGGTGCTGAGGAATCGAACCCAGGGCCTCAAGCATGCAAGGCAAGCGCTCTACCACTGAGCCACCTTCTCAGCCCCTCTCAGCCTCTTAAATAGCTAGGATTACAGATGTGAGCCACGGGTGCCCTGCCTGCATTATTATTATTTTGTGCCAGTACTGGGACTTGAACTCAGGTCATTGAGTGTTTTTTGCTCTGGCACTCTACCACTTGAGCCCTGTCTCCAGTCTGGCATTTTGCTGGTTAGTTGGAGATAGAGTAACAAAGACTTTTCTGCTGTGGCTGTCTTTGAACATTGACTGTCAACTCTCACCTGGCGGTCCTAGTTATTAAATTTAACATTTTATTTTTTCGGTGCTGGGGATTGAAGAGAGGACTAGTGTGTGCCAGGCACACTACCAATAAACTACAGCCCAGCGTCATTCATCTTGTCTGAAACGCAGTCTCGATTGTTTTATTTAAGCTGTTAGGTTAAGTTAGCTGAAGTGTATTCCCTGAGTTTTTGAGTCATTTGGAAGTTGCTTGCTGCTTTATTCTTGAGGACTGAGTGTAAAATTCTCAGCTCTCACCTTCCATCTTCACATCAGTTGCTCCACGGGCTTTGAATGTTGCATACTGCCTTTTGTGCTTGTAGCAGACTATTCTTCCCTATTGTGAATCTGATTATGTTGCAGCATCCAGCCCTCCGCGCAGTGGTTAAATTTGAGGGTAGACATGCACTTTAACAATGGTTCCCAACGATCACAGGGAAGGCAGAAAAAGGAGCAATTTGTTTCGTTCCTGTTTTTAGTTTTGCCATCTCAAGACCTATGATTTCTCCTTGCCATCATTTTTTTGGGGGGGAGAGCTGGGGTTCTGTTTTGGGACTTGAACAGGGCCTAAGTGCTGTGTCCTCAAGGCTAGCACTCTATCACTATGAGCCACAGCACCAACTCTTGGTTTTCTGGTGGTTAATTGGAGATAAAGTCTCACGGACTTTCCTGCCTGGGGCAGGATCCTCAGCTCTCCTGAGTAGCTAGGATTATAGCCGTGAGCCACTGATGCCTGGCTTTTTTTTTGGTCGTGGTGCTTGAACTCTGGGCCTGGGCACTGTCCCTCAACTCAAGGCTAGTGCTCTACCCCACTTGAGCCACAGTGCTACTTCTGGTTTTTGGCGGTTTATTGGAGATAAGAGCCTCACAGACTTTCCTGCCCGGGCTGGCTTTGAACCATGATAGTCAGATCTCAGCCTCTGAGTAGCTAGGATGACAGGCATGAGCCTTTGTGTTTTTTAGTCACATTCTCATACCTGATTCCTTATTCTTTTAGGCCCTCCTGGCAAATATGGCTGCCATGTTTGCCATCTACCATGGATCCCACGGGTTGGAGCATATTGCTAGAAGGGTACATAATGCCACTTTGATTTTGTCTGAAGGTAAGTCTAATATCTGCTTTTGGCATAACAAGACTGGTAAATTTGATACAGTTGAAAACTTGGAACATAACCAATACTGATTGCAAAATTAAAAGTCAGATGAGAACATTTTTATTATCTATGATAGACTAAGTATCAATCTTAGGATATATAGGATTCTGATTCTCTTCTCCCTCCTAAAAGAACAAAAAGAATGAATGCTGTGATGGAAAAAATGAACACAGAACATTTAGAAAGAAAGAAAACTGCTCACTTCTGTACTCCTAGCTACTTGTAAAGCTGAAATCAGAGGATCACTGTTTGAAGTCAACCAGGGCAGGAAAGCTTGTGAGATTCTTACTTCCAATTAAGCACCAGAAAAGTCAGAAGTGGAGCTGTGGGCTTGTGAGTTAATTGGAGATAAGAGTCTCATGGACTTTCCTGCCCAGGCTGGCTTTAAATCAGAATCCTCAGATCTTAGGCTCCTGATTGTTATAGGTGTGATCCACCAGCATCTAGCTATTTAATCTTTTTCTGAACTTTAAAAGCTTGTACAAGTTCTTTATAATTTAACATGTTCATTTAAATGTTCAGTGCTTCTTGGTGGAAGTCACTTCTTCGATCATGTATTTAACTTATTTTTAAAGTATGCATAGGAACACTGGCCAGGATCAAGAACAGCCTATAGTAGAAGTTACCTCTTTATTTCTCTATGAAGTAAAAGTAGCCATGGAGCCGGGTGCTGAACTTGAGGCTAGTGGTTCTCCTGTCTTCTACAGGTCTCAGGCGAGCAGGGCATCAACTCCAGCATGACTTATTTTTTGACACCCTGAAGGTTCAGTGCGGCTGCTCAGTGAAAGAAGTTTTGGCCAGGGCTGTTCAGCGACAAATCAATTTTCGGTTATTTGAAGATGGCACAGTAAGTCAAACTTTCAGTATCGTTGCCAGTTATACTTTTCTGTGTTCTCTTCATAAGATCTTGGCAATTTACTTAGATTTTTTTTTATCACAATCTTAATTTTTTGGTAAGCAGTTTTCATGTCTAGTTTGGAATACTATGACCTTGTCAAATAAAACACAAAGACTTATTTTCAACTTTCCTCAAGACTGTGTGTTTTCACAAAATTCCCAAAACTGTTCAAGATACTCACACAAGTGATCTGTGATACAATAATGCAAATGTAGGCTAGAAGAGGTTCACATCCTCTGTTCCAGTGGGTATGTATTTCAGTCACTGCAGATGTCTAAGCCATGTGAAGTCTGGTCTGGTGTAATTCCTTTCCCATAAAGCTCAACTTGGACACAATGCCACCCCTGATGCCTTGGAATAACTGAGGACTTTTTAACTTAAAAAATTCTTATTGTAAAGGCGATATGCAGAGGGGTATATAAGTACAGTTATGTAAGTCAGGTAATGGAGCTTATTTTTTGTAATCAATGTTTACTTACTTAATTTATTTTTTGCCAGTCCTGGGGCTTGAACTCAGGACCTGGGCACTGTCCCTCAGCTCTTCAGCTCAAAGCTAGTGCTCTACCACTTGAGCCACAGCACCACTTCTGGCTTTTTCTGATTATGTGGTGCTGAAGAATCAAATCCAGGGCCTCATGCATGCAAGGCAAGCACTCTACCACTGAGCTATCTTCCCAGCCCTATTTAATTAAAAAAATTTTTTTTTGCCTGCATGGGAGCTTGAACTCAAGGGCCTCCCATTTGCTCAGTTTGTGTGCTTGGCTGGTGCTCTCCCAATTAAATCATGCCTCTAGCTAGCTTTTCTGCTAGTTAACTGGAAAAAAGAGTTTCGTGAAATTTTCTGTGAACTGCAGTCCTCTAGCTCTCAGATTCCTGAGTAGCTGGGATTACAGGCATGATCTACCTTCTTCAGGCATGACTGAGAATTTTAGTCTCCGTGATGGCACTTGCACGTGAAGTAGGGAGACTGGATCTAAGTAATCACCTGGCTCTCACAAGCCATCCTGGTGCCTAACTGGGTGACAGGGGCTGTCCACCCAGCTCCAAAGACCTAGAGGTGAGATAAGCTGTCCTTTGAATTGCAGATGTCTAGCTCAGTTGATAGAGCAAGGAGGGCTCTATTTCAGAGGATATGCAGATGTATCATGTTACAAGATGATATTACTTAGACCTGGTCTCCTTACTACACAGTGATCTTGGAATTTAGAACTGATGGTGCCCATTTTGCTTTTGTTTCTGTAGCTTGGTATTTCCTTGGATGAAACAGTCAATGAAAAAGATCTAGATGATTTGTTGTGGATCTTCGGTTGTGAGTCATCCGCAGTAAGTAAAATAGACACACACATTCTTTATAATGACTGTTAGAGATAGTATCAAAGATTGTTTTAACTCTTGTAGTCCTGACTTTTAGGAGGTAAGTTCAGGTATAAAACTAGGCAGCCCCCAGTTCAACTTATGGCAGTGATTGACCTTTGTTCCTTCTGACATCAATGACCTATTTGGAAGGATTATTAATAGTGCTTAATTGAAATTATCCCAAATACAAGATTAATGACATTGGCATCTTGTTTCAAATCAATTCTGGGTAAGATATGATGCTTATTCATTTAATAAGTAATTATTGAGGACCTAATATGTGCCAGGTACTATGCTACTGCTTGAGACTACAGAGGTGAATATGTGTGTGTGTGCGTGTGTGTGTGTGTGTGTGCATGTGTGTGTGCGCGCATATCGCCTTTACAATAAGAATTTTAAGTTAAAAAATCCTGTTATTCCAAGGCATCAGGGGTGGCATTATGTCCAAGTTGAGCCTTATGGGAAAAGAATTACACCAGACCAGACTTCACATATATATACATATATATATATATGTATAAATATACACACATATAAACAAATATATTAATATACAGATACATATATACACACATATGTATGTGATAGTCCAATTTTTTTTGTGTATGTGTGTGTGTATACGTGTATACACACACTCATACCAGTGGTGACAGTCCAATTGTGTGTGTGTGTTTGTATCCTGGCCCTGGGGCTCAGTTACTGTCCCTGAGCTGCTTTTGCTCAAGGCTAGCACTTACCACTTAGTCACAGCTCTACTTCTGGATTTTTTTTAGCAGTTAATTGGAAATAAGAGCCTCATGCCCAGGCTGACTTTGAACTGATATCCTCATGTATCTGCCTCTTGAGTAGCTTGGATTATAGGTATGAGCTATAGGCACCCAGCCCCAAATGTTTTTAATTAATGGAATACATTTTATCTATTTTTCTTTTGTTGCTCATGTTCTTTCTTTCTTTCTTTCTTTCTTTCTTTTTCTTTCTTTCTTTCTTTCTATCTTTCTCATGAGGCTTGAACGAAGGGCCTGGGCTCTGTCTCTGAGCTCTTGCTCAAGGCTAGCACTGTACAACTTTGAACCACAGCACCACTTCTGGTTTTTGAGTCATTTATAGGAGATAAGAGTCTCATGGAGTTTCCTGCCCAGGCTGGCTTCCAACCATGATCCTCAGATCTCAGCCTCTTGAGTAGCTAGGATTACAGGCGTGAGTCCTGGTGTCTGGCTGCATTTTGTCTTTTTTTTTGTCTGTCATGGGGCCTGAACTCTGGGCCTGGGCGCTGTCCCTCAGCTCTTCAGCTCAAGGCTAGCACTCTACCACTTGAGCCACAGCACCACTTCCAGCCTTTTCTGCTTATGTGGTGCTGAGGAAAGACCCAGGGCCTCATGCATGCTAGGCAAGCACTCTACCACTGAGCCACCTTCTCAGCCCAGCATTTTGTCTTTTAAATGAAGTCTGTAATTCATTTTGTGTGATTTGTGGCCTAGCTTCCTGGAAGCCTGGATGTCCACACACATTTCCAGGTACAACTTCTGTCCTTGAGCTTCTGTTTTCTCTCCATCTAGGAATTGGTGGCTGAAAGCATGGGGGAAGAGAGAAGAGGTATTCTGGGGTCTACATTCAAGAGAACCAGCCAGTTTCTCACACATCAGGTGTTCAACAGGTTTGTGTGACTTGATGACTTTCATATCTTTTGTCTTGGCACAAGCTAGGGAGCTCCTTGGGGAGCTACTTCTGACAGCAACCATCATGTAGCTTAGGTTATTGTGGCTTAGCTATGGCTCACTGGTAAATCAATATGCCTCATTGAGCCAAGCATATCTAGTTTCCTGATGGGTATTTTCTGCTGGCACAGTAAATTCATATAGAGGAGAATTTGTAGATATAGTTGGCCAGGCTGAATTTTCTCCTCCAGAATCTTATATCCTCTTCTTTCCAACCTTCCTCTTGTGCTTACAAATAGCTTTTTTGTTTGTTTGTTTTTGGCTGGTTGTGGGGCTTATACTCAAGGTCTGGATGCTGTCCTTAAGCTTTTGTGTTCAAGTCTAGCTCTCTGACACTTTGAACTACAGCTCTACTTCTGGTTTTCTGGTGGTTAATTGGATAAGAGTCTCATGACCTTTCCTGCCTGGGCTGGCTTCAAACTGCAATCCTCAGATCTCAGCCTCCTGAGTAACTAGGATTATAGGTGGGAGCCACTGGCACTCAGCTTCTGATGGCTTCTTTTTATCAGCCATCCTCTGAGGTCTATGGGGGTATAGGCCCTTTCTTCAGATGTAGTTGACTGTTTGCCATGGTCAGAATTGCTCTTTAGTTTGAAGATAGATCTCAGTGTGTCTTACTCTCATAAGGATGTGTGTGGTTCTTGTCTAATTTTCTTGGCCCTAACCTCGTGTTTTATATCCACAGCTATCATTCAGAAACAAATATTGTCCGCTACATGAAGAAACTAGAAAACAAAGACATTTCCCTTGTTCACAGCATGATTCCACTGGTAATTGTTTTTGACTTTGTATTCACCTCTAGTCCTTACCCTGCCCAGACTCCTTTGAATCATATCTCATGCTACAAGAGGGAAAAGAGGTGGCTGTATGGGGAGACGGTGGGGTTGATACGTGGACTGTAGGAAATCACTAATGTGATACATTTTGCCTGTGTTTCCTAAAGGGATCCTGCACCATGAAGCTCAACAGCGCCTCTGAACTGACAGTAAGTAGCCTGTTCTCTGAAGAGGGTACTTTCTGGGGCAGCTTTCCAGTTACTACAGAGGAGTTACCAGGACTGTGACTTCATAAGTGCTTTTTATGTATTTTTCTTTTTTTGATGCCAGTCCTGGGACTTGAACTCAGGACCTAGGTACTGTCCCAAAGCTTCTTTTTGCTCAAGTCCAGCCCTCTACCATTTGAGCCACAGCACCACTTTTGGCTTTTTCTGTGTATGTGGTACTGAAGAATCAAACCCAGGGCTTTATGATTAATTTTTTAATTTTAAAAAAAATTTTTTTTTTTTTTTGGTCGGCCGTGGGGCTTGAACTCTGGGCCTGGGTGCTGTCCCTCAGCTCTTCAGCTGAAGGCAAGCGCTCTACCACTTGAGCTACAGCGCCACTTCCACCCAGGGCTTTATGGATGCTAGGCAAGCCCTCTACCACTGAGCCACATTCCCAGCTCAATAAGTGCTTTTTCTTAACCTTGTTCCTCAGTCGTATGAGAATGCCTCGCAGTTTTCACAACTTGCTAATTAATTATTAATAATTACTATTATTGATAGTAATAACATTATTGTTGATTGTAATCAATTAGTAATTAGTAATTAAATGTTGTTACTATTTTAGGTGGACTTCCCTGTATTGCCCAGCCTATCTTTTTTTTTTTTTAATTTTGTTTTCTTGTAAAGTTGCAATACAGAGAGGTTATAGTTACATCAGTAAGGTAATGAGTCTGGAGCTTGAACTCAGGGCCTAGCCACTGTCCCTGAGCTTCTTTTGCTCAAGGTAGCCCTCTACCACTTGAGCCACAGCTCCACTTCTGACCTTTTCTGATAGTTTATTGGAGATAAGAGTCTGACAAATTTTCCTGCCAGGGCTGGTTTTGAACCATGATTCTCAGATCTCAGTGTCCTGAGTAGATAGGATTACAAGGGTGAGCATCTGCAACTTATTCTTTTGTATTTGTGACAATTCACATGATGCATATTTGTGACAATTCACATGATGCATAGGAAATCATGTTGTATTGCATAGGGTTTTTAAATTTACTTTCGTGCCATGGTTTGTTCTGCTTCGTGAAGAGCTGGAATAGTATGTGTCCACAGAAGTCTGTTCAGGGACCTTTTTGTTCTTGTATAAGTCCATTGTGAAGCATGCATGTTGCACTTGTGCGGTGCACATAGTGACTGTACTTTACAAGAGTGTGGCAAGAATTAAATGAGTTAATATGCCCAGCACTTTGAACAGTCCCTACACATAGGAGGCATTGTTTGTATTAGGGATTGTTGTCATCATTATTATCACTGAAGTTGTTATTATGTTTTCCCTCCCCTCTTACTCTTCAGCCCATCACGTGGAAAGAATTCGCAAACATCCACCCCTTTGTGCCTCTGGACCAAGCCCAGGGATACCAACAGCTTTTTCGAGAGCTTGAGAAAGATTTATGTGAACTCACAGGTTATGACCGGATCTCTTTCCAGCCTAATAGGTAAGGGGATTTCTTTCCCTCTTTTTTTTTTTTAAAAGACTAGTTGTAAAACACCCACTCTAAAAGTCGGAGGCTTAACACAGTGATTATTTTGCTTCATTCCGTGCATTGACTGGACACTTCTACTCACCAGGATGGTGAGGCCTCACTCACATAACTAAGAGGCTGGCGATGGTTTGTTGGCTGGAGTGTAGTTGGTGACTCTGAGCAGGGCCTTGATTTTTTTTTTTCTGTATGGGCTTTTTCCTGTTGTTTCTTGAGCATCTTTACAGTGTGATGTCTGGATTCAAAATGGAGTGCTCCAAGGCAAAGCAGGCAGAAGCTGTGAAATGTTTACAGCCCAGCTTTTGAAGTTACACAGTACCTTGTTCTGTCTGTAATAATAAGCCACACTTCCAACCTAGACTGTTAGTGGTAGGGAACAGCAGATGGTTCTGCACATTGGGAGACATCTTTGGAAATGAACACCTTTGGAAATGAACACTTTGGAATTGACACCTGTCAATGATATCACATAAAAATAAGATTATAGCAGAGCACCAATGGCTCATGCCTGAAATCCTAATTCCTCAAGAGTGAGGATTGCGGTTTGAAGCCAGCCCAGGCAGGAAAGTCTGTGAGACTCTTATCTCCAATAAACTACCCAGAAAGAGCTGGAAGTGGCACTGTGGCTCCAGTGGTAAAGTGCTAGCCTTGAGCAAAAGAAGCTCAGGGACAGTTTCCAGGTCCTGAGTTCAAGCCCCAAGACTGGCAAAAAAAAAAAGAAGTAGAAGAAAGAAAAAGAATTAATACCATTACCAAGAAGCTTTATATTCAAACTGACTTGTGAAATAATAATAATAGCAGCAACAACAATAATAATAGAATAAGAAGATTATAGCAGTGTGTGTGTGGTGGGGTATGCTTGTAATCCTAGCACTTGTGATCTTAGGACAGGAAGATACTGAGTTACAAGCTAGTTTAGACAACATAGCAAGAATTTGTTTCAAAAATAGCCCAAAACAAATGAAACAAAAATATAAAAGAATAAGACTTTAAGCACACAAGGTAACTCCTAACAAAAACTAGCATCACAATATAATAGTACCCGAAGAGCTTGGGTTCTACTTTGGTTCTGTCACAAACTTTAAAAAGACCTCCCCTCTTCAGTCTTTTTTTGGGGGGTCGGTTATGGGGCTTGAACTCTGGACCTGAGTGCTGTCCCTCAGCTCTTCAGCTCAAGGCTAGCGCTCTACAACTTCAGCTTCAGTGTCACTTCCAGTTTTCTGGTCGTTTATTGGTGATGAGTCTCATGAACTTTCCTTGCCCGGGATGAACCATGATCCTCAGATCTCAGCCTCCTGAGTAGCTAAGATTACAGGCCACTGGTGCTTGGCTAGCCCTCATTTTTTAAAATCTATAAACAGTGATTTAAAAAGTACAAGCTTTCAGCAAAATTTCCTTGGCACTTGTTAAAATATTTCCTGGGCACACTCCAGACCTCCTGATTGCAATATGCAGGAATTAGGACTAGAAATCTTTCATTTCATAAATAGGAAGGAACTGACCAAATTTTCATGTACTTTTATTGACAATATCATTCAGCTTTTCAAATGTCAAAGTGAAGAAACTTCGCCCTCTAGTGGTACAATGTGATCACATCTTCAGTGTCCTAGGGTCATTTTTCAAGATCATTTGCCATTAGCTCTTACATAGTTAAGGTGATTTCCTCCCCAGGATCCTAGAAAGCTTAGCTTTCTAGGAGAAGAGTCTCATGGATTTTTCCTGCCTGCTTGGCTTCAAACCACAATCCTCCCATCTCAGCCTACTGAGTAGCTAGGATTACAGGAGTGAGCCACCAGTGTCCTGCTCAAGTGTGTGTCTTAAAAGCTACTCCAGTGATTCCAACTAGCAGCCAAGGTTGAAAACTACCATCTTATTTTACTTCTGTCGAATACTCTGTCTTTGCCCTAATTTTTCTCATTTTGTTTTCTTTTTTTGTCAGTTGTGGGGCTTGGACTCTGGGCCTGCGTGCTATCCCTCAGCTCTTCAGCTGAAGGATAGATCTCTACCACTTGAGCCACAGTGTCACTTCCAGTTTTCTGAGTGGTTTATTGGAGATAAGAGTCTTGAGGACTTCCTGCCTAGGCTGGCATTGAACCATGATCCTCAGATCTCAGCCTCCTTAGTAGCTAGGATTACAGGTGTGAAGCACTAGCCTTTTCTCGTTTTTCTCATTCTTTTTATTGATAGCCATTCCAGTATTGCAGGATGTTAGGGATTTTTTTTTTTTTTTGCCAGTCCTGGGACTTGAACTCAGGGATTGGGCACTGTTCCTGAGCTTCTTTAACTCAAGGCACTCTACCACTTGAGCCAGTATCACTTCTGGCTTTTTCTGTTTATGTGGTACTGAGGAATCGAGCATGCTAGGCAAGCACTTTACCACTAAGCCACATTCCCAGCCCTAGGGATCTTTATCAGGATAGAGTTTCTGGAAGTGATCTTATCTAGCTCCCCAGAGTCACTGAGAGAGCATCCATTCCATAAAATGAGAGAGATGGGCTGTGTACCATGTTTAGGCTTGTCTGACATATTCATGGTCCTAAGGAGGTGTTGCCTTGTCAGAGGGTAAAATACTTTGTTAGTTGGGGCCATGCTTCAGGGAAAGGAGGAAAGGATGCACATGTATTCCGTATCAGTGAGGTGATCTTTTTATTGTTATTTTTAACAGTTTTACAATCTTGTTTTGGTTTGTTTGTGCTAGTCTCTGCATGGATGTATTGTATATTCTGGTTTTATTATTGTTCTGTACCGTAGAACTATCTAAACATTGGCTTGATTAATTCATCATTATTTACAGTTGACTAGTGTCACAGCTGAGGGATTTAGATGGGCTTCATATTCATTATATGAAGAGACAAGATTTCTGGACGGCACGGAGAAAGAATTTAGTGCACTGGATCACCACAGAAGTGCTGTTCACAGAGGAGGTGGTCATAACTGTCCCAGGACCATCTCCTAGAATGGTGATTTATACCTAATCGGAGTTAGTTACACTATTTATATGTTCCTAAGAGTCTAGTCATGAAACAGTTTTGAATCTGAAGATGTTTACTCTGGTGTTACTCTATGATTTAAAAAATATAAATGCAACATTTAGGAAAGAGCCTTAGTGATAGAGTTAATTTTTATAATTGTTGTAATCTATATATTTCAGGTTTTTATTGTTGTTTTTTTTTAATTTTTGAGACAGGTTCTTGTGAGCTGTGCATGTCAGGCTGCCCTCAAACTCTTGATCTTCCTGCCTCAGCCTCTCAAGAACCTTATGCTGTCATGCGCCTTATCCTAGTTACTCATTTATTTGGTCAAATCACAAACCTAGGGAGTCTCTTTATAGCTTGGGATAGACACGATCTTATGCCTGTTTCAGCCTCTCATGTGCTGAAGCTTATCCCTGATTTTTCATTTATTTGCTCAAACCACAAGCTCTTTATAATTTGGTGCAGAGAAGAGTCAAATAATGCTGAATTCCCTTTCCATCTTCCACTGAGCTTAACTTGATTCACTTTGACTTGTTCCCGTAACATTGTGCAACCTTAAAATCCCTCAGCAGCAGACAAATGCATAGGAGTTATTGATTAAGAGTTATAATGTTGGGGCTAGGAAGGTGGCTCAGTGGTAGAGTGCTTGCCTTGCATGCATGAGGCCCTGGGTTCGATTCCTCAGCACCACATAAGCAAAAAGAAAAAAGCCGGAAGTGGTGCTGTGGCTCAAGTGGTAGAGGGCTAGCCTTGAGCTGAAGAGCTGAGTGACAGCGCCCAGGCCCAGAGTTCAGGCCCCATGACCAGACCCCCCCCCCAAAAAAAAAAAGTTATAATGTTGAAGGGAGACAGGAATAGTTAACACCTTCCATGGGACACACAAGTGAAAGACAAGACAGAATTACAGTTAAATCACTTGGCTTCTAAAGTTGAGAAAATCGTTTGTGTTTTATTTTTGTTTGTTTGTTTTTTAAATTGCAAATTGTGATCATTAATAACATTGAGATGGACACTGGATTGTTTTCCCAGCGTCTCGTCTTGAGAAGGTTCTTAGTCTAAAGTGTGACCAGGCCTGCTAGTGACTCAAAACTTACTGTGCCTGAGAAACATCTGGAAGGGTTCTGAAATTGCTCAGCCCCAGGGTTTCTGACTCAGTCAGTCTGAGAAAGGGCCCCCAAATTTATACTTCTAGCAAATTCCCAGGTGATGCTGGATACCACACTGTGAAAAGTGTTTTAAGCTGGACACCAGTGGCTCATGCCTGTAATTCTAGCCACTCGGGAGACTGAGATCTGAGGATTGCGGTTTGAAGCCAGCCTGTGCAGGAAACTATGAAACTCTTACAATAAACAACTTCAAAAAGCTGCAAGTGATAGAGTGCTTGCCTTGAGCAAACAAGAAGTTTAGTGACAGCACCCAGATCCAGAGTTCAAGCCTTAAGACTGGCCAAAAAAATAGAAAAAGAAAGAAAAGTGTTTTAAAAGTTCTCAGACCTGGCTGCCTGTTTGCATTCATTATCTGGGAGCTCTGAGGATTACTGATGCACAGACCAATTCCATGTTAGTCTTCTCCCGCAGGAACCAAGCAGCAGAATCTGTAAGCAGGGATTGTGAGCTGCCTCACTGGGTTGGAGAAGGGACTGACCTGAGGAGCACCACAGAGGACAGTCTCAGCTGGACTATTTACTATTGATAGTTTCTCTCTTTGAACTTCGAAACTGAAGCCCAGGCAAACATCCTGTGCATATCACAGATGGTTTTGGGCAAGAAGGGGTGGTACTTACTATTTGCCATCTCTCTGCCCTCCTTTCTTAGCTCTTGGTTAATTTGGAATGGGAATGCTCTGAAGGCCAGACATTGGAGACCTGTAAGCCCCAAATATGGAATGATTACACATGTCAAGAAAAAGAGAAAACAGGGTGAAGAAAGCTATCTTTGAGGGAATTCTGCTTCTTCTCTCTCCTCTCCCTTTCCCCTGTCTGACATACGTAGCTTGGAACTATGAGACTCACTTGATTGAGCTGGGCGCTGGTGGCTCATGCCTGTAATCCTAGCTACTCAAGAAGCTGAGATCTAAGAATCTAAGTTCAAAGCCAGCCTGAGCAGGAAAGTCTCTGAGACTAATCTCTAAGCTTCTGCTGTGGCTCAAAATGGTAGAGTGCCATACTGAGCATAAATAGCACCCAAGCCCTGAGTTCAAGCCCCACAATCAACAACAACAACAAAAAGACTCAATGGAAGGTCTTCATCTCATCCTAGGAATACTTATAGCTACCAGAAACTAAGCCGGTCCTATATGTACCTAGCAGCTTCCCAGTTAGCTTGTTTCCATGTTATCATTTAAGAACATAGTCTTAGGTGGCTTTATGTCTATTCCTTGTGTTCTTTTTTGTTGTTGTTGTTTTATTTTTTTGGTCCAGTTGTGGGGCCTGAACTCTGGGCCTGGCCGCTGTCCCTCAGCTCTTCAGCTCAAGGCTAGCGCTAAACCACTTGAGCCACAGCGCCACTTCTGGCTTTTTTCTTTTTGCTTTTGTGGTGGTGAGGAATCGAACCCAGGGCCTCATGCATGCAAGGCAAGCGCTCTACCACTGAGCCACCTTCCCAGCCCTTGTGTTCTTTTTTCCTGAGTATCCTCACTAGTCAAAGATTAATAAAACTAGAGACCTTCTGTTCTCAGACAAATTGTTCACCTAGGGGAATTGAACCTTATTTAACATCTAAAGAAAGGGAAGGTGATAGAATGCAGACCTATACATTCTTGAATGGCTGATTCAATCCCTTGCTTGCTCTAGTGGTTTTCAGCCTTAATTTCAGCCTTGCATTTCTGTTTCTGTTGGTTTGTTTTTGTTTTGTCAGGCATGGGTTTGAACTTAGTGCTTGGTCCCTGAGCTCTTTCCCTCAAGGCTAGAGCTATACCACTTTGAGCCACAGCACCATTTCTGGTTTTCTGGTGGTTAATTGGAGATTCTTACAGACTTTCTTGCCCAGGCTGGCTCTGAGCCCAGATCTTCAAATCTCAGACTCCAGAGTAGCGTAGAGGTATGAGCCTCGGGAATTTTGCTCAGTGGGCGGATCTTGTTTTAAGGCTATCCTGGGCCAAAAAGCAAGACCCTATCTCATCCAACGATCTCAAATAATAATTAATTTAAAAGAATGAACTTAAAAAGATTTTTTAAATCACATAAATGTATTACTCTGATAATAATAAAAAAAAACATTAATTTCACCTGTGTGCATATGACAGATGAGGTAACCAGGATCTAGAGGGATCATTTACTCGGAACCAAACAGCTTTGCGACGGGGTAGAAGACCAATGAAGATTTTGATACTACAAGCAAAAGAAGCTCCAGGATGCCCAAATCAAACCATTTTGTTGGTTTTCTTAGAAATGAATAACTTTAATACATTGGTGTTACAGGAGAGTTTTAATAACACTCCCCATAAAAGAGTTCGTGGTTGCTAGCTATGGAAAATGTCTTGGGTTTTCTTGAGCTGAAAAACAATTTATTGGAAAATTTGCAGAGGTGATTTTTTTTTTAAAGGCTAGAAAATTGGTCTTCAGAGATGAGCCAGACTAGAGCAGCTGGCGTTAGAGAAAAATTTGGAGTCATACTAGGGATGGAAAAATCTTTAACTGTCTATTCTTTGGGTTCTAGATTTATGCAGATTTGGGCTGGATATTATATTGGCTGGAACTGGGCCACATGTCTCTGTTAATGAATGTTTAGTGGCTGAATAGCTCTGATCCCTTCCTTCCTTCCTTCCTTCCTTCCTTCCTTCCTTCCTTCCTTCCTTCCTTCCCTTCCTCCCTCCTTCCCATTTTCCCATTCCTCCCTCCTTTCCTCCCCCCTAGCTCAACAAAGTATGTTAAAGAGTACGTGTTTGTCATTGTGATGAAGTCCAATATATTTATTTGTAATTTTATGGGCTGTACGTTTTTTGGTCCTAGGATTGAACTCAAGGTGGCTTGAGCGTGCTAAGCATACTGATAAGGCTAAGGCTTTGGTGATTTGTGTAATTACATAGCTGTTCTAGTCTCTTGTTCTCTATGGAGTTTCTCATGGATTCTTTGTAGAGTGAGTCTGGGTTTTAGACGTTGTCTGCTGGTTTTCCCTCATTTAACACATAAAATACAGTAGTTCTTTCCTCTGCCTGAGTGAACATACACAGGAGGCTTTATTTTCTAGGAGAAGCTTGTCCTCCTTTTTTGTGTGGCCCTAACTTCCCCACGCACTGGTCTAGTCCTTCCTGCAGCCAGCAAAGCTACTACCCCTTCATCTTAAACAGATATCCCAGCTGCTCCTTCACATATAGTAGTGATAATTTCTCTAGATGGATTATGCAAATAAGCAGGGTTTTTTTGGTCAGTCATGGGGCTTGAACTCGGCCTGGATGCTTTCCCTGCACTCTTCAGCTCAAGATTCTACTGCTTGAGCCACATTACTACTTCTGGTTTTCTAGTGGTTTATTGGAGTTACTAGCCTCACAGAGTTTCCTGACCAGGCTGGCTTTGAACCATGATCCTCAGATCTCATCCTCCTGAGTAGCTAGGATTACAGGCATGAGCCGCCAGTGCCTGGCTGTGCAGGGTTTTGTTTTGTTTTGCCGTCTTGGGGCCTGAACTCTGGGCCTGGGCACTGTTCCTCAGGTCTTCAGCTCAAGGCTAGTGCTCTACCACTTGAGCCACAGCACCACTTGCAGCTTTTTCTGCTTATGTGGTGCTGAGGAATCGAACACAGGGCCTCATGCATGCAAGGCAAGCGCTCTACCACTGAGCTACCTTCCCAGGCCTGCAGTTATTTTTTTATAATACTTTTCCACCAACAGATGGCACTAATATTTTAATAATTTCCTAGTAGAAGGTTTGTGTGGTATTTAAATTATTTGTATTTAAAAATAGTTGTAACATAAATGATTTTAAAAATATCTAAGGGAAAAAAACAGCCAGCATTTCTAATCAGGCCTTTATATAGTACGTTGTCTTCCTTTTGGATGTCTGGCTCATAGCTGTAAACATTCTCTTCTCAGCGTAAATAGAAAATACATTGGTTAAAATAGGAAAAGGATGGCATTCATATTCATTTCTTGGACTGAAATATTGGAATTCAATTTGAACAGATTTCCTTAGCATTTGATGATGATGATGATGATGATGATGATTGTATTTAGCCTCAGATTGAGATGAAACAGGCATGCAGTGTCATACAGGCATGAGAGTACTGTAATCATTTCCCATCTGGAGAATGGTTTTATCAGCTAAGCATGTGGAATAAAAAGGCTGTGAGGTCTGGGGACAGTGGCTCAAGACTGTAATGCTAGCCAGTCAGAAGATGGAGATCAGAGGATCACAATTTGAAGCCAACCCAGACAGGAAAGTTGTATGAGACTTTTATGTCCAATGGGTCACCAAAAAAGACAGAAGTGGAGTTGTGGCTCAAGCAGCAGAGCACTGGCCTTGAGCAAAGAAAGCTCAGGGACAGCACGTAGGCCCTGAGTTCAAGCCCCAGGATCAGCACAAAAAATAAGACAAAAACTATTAAAGGTTGTGGAAGGCAGAGGATCATTCGCTCAGTCAATACTCAGTGAATATCCTTCTTTACCAGACTTCTTGGTACAGAGAATGCAACAATGAACAAGGCAGGCAAGACTCTTGCAGGGATGGCCACTTTGAGAAAGCAGCATTGGAGCTGAGTCTATTGTGAAGATGTCTGGGGTGCAAGGATCAATAGGAGAGCTTCCCCGACACAAGGCACATAGGAGTGCTGGAACTGGCTTGCCATGTATGCTTCAGGGAAGGATGAAGGCCTGTTGGCTGAAGGGTTGTAGGAGTCAGGAGTATAGCAAGACCACAGGTCCATTGGGGATTTGTAAGCCCTGGGAACAATCTGCACCGGTGGCTTCACTGCTGAATGGGTAGGATGGGGACTAGCTCGCTACTTATCACATCTGCCCTATGAGATCCATACAGTTTTTAGATGAAGGCGCTGAGGCTTGGGAGACACTGTAACTAGGACGGCCAGTGATTTGCCGAAGGGTGGAGTATTTTCTTGTTCTCCAAGTAAAAAGCACCCACTGCACTAGCATTGGAGATTCAGAGCCAGAACAACAGAAGAGCAGCCGGTGTCTTTCTGAAACACCACCGAGAGCAAGAGTAAGGCTGACGTGCATAAACGAGAAAGCTGAAGCTGTGTGTCTGAGGATTTCATGGATCTTATAACTAAACCTCCCAGTTCAGTCAAGTAGATGAGAGCTAGGAAGGGAAATTAGTGACCTTTTAATCTTTGGGAGCCAGTGTGCTCCCAGGAACACCTCTGCCTGCAAAGGAGTGCATAACTCCTTGTGCAGTGTCTTCCACAAGCAGTGTACTGAAGTCTCCACTAGTCATCAGTAACACTCATTTTGAGTGGGATTCAAAACTCTATTACTTAACTTCCTTCCCTCGTGAGGTACTGACATTAAATACTAGTCTGCAATTGACTCAGCATTGCTCACAGGAATGTGCGTCACTAAAACATGTGCTAAAGTAGTGCCTGCCTGGGCTGTTGAGATGAGTCTGGCAACCTTCACCAACCATGTGCCTGCAGGGCCTGGGAAAGCCCGGATCCCGACTGATGCATCTGATAATACCAGAACACTATAATTTATTACTCGAGATGCGATCATTGTGATGGCAGCTATGTATTTTAATAGTAATTATTGCCTTTGAAAGATACCTATTGAAGTTTTAAGCAGATAAAATAGGATAGTTGAGGTTTCCTTCAAGATTACCTGGCTCTGCAAGGCACCTAGCTACTCAGAAGGCTGAGATTTGAGAATTGTGGTTCGAAGCCAGCCAGGAAAGGAAAATCCGTGAGACTTTTATCTCAAGGTAGCCAGAAGTGAAGCTGTGGCACAAAAGTTCAAGGACAATGCCCAGGTTCAGGCCCTAAATTCAAGCCCCAGGACCAGAACTTAAAAAAACAATTACCTAGTTTGGCATGAAGGCATTCGTGAAGGATATGATAGGAAACGAGGTTTGACGATAAGTTTGTTCTTCTGTACACTAAGTGATAGTTATATACGATAAGTTTGTTCTTCTGTACACTAAGTGATAGTTATATACGATAAGTTTGT
>NW_012267309.1:4087188-4120427 GCF_000151885.1 Dipodomys ordii | reverse complement strand
CTGAAGAGCTGAGGGACAGGGCCCAGGCCCAGAGTTCAAGCCCCACGATCGACAAAAAAAAAGGTGGGGGGAGGAAGAAACCTTTTCTCTCTCTGTCCCTTGAATATTCATCCTTATTTCACAAGTATGTGGAATGTATGAAGCCTTCCATAGGTATATATGAAGGCTTGATTAGGATTTTCTCCTTATTAAGTAAATATATATAATTTTATTTATTTATTTATTTGAGGTAGGATCTTTCTGTGTAATCTAAGAAGGCATGGAAGTCTAAATTTTCAGACTCCTTTGTGTTGGGATTATAGGTGTGTTCCATCACACCTGACTTAGGAGTGATTTTGTTAGACACTTTTGAAAAAATAAGCCATGGGGCTGGGAAGGTGGCTCAGTGGTAGCGTGCTTGCCTTGCATGCTCAAGGCCCTGGGTTCGATTCCTCAGCACCACATAAGCAAAAAAGAAAAAACTGGAAGTGGCACTGTGTCTCAGGTGGTAGAGCGCTAGCCTTGAGCTGAAGAGCTGAGGGACAGCGCCCAGGCCCAGAGTTCAGGCCCCACGACTGGACCAAAAAAAAAAAAATTAAAAAAAAAATGAAAAAATAAGCCATTCATGATTCAATAAGCTGCAGAACCTGGCCATCTTCAGAGAGAGTTTATCAGGCAGAGGGAAATTGAGTGATGGCTCAGACAGATGCAGATTCTGCTTTTAGGTTTGTTCACTAGGGTTTTCCTGGGGCTTGAAATAAGGGCCTGGGCATCGTCTAAGCTTTTCTGTTCAAGGCTCGTTCTACTACCTGAGCCACAGGCTCTACTTCTGGCTTTTTTGGATACTTAATTGGAGAAAAGAGTTTCACAGACTGACTTTGAATCACAATCCTCAGATCTCAGCCTTCTGAGTAGCTGGGAATTCAGGCATGAGTTGTTGGTGTTTGGCTTTGGTTTTTTGGTCTTTTTTTCTTGAACTAGTTCTAGAGCTTGAATTTAGGGTTTCATGTTAATTTGGCTGATGCTCTACTACTACCTGAGCCTCACCTCTACTTCCTTTTTTTTAAGTGGTTAATTGGGAATAAGAATCTTGTAGGTTTGTCGGTTTAGTCTGGCTTCAAACCAATATCCACAGATCTCAGCCTCCTGACTAACTAGGATTATTGGCATGAGCTACCAGCAGCACCAGCTTTCCTAGTGATTTTGAACTCTAAGAAAAAAAGTTTTGAACCTTCTAAGGAATGGGTAGTTTAGATTTATAAATGCTCTTGGGACTTTAGAAGCTCAACTCTTGTGTGTGTGTGTGTGTGTGTGGTTGTGGGGCTTGAACTCAGGGCCTTGCACTGTCCCTGAGCTTCATTTGCTCAGGGCTAGCACTCTACGCTTGAGCCACAGTGCCACTTCCAGATTTCTCTGAGTAGTTTATTGGAGATAAGAGCCTCGCGGATTTTTCTGCCCTGGCTGACTTCGGAAATCACTCCTCAGATCTCAGCCTCCTGAGTATCTTGGATTATACATGTGAGCCACCACCGGTGCCTGGCACTCAACACTTATGGAATATTGAGATGTTGTATCTCTACTTGTCTAGTCAGTCGACACCATGTGATTCCTTTCTGTTTTATCCATGGTTTGCAAGCACTAAGGACACCCTTGAAGCTCTTGTTATACCCATCTTTTACCATGACCTATCTGAGGCTCTAGGTTCCTTGGAAAGGGAATTGGTCTTCACAGACTTTCTTCTGGTGTGACCATCCACATTGGCTGGCAGACAGACCACACGTTACATTGTTTGCGGAAGGCCTATGTCCCATGACAATTTAGAGTCCAGGTTCTTTCTACTACGATGTTTTACACCCAGTTTTCTCAATTCTCCAATTAGAGGCCAGGAAGTAGCTGAGAAGGTCCAGGAGTTGGGAAGCAAGCCAGAAAGGGCAAGGACAATGAGAAATCTGTTGGTTTAGCCAAGGCAGTGTATTCCACGACTTACTCTTCTATCTCCGATTCCCTTTCACCGTTTTTCAGTCCTTCCTTCTCTTCCCACCCTCTTGTGATGACGTTTGTCCTGGCACTGTTGTCCTCACTGCTGTCACAGAATTCTGTCTCTCAAGAAGCCATTCTAATCGGAAGGGGAGAGAATGAGTGGGATTCTGCATTGTAGGGACAGTGAGGAGAACAGAGAGGCCTGAGCATGCAGAAACACACAACTCCTTATCCTGGAAATGTTGCCATCTTTCTGGACGAAAGACTTTAATTAAGGCCAGCTTTTTTAGTTAAGAAGAAAATGACTTATTTAAATAATCAGGGAAGATTTTTCCACATCAGTATTTCTGAAGCAGCTGTCTTCACACAATAGACTCTGATGGAATCCAGTAAAATCTATCCTTTTTTTTTCCCCTTGAAAAGGCATGTGGGTGAAATCATGTGCTATAGAACTGCCTGGGTTCTTGATGGTTTTCTTTTTCAAGCCGTTTCTCCACCCCCTCCCCTCCCACACACACTCCCAAAGTTATTTTTGGACAGGCGCTAGTGGCTCACACCTGTAATCCTGGCCACTCAGGAGGTGGAGATCTGAGGATCACAGTTCGAGATTAGCTTGGGCAGCAAAGTCCGAGACTTCTTCTTTTTTGCTTGGTCATGGGGCTTGAACTCAGCCAGAAGTGAAGCTGTGGCTCAAGTAGTAGAGCACTAGTATTAAGCACAAATACTCAGGGACAGCATCCATGACCTGAATTCAAGTCCCACTACTAAACACACACACACAGAGTTATTTTCTTAGGTTAAATTGCAAAGGTTTCTAAAGGGGAATGTCTGAGTTCACCGTTTACTGAAATATATAAATTATTCTATTTTTTTGGTGGGGGGGGGGTCGAGGGTCAGTCCTGGCCTGAACTCTGGGCCTGGGTGCTATCCCTCAGCTCTTCAGCTCAAGGCTAGTGCTCTACCAACTTGAGCCACAGTGCCACTTCTAGCCTTTTTCAGCCTTTTCTGCTTACGTCGTGTAGAGGAATCAAACCCTGGGCCTCATGCATGCAAGGCAAACACTCTACCAGTGAGCCACCTTCCCAGCCCTATAAATTATTCTAATAAAAAAACTTATGTAACAGCAATATCAGACATAGTCTTAAACACTTTACAACTAAGATCAGCATGCTACTCAAATATTAACTCAAATTTGCAATTCAGAGACTGTTTCCTTTATTTATGGAATGTTCTTCTCTTTTCAGCTGCCTGAAACAAATTAGTGGCCTTGGACACTGTGGCCAAATAGAAACTTAATCAGCATAGAAACATTCCTCCTAATCCTTCTTCTGTCTTTTTGTGTGGGTGCGGTCTTGAACTCAGAGCCACAGTTTTGTTTTTTGTTTTTGTTTTTTGTTTTTGTTTTGTAGCTGATGCTGTGTCACTTGAGCCACAGCTTTACTTCCAGCTTTGCTGGTTAATTGGAGGTTAAGAGTCTCATGGACTTTTCTGCCTCATGTGGCTTCAAACCAGGATCCTCAGATCTCAGCCTCCTGAGAGCTATGATTATAGGCATGAGCCACCAAAACCTGGTATAATATTTCAACCTTTCAGCAGGGCTTTTAGGATGATCTCTGCCCATTCCGTCCCAGGCCCTCTAGAAATCAAGAGACTACAACACCCATCTAAATGGTTATAAAATACCCCCCAAAGCTAGACTCGCTTTGGATAAACCACAGGTTCCAAATATTAGAGCATCTGAGTATCCTTGGGGGCCCATTACTTTTAATTTTGGCTTTTTACAAATACTTTGTATTCTTTCTTTTTTTCTTTGACATGTCCTCTTCCTTCTGCTCCTGCTCCTGCTCTTCTTCTCCTCTTCTTCTTCTTCTTCTTCTTCTTCTCCTCCTCCTCCTCCTCTTCTTCTCCTCCTCCTCCTCTCCTCCTCCTCCTCTCCTCTTCCTCCTCCTTCTCCTTCATCATCATCCTCTTTGTCATCTTTCATCATCATCTTCTTTTGCCAGTCCTGGGGCTTGAACTCGGGGCTTGGGTGCTGTCCTTGAGCTCCTTTAGTTCAGGGCTAGCACTCTACCACCTGAGCCACAGACTTTTCTGTGATTAACTATAGATAAGAGTCTCATGGACTTTCCTGTTTGGCTTTGAACTGTAAGCCTCAGATCTCAGCCTCCTGGCTAGCTAGGATTACAAGTATGAGCTACATTCCTTTTGAATATTCCCTTTTTCCTTCCTTTATATTCTGTTCTGAAAGGATCTTTTATCCAATGATCCTTTCTAGAATAAAAATATCATGGAGAAAATAGTGACATTGGCCCTGAGAAATTAAAGAAAAAAATGTTTAACTGCAAAAGGGAAATATTTAAACAACAAAAAAAGCATTTGAGGATAAAACAGCATATCCAGCATAAGACCAGTGGCCTTTGAAAAAGTCACAGACTTTCTGTCAGCAGAATATCAGCAATTCTACTTTGCCTTAGGCTCAAGTTCTCTCTCTTTTTTTTCCAGTCCTGGGTTCTGTGACAAGGCTAGTACTCTACTACTTGAGCCTTAGCACTACTTCCGGCTAAGCAAACCCAAGGCTGCATGTATGCTAGGCAAGCACTCTGCCACTAAGCCACATTTCCAGCCAAGTTCTCTTTTTTGTACATAGACATTTTTCTTAACTAGACTACTTTGCTGTTTTTGAGGAAATTACTGTGTTTTTCTCTTCATAACCCTACATTTTTTTATTTTTTATAATGTCTATCCATTTCTTTTCAAAGGAATTGCAACATTGCTTCTAGGATGAAAGAAATGAAGACCATTTTTAGGATAAGCAATGGATTTGTCTCATTGCATTCCATTGCTGTCCTTTCCTGCTGGTTCATCACATCTACAAGTGCATAGGTGCTTGCCTGAATTTGTATAATGGTGTGGAAGAAATGAAATGTGATTTCCATCTAGAAATTCTAACATTGAACCTACCACCCACCTTTCCAAAAAAGCTAACACAGGGACTTACCAAGCACTCACAGGCCTTGGGATCAATACCCAGCCCTGAAGAACAAATAAAATTCCAGTGCATCTTTGAGGTCCTAATTTGTAACTCTTGAGACTTGTCATTCAAACTCTTCAACTTGAAGCTGCACCCTATTTTTTTCTATTTCAAATGTCTTTCTAAACCTCTAGACATAAATTTCTCTTTTGGAGATGGGGCAGCTTGAGTGTGAACTCAAGGTATCCTGCTTGCTAGGCTGGTGCTCTGCCACTTGAGCCATGCCTCCAAGCCCTATTTTTTTGTTGACTATTTTGGAGATGGAGTCTGGTGAACTTTTCTGCTTGAGTGAACCCTTAAATTGTGATCTCCCAGATCTCAGCCTTTTGAGTTGCTAGAAATACAGATGTGAGCCACTAGCACCTAGCTTCCAGACATTCATTTCTTACATGCAACAGTGTTATCAGTGAGCAAGTCATGTGATTACAGGGCAAATACTTTGATTAGTTTTCATGCTTATTTTATGTTTCATAGTGTAGCCCACAAATTCATAGCAGAGTAAGCATCTGATAAAAGTTGTCATGTTGGTGTGTTGGTGCATTGGTGCTGGGATTCCGTCATTGTTGTCTGTCCTGGTGAGCCATGAGCAGCACTGTACAGAGATATGGGCATTTGAATTTTCGAGTTTAACTTCCAGTCAAATGTTTTATTATAAGATGCTTCCCACACGGTATCATTGACACAGGGTTTGAATAAGGCTCAGGAGCACATGCCTGTTTTTAGTGTGCTGGGATGAGAGAAGACATTTATGGGACAATATTGGGACTCAAATGGAAACTCCTCTTTGGGACATTGTGTAATAACAATAATCATTATAGCAGATGTTTAAAGCACCATCGGTCAGTTTCAATCAAAGCAGATGGTGCCCTTCTTAATTTGTGCGACTAGCATATTGTAGGACTTTTCTGTCACGATTAATAGCCTAATGATCTTTGCTTTTCTTCTTTGTATCCTTTCTTTCCATTCCTAAGGTTTGCCTCATTCCGAAATCAGCACATGGAACCAATCCTGCTAGTGCGCACATGGCAGGCATGAAGATTCAGCCCGTGGAGGTGGATAAGTACGGGAATATTGATACGGCTCACCTCAGGGCCATGGTACGCAGCCTCCCCACAACAGATGGAGGAGGTGTGGGGGGGGGGGAGAGGTCTGCGGGAGGGACCTGATGGGTTGGGTCAACAGTATCTTCTCTTGTGTTCTAATGAAAGGACGTCAATTCCTCCATTGAGTGGGTCTGGGGGAAATGGGGTAAAATCAGGAAGCCTAACAGTCTCTAAGAAAATTAAAAAATGTAAAGCCACGGTCATAGTTTTGGCCCCCAATAAAGCTAATGATGTCTGCTTGATCCCTCCCTTCACCCATTTTAAAGTGAAATCCCCACTCTCTAATTCATGCCTTAAAGTCACTGAATGAATTATTCACAGTGGTAGTAAGGGTATGCTTCTTGCAGGACCTGCCTGCCTCTTACTTCCCAACCTTCCTTCAGTCCCCATCTTCTGCCTTTAATCAAGTTGATAATCATAATTAGATTCACTGTTTGTATTGGAAATTAAAGAACAAAGGTAGGGTTTTTGTTAATGTTTGCTACTAACCCAGCCATACCGAACTAGATTCCAGGCAGCATTCCATCCTGTTTCCTACAACCAACCCCCACTCCCAACCTCCCAACCTCCAGGAAGACGTTGCTTAGCAACCGTATCTGCTTTCTACCAGTGGACTGGAGGCTGCATCTTAAGAGGGAAGGAAATCAGTGGAATAGCAATGTGATTTTGTCAGGGTTATTAGGCATGGAGACTGGGAACGCCATGTAACTGCCTTCAAAGGAAAGCTGAAAATACACACTGCTCATCTTTTCATCTGCCCCCTAGTCTTTCCATCACCAGACAAACTTTTTTTTCCCCAACAAATATTCTGGTCTGGTAGTTGTAATTATTAAATCTCTGATGTAGTATATGACTTATTTTCCTCCCATTTCCACATGTGACTGATCTGATTTGCTAACTAGAAAAGAATCTTTTTTTTGGGGGGGGGGGGTCTGGTCGTGGGGCCTGAACTCTGGGCCTGGGTGCTGTCCCTCAGCTCTTCAGCTCAAGGCTAGCACTCTACCACTTGAACCACAGCACCACTTCCGGCTTTTTTCTTTTTGCTTATGTGGTGCTAAGGAATCGAACCCAGGGCCTCAGGCATGCAAGGCAAGCACTCTACCACTGAGCCACCTTCCCAGCCCCTAGAAAAGAATCTTTAAAAGCAGCAGCAACAACCAAAACCCAAGAAGTAAATCTTTTATACACACTCACCTTCTTTAACAGAAAAATAAAGGAGATTTTTTTTTTTTTTTTTGGTCAGTCCTGGGGCCTGAACTCTCGGCCTGGGCGCTATCCCTCAGCTTTTCAGCTCAAGGCTAGTGCGCTTTTTCTGCTTATGTGGTGCTGAGGAATCGAACCCAGGGCCTCATGCATGCAAGGCAAGCACTCTACCACTGAGCCACCTTCCCAGCCCCTGTTTTTTTGTTTTTGTTTTTTATCAGAATAGTAATCCATCTTTTCTTCCTTCCTTCCTTCCTTTCTTTTTCTTTCTTTTTTTTCTTGGCAATGTGTATATTTAATCCAGATTTCTGCTTTGTAACATTTCTTATAGGAATTTAAATTTCTACAGAAGTAAAGGAAAGGGGGTTAAGAATGGATGTGAGAAAATGAGTAGAGATTAACTGGGAGAATACTCATGTCTAGAACTAAAAATGCCAGCAGTAATTATTAGGAAAATGTACCAAAGGAAAATCACTTTAGAAAGTTGGCCCCAGAATATCCCAAAATACTCTAAGGAGTCTTTTTGTTTCTGACCATAGAGTCCAAGCCTTAAAAGATCTGGCTATTTCTTTAGCACAATTTATGAGGGAGAAATGGCTGTGGATCTTTTATTGCTATCTTTGTACTTTGAGGCAGTGCCAAGAATGCAAAGGCTAAGACTTCATCTTTCTTAATCCTCTAAAAAGCCAGAGTTTGGCCAAGAAATAAATGTTTCTTCCTTTGTGTCACCCTCCCCCCACAGGTGGATAAACACAAGGAGAACCTGGCAGCCATCATGATCACATACCCATCCACCAATGGAGTGTTTGAAGAGAACATCGGAGATGTGTGCTCCCTTATCCACCAACATGGAGGACAGGTTTACCTTGATGGGGCAAATATGAATGCTCAGGTGTGGATCTTGAGAGGAGCTCCCTTGATTCCACTGAGAAAAGTAGACAATTAAAAATATAAAAGTCAGGGGCTGGGAAGCTGGCTCAGTGATAGAGTGCTTGCCTTTCATGCATGACCCTGGGTTTGATTCCTCAGCATCACATAAGCAGAAAAAGGTGGAAGTGGTGTGTGGCTCAAGTGGTAGGGTGCTAGCCTTGAGCTGAAGAGCTGAGGGACAGCACCCAGGCCCAGAGTTCAGACCCTCAGACCCCCATGACCGACCCCCCCCCCACATACATATACATATACATATGGCACTAAATTCAGTCGCTAGTATCACAAACACACAAAACAAAATTCCCCTCTGGCTTCTCCAGAGCCCTGTTGAATTATGATGCTGAATTCATAGCTAAGCAGACCTGAGGCTGACTTTTTCTTTTATTTTCCACCCAAGTCTTAGGGATCAAACCCAGGGATTTTACACATGCTGCTCAAATGCTCTACCATTGGACATTGCATGTCCACTTCAATGAGGACTTTCTTCTTTCTTTCTTTGTTTCTTTCTTTCTTCTTTCTTTCTTTCTTTTGGTCCAGTCGTGGGGCCTGAATTCTGGGCCTGGGCTCTGTCCCTCAGCTCTTCAGCTCAAGGCTAACGCTCTACCACTTGAGCCACAGAGCCACTTCCAGCTTTTTTCCTTTTGCTTATGTGGTGCTGAGGAATCAAACCCAGCGCCTCATGCATGCAAGGCAAGCACTCTAGACCACTGTGCCACCTTCCCAGTCCCATTTTTTCTTTCTTTCTTTCCTTTCTTTCTTTCTTTCTTTCTTTCTTTCTTTCTTTCTTTCTTTCTTTCTTTCTTCCATCCTTCCTTCTTTCTTTTCTTTTTGGTCTGTTGTGGGGCTTGAACTCTGGGCCTGGGCGCTGTCCCTCAGCGCTTCAGCTCAAGGCTAGCACTCTACCACTTAAGCCACAGCGCCACTTCTGGCTTTTTTCTTTTTGCTTATGTGGTGCTGAGGAATCGAACCCAGGGCCTCAGGCATGCAAGGCAAGTGCTCTACCACTGAACCACCTTCCCAGCCCCAGTCTTCCATTTTTTCATCCAGGCCAGTGTCAGACCTCAAATTTCCTACCTGTGACCTCTTGCTTAGATGGGAATCACAGAATTTTGTCATACCTGGGTGCACAGGGGATTTTTTTATTTTTTGGCCTATTCTGCCCACCATACTTGGCTTTCTTTTCCTTTTCTTTCCCCCTCTTTTATGCTCTTTCCTTTTCTTCTTCCCTCCTTCCCTCCCTTTCCCCTCCCATGTTTCCTCCCTCCTTCCTATCCTCTCTCCCTCCTTCTCTTCTTTCCTCCCTTCTTTCTTCCTTTTTTCCCATTTCTTTTTTTCTTCCATTCTTTTTTCCTTGTTTTTGTCTTGTTCCTTTCATGACTGTAGTCCAAGATTTGTCTTTAATAGCATAAAGCAAAATTATCTTGGTCCCTAATCAAAATTAGTCTTAAAAAACACCAGCTTGGTGGTCACGACTGTTATCTGGATCATCTCAGGAAACCCAGCAGCCTCACTTTCTCCCACTCAATTAGTCATCCTCTGGACTCTTCTATTAAGGTGCCCAAGGGCCCATTCTGTGACGTACTCAGTACCCAGAGCTAGTGTGCAGGGAAAGAAAGGCAAAGCTGCCTGTTTCAATAGGAATGTGGCACTGCCTTTTCATGAGTTACTATGCTTCCTCTTCACCTTCTTGGGTGGCTAATTAGGAATAGCTTTATTCAAACCTGCATTTTAAAAACTGAATTGTGTTAAAACGGTCAGTTGAGGTTTGTATAGAAACCCGCTCACTGTGCTTATGGGATACCAGGTTTTGCTGTAGAATTGAGCTGTAATGGAGAGCGGATCCCTCCCCGCCTTCCTCTAGGAGGAGCAGCAGCAACAGTAGCCATCCGCAGGGTCCTGCCTAGCTTCTAATGCTTATTATTTTTTTTTGGTCTTTCCCTTCGGGTAGGTGGGAATCTGTCGTCCTGGAGACTTTGGGTCTGATGTCTCGCACTTAAATCTTCACAAGACCTTCTGTATCCCCCACGGAGGAGGTGGTCCTGGCATGGGTCCCATTGGAGTGTGAGTTCTGGGCTGTCGGTTTCAGGGTGTCTTTGGAAACAGAGTAGGCCCAAACTCAATCTTCTAGCAAGGTGCTCAAGTGCCAAGGATATAGTTCCTCACCCAGCACTTACAGAGGACTTGAGGATTAAGGATCCGACTGCAGTATTGGTGCTGGGAAGTATATTTCAGACTTGAATCTCGATGTTGAATCTTCTGTTTCTCTCTTTAAAAAATCAGCTAATAGTTCCATTGAGAATGAATTGGATAAAAGGCATTGGACCTGGTCTGAAGGCTGCCTGGGCAGGAAAATCCATAAGACTCTTATCTCTAGTTAACAACTAGAAAAGGCTGGAACTGGAGCTGTGGCCCAAGTGATAAGAGTGGTAGCCTTGAACACAAAAAGCCCAGGGCAAGTGCCCAGGCCTTGAGCTCAAGCCCCAGTACTGGCACCAAAAACAAAACAAAAAACTCAGAAAGAAATAGGGCTTCCTGAGAGGGCCTAGAATTTGTGTTTGCTACGACTGTGTGTTGGTACATTTCCTGAATGTATTCCAGGAAGAAGCATCTTGCTCCCTTTCTGCCCAGTCACCCCATTGTTTCAATGAAGTCGGATGAGACTACGTGGCCTGTTGGGACCATCAGTGCAGCCCCATGGGGCTCCAGTTCCATCTTGCCCATTTCATGGGCCTACATTAAGGTGAGCCCTGAGAACCTGTTTGGCTGAATATGGGTTAAAAAAATGATAGAACCCATGATTTGAGATTGCTGATGACAGATGGAAAAAAATCTTCCTACAGAAATAGCTAAAATCCATTTCATCTCTTATTTGTTGTGCTGTTTCCACTGTGGTCTCATACTGGGTTTAGCGTCAGAGAAACTGGTGCACCACAGACAGCCATTTTCTAGACACACTTAAGTCCCATGAGTCATGTGGATGTTCTGGACACAACATTTGGTTTCCTGAAGGCTTTAGCCCCTTGCAGTGAAAAGTAGTGCACATATTCATTATAGCACTTCATTGAGATCCTGGTAGAAATTTTAGGACTATATTCTTGGCAGTCTGGAGGATAATACAAAAAGTAGCAGAATATTGCTTCAAAAGCTCTTTGGCTTGGCCAGGCACTGGTGGCTCACATCTGTAATCTTATCTACACAAGAAGCTGAGTTCTGAGGATTGTGGTTCAAAGTCAGCCTGGACAGAAATGTCTTTGAGACTTTCATCTCCAACTCTACCATTTGAGCCACAGCTCTACTTGCAGGTTTTTGGTGGGTAATTGGATATAAGAGTCTCAGGAACTTCTGGGGCTTCAAAGAACAATCCTCTGATCTCAATCTTCTACCTAAGATTATAGGTGTGAGCCACTGGGTGCCTGGCTTACCTTTTAACATTTTTAATGGAAAGGTTCTCAACAGCTGGAGCAATTGTTGTGTACTTCAGAGATTAGGACCTGCTGTTTAAAATAATACTCAAGTTGTTTTGCAAATAGTAGTAACTAAAACAATCAGAATAAAGATCTGTTTCATTACAAACAGAATCAAATTGTCATATCCCTTTGATCCCTGGATTCTGAAAATCTGGGTTATTTGTGTGAATGTATTTGGATTGGAGATTATTTCCCACATATAGAAAATAAATATCCTGAGGCTAGTTTGGCCATACGCCTGGAAAATCAGACACAGTTTCAGTTTAAAAATTAAGTAAATAAAGCAGTGTTTAAGCTAGCTCTGCAACCTTGGGTCTTCTCTTATTTCAGATGGTTGTTATTCACCAGAATCTTCTGTCCTTGCCACAATTGATCTTGGACATTCCCCTTCTGCTAAGATCCCTCTGCCTCTCCCAGTTTCCTAGCCTCCTTGCTGCTGGTTCTCACTGGCATAGGCTTGGCCCCATTTCAGAGTTTAAAAAAATGCACCTCAATGTATGTGGAGTTGGGCTTGGATACATTTCAGTATCTTGAGAAAGATTTGGTGACTCTGATATATGGGTTGAGAGGCTGAACCAAATCTATGTCCTTCCTAGAAAGGGCGCAGTCACCAACTGCCTCACCTGCAGTGACTCCTTGGTGTAGCTATGTGCCTTTTTCTGCACCTTGGCTTTTTTTTTTTAATTGAGATTAAGTGATTACATAAATTTCACAGTATTGTGATACTTAGTTATAAGTCACAAACAAACTTTTTAACCTTTACAAGCACCTTGGCTTTTGTTATTCTTTTTGCTTGGAGTACATTCTCCTTTTTTTCTGCCTATCCAAATTCTGCTCTTTTAAATTTTCCAAGTCAAGTTCTAATTTTTACTATAGGAATCCTTTCTTCACTAGCCTGGGAGAGACACATGTCTTCTCCTTACTTTGTACTTGAGTACCGGTGTTTAACATAGTTATAAATTTGATATAAGTTGAACTGCAATTGTTTATGAGCTCCCTTGGCAATGAAAATCTACATAATCTTCATTTTAAATTCCTTTCTAGTGATGTTTACCCCAGATCATTGCAGGGACCAGAAAAAGATAATATTGAACCTGGCAGTTAAAATATAAACAGCCTCCACTGGTGGACCATAGGAATCAAACCATACAAAATCAATTTGCTGGAGATTTTGACTGAGATCTCCTGGGTTTCCTGTCATTGGCCAAGATACCTCAATTTCACAAACAAAAACCTAATAACAGCTCTAATAATAGTAGCCAACTTTCCCCATTATAAGCATTGGTACTATGGGGTGTGTGTGTGTGTGTGTGTGTCTGTGTGTGTGTGTGTGCGCGCGCGCGCGCGTGCATGTGCCAATTCTAGGGCTTGAACTGAGCTTGGGTGCTGTCCTTGAGCTTTTTTGCTCAAAGTTGGCCCTTTATCACTTGAGACATAGCTCTACTTCCAGCTTTTTAGGAGTTAATTGGAGAAGAGTCTCCTACCTGGACTAACTTAGAACTACGATCCTCAGATCTCAGCCTCCTGAGTACCTAGGATTACAGGTGTGAGCCACTGGTGCCCATCGTATGGCTTCTTAAAAATATAAAATTAATGCTTATCAGAGAAAACCTAAAATTCTTTCAGGCCTAGACAGACTGACGGGTCTTTCCTAGGGTATTATCTATTTATCTTTAATCCACAGTTTGGTAGGCTAATGTCCTTTTTGTTTTTGGTGGGATTTATCTAGTGGTGTGTGGTTGGGCTCACCTGTTCAGTGATTAATGACTCTTTTTCTTTGTTGCAGATGATGGGAGGCAAGGGCCTTAAACAGGCCACGGAAATGGCTATTTTAAATGCCAACTACATGGCCAAGCGATTAGAAAAACACTATAGAGTCCTTTTTAGGGGTGCAAGAGGCAAGTATTAATTCATGTTGCTTTTTCCCTTTGTCAAAGTAAGTTTGACCTAGGTGTGGTTTTGTGAAAAGGGAGAGAAACTTCTTTTTTTTCTTTTTTGTCAGTCGTGGGGTTTGAACTCTGGGCTTGGGCACTGTCCCTGAGCTCTTCAGCTGAGGGTGAGTGTTCTACCACTTGAGCCACAGTGCCACTTCTGGTTTTCTGGTGGTTAACTGGACATGAAGAGTCTCACGAATTTCCTGCCCAGGCTGGCTTTGAACCACAGTCCTCAGCTCTCAGCCTTCTGAGTAGCTAGAATTACAGGCGTGAGCCACCAGTGCCCGGCTAGAGAGAGACACTTCTATTTCTTAACTCACACCAGAGAAAGGTGTAGTGTTCTTGAAAATAACTTCAAGTTAGTCAATAGCGTCACTATACACAAGACTTTCTTAAGCACTTAGTCTACACTGCCCAATTCAACAAGGACCCCACACCACTGAGAGATATACACAGAAAAACCATGACCTATAAAGTGCTACAAAGTTGTCCCAAGAATGCAGAACAATTTAGAAGCAGGGTAGAATGGATGAGTGAGCCTTCTGAAAGCAGTTATTTGAGATGAGTCTGGAAGGAAAATATGCAGGCCAGGTCCTGAGTAGACACATACAGAGTAAGCCAGAAAAAAAGGGACTTGCTGAATGGCCTGAGTATTGGTGGGTTTAAGGTGGGTAAGAGGAGAAGGAACAATGAGGGTAAGGGTAGAAAGGTAGCCTGGAACTTAAAGGTGTTGGAAAGCTCTCGACTTTGCTTTGATCTAGATCGCAGCCACTATAGTGGGGGCATTACAGGGTTCATTAAAAGATGGAAAATCATTAAGAGAATGGTATGTGGACAGGTACTTCAAAGTAGAACCAGTAAAGGAGAAATTTCAGGCAAGTTTGTTTTTTTTTTAACAGATTTTTTTTTTTTTTTTTTTTTTTTTTGTCTGGGTCTTGAACTCTGGGCCTAGGTGCTGTGCTTCAGCTCTTCAGCTCAAGGCTAGAGCTTTAACACTTGAGCCACAGCTCTACTTCTCCAGTTTTCTGGTGGTTTATTGGAGATAAGAGTCTGACAGATGGGCTGGGAAGGTGGCTCAGTGGTAGAGCGCTTACCTTGCATGCATGAGGCCCTGGGTTCGATTCCTCAGCACCACATAAGCAAAAAGAAAAAAGCCGGAAGTGGCGCTGTGGCTCAAGTGGTAGAACGCTAGTCTTGAGCTGAAGAGCTGGGGGACAGCGCCCAGGCCCAGAGTTCAGGCCCCACGACTGCCCCTCCCCGCCCCCCTTCCCCCCCAAAAAAGAGTCTGACAGACTTTCCTACCTGGGCTGGCTTTGAACTTCGATCCTCAGATCTTAGTCTCCTGAGTAGCTAGGATGACAGACACGAGCCACCGATGCCTGGCTTTTTGCAGATTTTTGATTAGGGCCACAGAATCCAATGTGCAGTCTCTAGGATTTACTTCTGAGAAATGAGAGCAAAGCACCTGTACAGGCCAGCAGATGCACTGTGACGGGGCTCTCTAGTTCCTCTTCCTGGAAAACCTGCTTTGGTTCTGGCTCCACCTCCTCCCTCAAGCCTCCCTTTCCTGTTGGAGAATGCACCTGCCTCCTCTTAGCTCCCTGCCCAGAACAGTTATTCTCCCCCAGGGAATAACTCCCCCAGGGGTGTCTGTCCCTCCATGGCAGACCTCATCCTCCAGATGGGCAGGTTAGTGTCTGCTTCATTTCCTCAGTGCCCACGCCTGTCCTTCCCCTATGCAGTCAGCAAGTGGTTTTGTATAACCAGGAGAACCAGAGGCAGACTGTAAAAGGCATGAGGCTGATGTTAATTTAATTTTATATTATTTAGTTTGTGTATTTATATTTCACCTGGCTTCATTAAGGTATGAATGACATGTCTGATTTTGTGATATGAATCTTTTTTTTTTTTTTGTATCAGTCCTGGGACTTGAACTCAGGGGTCTGGGCTCTGACCCTGAGCTTCTTTGACTCAAGGCTAATGCTCTACCACTTGATCCACAGAGCCACTTCTGGTCTTTTCTAGTTTATTGGAGATAAGAGTCTCATGGACTTTCCTGCTTGGGCTGGCTTTGAACCATCATCCTCAGATCAGCCTCCTGAGTAGCTAGGATTATAGATGTAAGCCACCAGGCCTGGCTGAGTTTTTTGTTTTTTGTTTTTTTTACTTTTAGGTAGTTATATTAAGAGGTTTCAACTCAAGTCAGATTATGAGTACAGTTCATCTTGATATTAGGCAGTTTAAAGAGAATCTTTATCTTCAACACTGAAGCCTTTGGTTGAAAGTAGTTTGAGCAGAATGGTGATATAGAAAAATGAGCAATAGAAATGGAAAAGGGCTTAACAGACTATGTAGGAAGAAAAAGGGAACTTTCATGGTTTGGGGAAGTTTTATAAGGTTGTCTCAAAAGAATGGTATTATGTGTTCTTTTTACACGTGACAACAAAGTGAATGGAAGCTCCTGGGAAAGGGGAGGGAATAGAGTCAGGCAGACCTATGGAACAGAAATAGAGCAGAAATCAGTCACCAGCTGGCCCAGACCTTTGGCAACAGCGCAGCAATACTGTCGAGCTCTTGTTTCTTCCAGCCCACACAGAATGTGCATCTACAGATGTGATCTATAATTTAAAGGCTGGTCTGACCTTATCAGTACAATAAATCCAGAGAGGTGGTTCTAGAGTTTGAAAATAGAGAACTAATCAGGAGCTCTGATTAGGAACATTCCTCAGGGGAAAAAAAAGTGGTAGACAATATGTCTCTAAGCAACACGATAAACTATCTGAGGTGGGTATGAAAGAAGCTATTAGAGGTACTAATTAGTTCAAATATAGTTCTTGTGCTGTGAAGTCTATCCCATTTGTATAATTACTTTAAAGACTGGCTTAGGGCTGGGAAGGTGGCTCAGTGGTAGAGCGCTTGCCTTGCATGCCTGAGGCCCTGGGTTCGATTCCTCAGCACCACATAAACAAAAACAAAAAAAGCCGGAAGTGGCGCTGTGGCTCAATTGGTAGAGTGCTAGCCTTGAGCTTAAGAGTAGAGGGACAGTGTCCAGGCCCAGAGTTCAGGCCCCACGACCAGACCAGACCCAAAAAAAAAAAAAAAAAGATTGGCTTAAATATTTGCGCAGTTTTTCAAGTGATGAATATTGCTTAATATAAGAATTTTGGAAAATACAAAAACATGAAGCCATTTGCCTATTGAAAGTACACAATTCAGTAACTTAATATGACCACAATTTGTGCAGTGTAGTTTAGCTTTTTGTCTGTATTTTGTGCCTGCTCTAGGTCTTGAACTCAGGGCCTGCTTGTGTCCCCTGAGTTTTTTCTCTTAAGGCTAGAGCTCTACCACTTGAACCACAGACCCACTTTTTGGAGATAAAAGTCTCATGAAGTTTCCTGCCCTGGCTGGCTTCAAACTGTGATCTTCAGATCTCAGTCTCCTGAGTAGCTAGGATTACAGACATGAGCTACCAGCTGAGTCATGAATAGTGTCTCGGAGAGAAGAGAGAGGGACAAATATGTGCTTATATTTGCATTGTTGTTTAGGCGCAGATTCTCCATGCCTTATGGGGATTTGCAGTCCAGAGAGATGGATGAAGTTTCCATTTGTTTTGACATTTTACTTAAGAATTAAATAACAAATAGTTTTTATCCCAAGCAGAAATAAATTGGTGATTACAGACTTCATTACTCAATCCCAAAGTTCATGAAACCAAAAATTGTCTCATGATGGTCTGGTAAACACATTCATTTCACAATTTGAGACAGTATTTTATGTCCTAAAAACCAAGCACCAGTGTACCTCCCGAGTGCCCAAAATAGAAATGTTCCAGTAAACACATTGTATTCTAAAATGTGTAGGCAATATTAGAAGACATATTTACCAGCTCTAAATCGGACGTTGGAATTAGGGATGACTATGAGGCAATCATTTTAATGAACTCCAGTCTTGCTTCTATGAGCCTTTTCTATGAGAGATTTGAATACCAGTTAAACCTTCAGGGTTTATGGTTTTTTGAAGTAAGAAGTGACAGGAACAATTGGGATAGAGAGCCAATTATTTATTCTACTAGGTTGAAGAAAGAAAGAAATGACTTCAAGTAAGATCCCCTGCCCCCATCCTCTATTTCTCCATCCCTATCCCTACTGGCTTCACCACCAAGCTGGCCTCAAACTCATAATCCTTCTGGTTTATCCTCCTGACTTACTGGAATTATAGCTTAGGGTGGTACTTTATTAATTTGTGGGGCCTGGGTTTGAAATCAGGGCATCATGCTTCCCAAACAAGTGCTCCACCATTTGAGCCATTCCCCGAGCCCTAAGGTAATAAACCTTGAAGGAGGATTTTTAATATATTTTTGTGTTAATCCTGAGGCTTGAGCATTGTCCCTGAACTTTTTTTGCTCAAGGCTAACACTCTACCACTTGAATCCCAACTCTACTTCCAGCTTTTTGCTAGCTAATTGTAAATAAGATTCTCACAAACTTTCCTGTGTGGGCTGACTTTGAACTAAGATCCTCAGATCTCAGCCTCCTGAATAGCTAGAAGTACAGGCATGAGCCCCATAGAGGATTTAAAAAAAAATCCACAAAACTAGGGGCTGGGTTAGTGGTAGAGTGCTTGCCTTGAGCTGAAGAGCACCCAAGCCCAGAGTTCAAGCCCCACGACTGGCAAAAAAAAAAAAAAAAAAGTCAAGAAAAGGTAGAAAGAAAGCCAGGAGTGTTGGTGTATACCTCAGGAAGCTGAGGCAGAGAGATCATACGTCCAAGACCAACCTGGGTTACATAGCAAGATCCTGGAAAAAGTACACAGGGAGAGGGGAAAGAGAGGAGAAACAGTAACTCATCAAGGTAACAGCTCGTGATCTTTTGGTGGAGATAGGATGCACATGTAAACCCAGGCACAAAGGATCTAGCTAGGGGCCATTGGCTCACACCTGTAATCCTCGCTACTCAGGAGGCTGAGATCTGAGGACAGAGGTTCAAAGCCAGCCTGGGCAGGAAAGTGTGTGAGTCTCTTATCTCCAATTAACCACCAGAAAACCAGAACTAGCACTGTGGCTCAAGTGGTAAAATGCTCGTCCTGAGCTGAAGAGCTCAGGGACAGAGCCCAGGACCAGAGTTCAAGCCCCACAACTGACAAAAAAAAAAAAAAAAAAGAAAATCTCCACTGATCAATTTACACAATTTCAGATTGCCCTGTCTCATCATATGTCATAGGAAATTGGTTGATCTTCTCTTAAAAGAAACAAAGATTAGCATCTGAATTTGGCTGTGACACCTCCAAGTTTAAATTTCACCCCTTCCAGTGCTTACGTAGAAAGAGCTGCTGACATCGCACTACAGTTTCCATCTGATGCAACAGAGTATGGATTCAGAAAATAACATCTGAGCCTCATGTTTGAAATGGAGCCCTTCCCAAACCACTTGGCTGTGGTGGGGACCTCTGCAGATAAAGTTTTGGTATTAGCAGTGCTGGGTTGGGCTTGGCTGATTGGTGCCTTTCAGCTATTACCAAACCTCTGCTTGGAAGACTCCTCTCACCCTGCCAAGCAACTCCAGCATCTCCTCCCACGCTGACATCCCATCCCCCTCCTCTTCTCTGCATGTCCATCAGAGCCATTGGAGTCTAAAAGGGGGACGTGTAGCTGGGCATTTAGGAGGCCAGAAATGAATAGTAAGGTCTTGAAAAAATTTCATGGTTTCCTTCTGAAGCATTCCACTGGTTCTTTCTTTCTTCTCCTTTTGAATCACACTTAAATAATTTCATTGTTGTTATTAAGGAGTTGTACAGAAGGGTTTCAAGTCCATTCAGATAATGAGTACAATTTTTCTTGGACAATGTCACCCCTTCCTTTGCTTTCCCCCTTCTGTCCTTGCCCACAAGTCGCATGGTTCATTTTTTTACATAGTAAATACCCTGACTGCATTTGTTCACACTTTTAACTGATTCGTCTCCACCATTGTTAGAAAGCATATTTTTATTTTCATTTTTTTTGGCCACTCCTGGAGCTTGAACTCAGGGCCTGGGCACTGTCCCTGAGCTTCTTTTTGCTCAAGGCTATGCTCTGCCACTTGAGCCCTAGTGTTACTTCCAGCCTTTTCTGGGTATGTGGTACTGAGGAATAGAACCCAGGGCTTCATGCATGCTAGGCAAGCGCTCTACCACTCAGCCACATTCCCAGTCCTGAAAGCATATTTTTAAAAAATATGCAGATCGGATGTATTCTGATTCTCAGATACTTTACAAGCAAAGGCAGTCTATCCCAGTTTATTCATTATACAGAAGGCAAGTGGTTCACACACACTCCTCTTCAACTCTGAGGCTGTTAGTGGAGCTGAGTATTGAGCTGTTCATTGTTGTTACTGGAGCTGTTCTTCCTAAGCTTGAGAACTCAGGTCTGCTCTGCCAGTCTGTAAGTGGATTGATTCACTGTTGGGTGAGAGTTAGGAAAGCAGGTTAAAAAAGATACTTTCTTCGAAGGAAACATCAGTTGGTGGACCACAAAATCTGGGAAGAAATGTTGTCTTGTTGTCTAAATGCTGCCTTACTGCTTTATCCTCATCAGTTAGTAGCTCATGCTGAGGAGGTGGCTTCCTGGGCCTAGAGAAACTAGAACAAAGTGAGCTGTCCCACACTACCATGAACTCCTCACCACTCCTGGTGGCTTGTTTGATAGTGTCTTTTTTTTTGGTACTGGTCCTGGGACTTGAACTCAGGGCTTGTGCACTGAGATTTTTTTTTCACTCAAGAATAGTACTCTACCACTTTTCAGCTTTTCAATGATTCATTGGCCATAAGAATCTCATGAGGTTTTCTGCATGGGCTGGCTCAGCTCTTAGCTTCCGGAGTAACTAGGATTACAGATGTGAATCGCTCACTGGTGCCAAGCGTGACAATGCTGCCTATTTTTAATTCTCAGTCTGCAACTTGAAATCAAAACTTCACAAGCTACTTTGAAGAAACCATATAAAATTCCATACCTGTTCTATTTTTTAAAAATATTTTCATATATTCAGAAGAAACAGTTATTTGACATTGAGGGTAAAGTCGCTGCAGGGTATCAACTGATCTTTATTTCTAGAAATAAAGGACCAGGAATGTGAAGACATGCATATTGTTCCAAGTAGTTTTAAGGTTCTCAGAGTAGAAATAATCTCATCTCCAGACATCTCTGGTGGAAAGTTTCAGTAATGCTTTCCATCTTCCATTAAGTCATTGCCAATCAGACATGCAATGTACTAAGATTACATGAAATCTTTATTCTTAATATAAGAGAAACTTACCGAATGTTCTTAGTCTCTTGATCCTCACAGATATTCATAAAGAGCTGAATCATTTACGTGGCTAAAACAGCAAGCCGATACTAATCTTGAACTAAACCCATTTTCCTGGACAGGTTATGTGGCTCATGAGTTTATTTTGGACATAAGGCCCTTCAAAAAGTCTGCAAATATTGAGGCAGTGGATGTAGCCAAGAGACTCCAGGATTACGGTAAGTGGCCGAGACATTCATGCAGCTGGCCTTGCTGGCTTTGAATTACTTCCTCAAAGCACAAACAGAACGTATAGGCATCACAGTAAATTGATCCGTGGAATAAATGGGGAGCCTAGACTTTAGCAACCTTTAAAATAATAATGAAAAACTTTCCACTCTGATACTGGCTCTGCCCTTCTAACGATATTAAAACATGATTGCATCCCTCACAGCCCGGAGAACCTATCTTTAATTTTTAAATTCCAAGCAAATAATTGCTGTTCGTTGCTAGTGTTTCTGATAAATTCTTACTCCTATCCTGCATCCCATAAACAGAGCCCATGAAAATATAAGTTGGTAGAATAGGGAATGAGTTAGAACAAATAATCTGTGGGAGTGTAGACACAAAAGGGCACTGGAGTTCTAGAACCACTCTGGCCATGGAATAGCTGTTTAAGCGGTGGAAGAAAATAGGTGCGTATTGGTTCTACAAAGAAAATGCACCTTTGGGGTGGGGGCAGAGATGGGAAGAGGTGGGAAGGGGAAACGAAGGAGGAGGCAACAATACTTGATAAGAAATGTACTCATTACCTTGCCCATTTAATTGTAACCCCTCTGTACGGTATTTTCACAATAAAAAAAATAAGTGAATGGAATTTTGAACTAAATTTGTCAATAAATGAAGGAATCTATTGAATAAGTAATTTTTACTTTAAAAAAAAAAAGAAAATGCACCTTTCACTAGGTGCCAGTGGCTCATGCCTGTAATCCTAACTATTCAGGAGGCTGAGATCTGAGGATCACGGTTCAAAGCCAGCCTGGCTAGGAAAGACCTTGAAACTCTTATCTCCAATTAACCACCAGAAAAATGAAAGTGACACTGTAGCCCCAAATGGTAAAGCACTAGCGTTGAGCACAAAAGCTCAGGCCCTGAATTCAAGCCCCATGATCAACAAACCAAAAAAGGAAAAAAGTACCTTTCTTTGACAGATGTGGAAGCCTTATTGGTATATTATGTGTTATTTAACACAGCCCTCATTCCTTCATTAACATAACATTAGTATTATGAATAATAATATCAAAGATCTTTTAACTCTCAGATAATATGAAGGTGGAGAGAACTTTGCCTTCTCTGTGTTAATGCTATTTCTTTTTTTTGGGTCCAGTAGTGGGGCCTGATCTCTGGGCCTGGGCACTGTCCCTCAGCTCTTCAGCTCAAGGCTAGCGCTCTACCACTTGAGCCACAGCGCCACTTCTGGCTTTTTTCTTTTTGTTTATGTGGTGCTGAGGAATCGAACCTAGGGCCTCGAGTATGCAAGGCAAGTGCTCTACCACTGAGCCACCTTCCCAGCCCCTGTTAGTGCTATTTCTATTTGAATCTTAATGACTTGTTTTAAGGAGTGTGAATTTTAAAAATTTAATAGTTTTACTACTGCATCATAATGTAAATCCCATGTGTGTGATTCACTCTTCTCTTCACTGATTTTTTTTTTTTTTTTTTTGCCAGTACTTGGGCTTGAACTCAGGGCCTGGGCACTGTCCTTAGCTTTTTTGTGCTCAAGATTAGCCTTCTATACCACTTGAGTCACAGGGCCACAAGCCATTTTCCTGCTTTTTCTGAATAGTTTATGGAGATAAGCATCTTGTGGACTTTCTGCCTAGGCTGGCTTTGAACCACGCATGATCCTCAGACCTCAACCTCCTGAGTAGCTAAGATTACAGGCCTGAACCACTGGCTCTTATTATGCAGTTACACTATATTAAATATGAAAGTATTTTTCTCTCTCTCTCTCTTTGTGTCTATCAGGGCCTAGGCACTATTGGACTTTTGTGCTTGAGGCTGGTGCTTTACCACTTGAGCAACAGCTCCACTTCTGGCTTTTCTGATCAAACATTGGCAATAAGAGTCTCATAGATTCTCCTGACCTGGCTGGTTTCAAATCATGATTCTCAGCCTTTGGTAGGGAGGATTTCAGGTGTCAGCCACTGGCTCCCAGCTGAGAAAGCATTTCTTCATGGAACTAGCAACTAGCTCCTCATAATCTCTTTTTGGCAGCTCTATAACTTGGCAGCAGAAATCCCTCTTTCTTTCCCTCCTTCCCTTCTTAGCACTATTATGATATTTGATAGGATTTCTAAAGCCCTGAATTATCCTGATGTGGGAAACATAGTAGGCACAAAAAAAAGGAGGGGGTAATATTAGGTGGTATAGTTTGCTTTTTTATTAACTTAATTATTAATGAATATTTATCTAAATAAAAGAAAATGAATGTAACTGGCACCATGCCTGTAATCCTCCTAACTACTCAGGAGGCTGAGCTCTGAGGATCGAGGTCTAAAGCCAGCCAGGGCAGGAAACTCTGTGAGACTCTTATCTCCAATAAACCACCAGAAAACTGGAAGTGGTGCTATGGCTCAAGTGGTAAAGCACTTTCCTTGAGGAAAGGGAGCTGAGGAGCTCAGGATCAGTGCCCAGACCCAGAATTCAAGCCCCATTACTCCTCAAAAATAAATAAATGCATGAATAAATAAATAAAATAATGTATGTTCTTTTCAGTGGTTGTATATTTATTGAAGAGGTGTTCCGTAAAATTTGCTAAGCTAATTCCCCATTGTGGGATATTGTTTGTTTCTGTTTTTCTTCTGTAAGCAGCGCAGACATGAATCTCCATGTGTATGCATGCAAATGTATTTCTTTGGGTAGTTGTGAGAGAGAGAGAGAGGCTTTTCCATTCTGGGAGAGGCCAGAGTGAGTGAGGCAAGTTGTTCTGTCTCCTTTTGTAGGATTTCATGCTCCCACAATGTCCTGGCCTGTGGCAGGGACTCTTATGATTGAGCCCACTGAGTCAGAGGACAAGGCAGAGCTGGACAGATTCTGTGATGCCATGATCAACATTCGGCAGGAAATTGCTGACATCGAGGAGGGCCGCATTGACCCTACGGTCAATCCGCTGAAGGTGTGTACGTGCTGGCAGTTGATTCAAAGCCTCCCTGAGTAGAAAATGGCACCTGGACAGTGTGCTCCCACTTCTGGACTCTCACTGATAGCAATATTCTTTCCTAAAATGAGATGAAAAGTCTCAGTCCTTAATTATAAGCCATCTTGAACACTGACACTGTTTGTTCAGGTATATAGGGGTATTATATATCTTACATGCACCCAGTTGATCACCACAGGAGGGGAGGGACTCTGTTCAGGGTAGAATTCTTGTCATTTTTGTGTCTCTTTGATGAACTGTCATTGTATTGGAACAAAATAGAATTGATACATTTGGCTCACAAACTGTATAAACACAAGTTCTTAGGGCAGGTACCTGAGAACAACTGAACTGGTATTTCATTGAACCTGGATGTTTTATAATGTGTATAACCCCAGTTACAGAAAGGTTTGTGCTGCACCTGCACTAATGCATGTTAATTTGGTAACTGGTCAGAGTGCCTAAACGAATGAGCTTGAGGGTCACGAATGGAGAATATGTTGCGGGCCCACAACCACCTCACTGAAGGTGGACTGCAGGGGCAATGGCTTGCAGAAGGCAGGCACCTTACTAGATATGTTTTTTGGGAGAGTGGAACAGTATATAAATATATGCTTGCTTTTTTTTTTTTTTTTTGCTACTCCTGGGGCTTGAATTCTGGGTCTGGGCACTGTCTCTGAGATCCTTTTTGCTCAAAACTACTGCTCTACCACTTGAGCCATAGCTCTACTTCTGACTTTTTTGGGGTATGTGATTTATTGGGGATAAGTCACTTCTGGCCTTTTGGTGATTTACTGGAGTCTCATAGACTTTCCTGCCTGAACTATCTGCAAACAATGAATGATCCTCACATAGCACCCGTCGTGAGTAGCTAGGATTATAGGCATGCACCACCAGCACCCAGCAGTATGTGTATTTTTATTGTAACATATATTTCTTTTCATCCTAGATATTGCTGAGTCTTAAAATATGGCAATCTCGAAGAACATGATACTTATAGATAAATAGGTTTCAAAGTATGCTGAACTAACATATGCTGTTTACTTACATGTACATAGAATAAAACATGAGAAGAGCAAGTTCCAATAATGTTTGTCACTGAGGAGAAAGGAAAGCAGGCAATGAATTTCTGTAGAAGAGGGGATGTGTAGTCAGCTTGCAGTGTCTAATATTTATCAGTGTATTTATTTGTTACTTTACTATTTTGATATTTTTACTATTTTACAAGGTAAACCAAATATAAAATGCTCTATTGGCTTTGCTGCTAAGTGGTGGATTTATCCAGTGTATTATTACTCTACTTTTTCACTGTTGGAAGAAGTTTACCATGAAAAGATTTCCTTTACCTCCTTCCCCCAAATTTAAGCTTCTGGTGGAAGCTCAGTGGTTGAGGTAAGTGGGGGAGGGGACAGCACATTGGTCTGACCCCTTGCCGTCTGTATCTCTGTCTCAGATGTCTCCACACTCCTTGACCTGCGTCACATCCTCCCACTGGGACCGGCCATATTCCAGAGAGGTGGCAGCATTCCCACTTGTAAGTTCACTGAGGCTGAAAGAGTCCATTGTCATGATGTTCCCTTGCGTAGGCACCTGCTCGCCCGAGAGGTTCCCCCTGTTACAGTCTCATAATAGAAACCATACATAGACCATCTTGAGAAATGTAAATCATGATCAATAGAGCAAAGCATTGGGGACTGGTGACTCATGCCTCAGGGGGCTGAGATCTGAGGGGCATGAGACCTTGAGACTCTTTATCTCCAGTTAACCATCAGAAAACCAGAAGTGGAGCTATGTCTCAAAGTGGTAGAGCACTAGCCTTGAGCACGAAAGAGCTCAGGGACAGTGCCCAGGCTGAGTTCAGGGTAGGGGCGGGGAGGGGGAAGCAAAGCCATTGGCATTCAGGGGTCAGAGGTCAGTCAGAGCATCAACACTGGGCACAGGAACATGGAGGAGAAAAATAGAATAGGTGTTCCCATCAGGTATATTAGTGTGTCGTCTACCATATCCAACAGGGAGATGGCCTCAAGGACCATATGCATTATGCATTCCAATTCCTAGTGGGAGAAAGTTCTCCCTGAAGTCTGGATGGCATAGTAATAGTGCTCAAAGGTTGGATTTTCTTTTTTTGACAGTGCAGCTTTTAGTCATTGTTAGACTGATGGTATCTGGGGCTGTGGGACTATCACTGTAACTAGCCTCTTTGCCCCCAAGAGAAACACAGAACGTTCTACAACATTTCCATCTTTCATCCTTTCCAGCCCTTTGTGAAACCAGAGAACAAATTCTGGCCCACCATTGCTCGGATTGATGACATATATGGAGATCAGCACCTGGTTTGTACCTGCCCACCCATGGAAGTTTATGAATCCCCATTTTCTGAACAAAAAAGGGCTTCTTCTTAGACCTCTCTCCCCCTGCCCCTCTCGCTAAGTTCAGAGACTGATTTGATGCCGTCCACTGGAACATTTGCTATAAGCAAGAAATACTTTGTCTCCCAGGCCTCAGTAGGGGTTTATATACTGTATATTTTTGTAATCTCTGGTGAGGTAAATGTAAATACAGGTAGCCTTAGTGCGTGGCAGCAGATTGATTGTCTTCCATACTTTGCTTCCACATGTACCAGGTGATATTCTAGTTGCCTTGATTGGGAACCATTTCATTTTTTTGTGTAGGAAAGTATGGATGTGCTAGCAATTTTAACTTTCAAATGTGAGAAGTTTGCAAATGTTAGCCTTACTAGAGATTCAATAGACATCTTTTTGTTCCAAATAAGTCCTTGTGGACTGGGCCATCTGCAGGAATTCCCAGGGCAAATGTTTACATTTTGTACACATTGAGGGAACTCTCATTCCTGACTAATTTGCCTAATCTGTAATAGCATTTTGGAGTGTTTTCCTCTTTCTTTGTGGGTGGTTTTTTTTGTTTGTTTGTTTTTTATCTGCATGTATTAGTATTCTAATAAAAAAATTCAGTTTGAAGGTTGCTCTCCACTTTTATTATTTTGACTTCTTTCATGGCCCAAATTTGGAAGGAACTAAAGGGCAGCAGGAACCTGTAGCCTGGGCCAGGAGGCAGTGGCCCACACCTGTGATCCTATACTAAGGAGGCTGAGATCTGAGGATCAATGTTTGAAGCCAGCTTGAGCAGGAAAGTTCATGCGACTCTTATCTCCAATTCACCACCAAAAAGCCAGAAATGGATCATTGGCCCAAGTGGTAGAGTACCAGCTTTGAGCGAAAAATCTAAGGGGCACTGCCCAAACAATTCAAGCCCAGTACCAGTGTGCGCTAGCATGTGCATGTGTGTATGTGCACGCACTAACATATACATATACACATAAAATCCCTTAGTCTATTGTTAGATGATATTTTGCCTCTGACTGGTTTATGAACTGGTCATCAGTGAAGTTCCCTTTGGTCCTTTTTATTATATTTGTGTTAGGGTGCATGTAATTAAAACTCATCTACAGAATCCAGTGAAGTAGCAGCCAAGTAGCAGTTTCCTTTTTCTCACTTACTAATCCAGAAGTAACACCAAGAGCTGGTGCTATTCTGCCTGCTTTTGCATGTGGTTTTCATCCTGATGATCTGAAGATAACTATTACACATCCAGGCATATGTGTGGCCTTCCTAGATAAAGAAAAGGGAAAGAACAAAGGAAAAAGACAGATTCCATCCACTATGCTTCTTTTACAGAGCTAAGAAGTCTATCTAGCAACTTCTGCTTACATTTTGCCCATTCAGATTGCCGCAAGGCAGTGTGAGTTCTTATATTTGGGTTACCTACTAGACAAGCAAGCCTACAAACAATAACTTTTCTGCCAGAAATAGTAAATGCTTGTTAATTGAGTAATCGCTCTTACACTGATTACCTTGTTCTTTGAGTAGCAATCCTCAGTGTTACTCCTATGCTAGAGAGCTAGACAAAAGACCTGAATGCTTTATTGGATTCTCTGCAAGGGAGCCACTTATTTTATTCCACCAAGCAGCAGGAAAGTAATGGGATCCTTTTTTAAATAATGATCTTCTTTGAGTACATCTTTTTTTTTTCCCAGTCATGGGCCTGAACTCTGGGCCTGGGTGCTTTCCCTCAGCTCTTCAGCTCAAGGCTAGTGCTCTACCACTTGAGCCACAACGCCACTTCTGGCCTTTTCTGCTTATGTGGTGCTGAGGAATCGAACCCAGGGCCTCATGCATGCAAAGCAAGAACTCTACCACTGAGCCACCTTGCCAGCTCCCTTTGAGGGCATCTTGAGTAGTATTCTAAATGTTTGGAGTGTCTCCCACTTTTACACAAGGAAAGAGGGTGTGGAGAGATGCCCACAGTCACACATCTGGTGAGAATGAGAGCTGGAATCTGAATGGTGGCTGACCAGCTCCAGTGCCTGCCAGCCCAAACAGGATACCACGCTGCCATGGTAACTGCAAACCTGGAGCCTCTGTCCTTCCTGAGCTGGAAATCTTTCTCTCAGAACAGACTTACCATCAGGGCACAGAGTGGCTCCTTCTCAGGAAGTACCTACATTTGAAAAGAAATAATTGAAGCCAATACCGGTTCTTTACTACTTTGTGAGGGACAGCGCCCAGGCCCAGAGTTCAGGCCCCATGACCAACAAGAACAACAAAAAGGCAGGCGTTATAGTGCAGGTCTATGGACCCAGCTACTTAGAAGGCACAGGTAAGAGGGTTATGTCATGATCCAAGGCCACCATCACCCTTGGCAAAAGCATAAGACCATGATTAAAGCAAACAAACAAGCCAAGCACAGCTCATAAGCTCTTGCTTAACAAGAAGGAAGCCCTAAGCCCAGTACTATTTAAAAAAAAGAAAAAAGTTACAGCTGGTGGCTCACGCCTGTAATCCCAGCTACTCAGGAGATTGAGATCCGAGGATCACAGTTCAAAGCTAGCCCAGGCAGGAAAGTCCGTGAGACTCTTATCTCCAATTAATCACATAAAAAGCTGGAAGTGGCACGGTGGCTCAAGTGGTAGAGTGCTAGCCTTGAGTAAAAGAGCTCAGGGACAGTGCCCAGGTCCAGAGTTCAAGCCTGAGAACTGGCAAAAAAAAAGAAAAAAAAGAAAAGGTTATGTACAAAATGTAAAGCCTCTGGTAGCTTTTTGTAGTATATGACCCCAATTTTTTGTTGGGGCCTGAACTCTGGGCCTGGGCACTGTCCCTCAGCTCTTCAGCTCAAGTCTAGCACACTACCACTTGAGCCATAGCACCACTTCCAGCATTTTTTTCTGCTTATGTGGTGCTGAGGAATCGAACCCAGGGCCTCATGCATGCAAGGCAAATGCTCTACCACTGAGCCAACTTCCCCAGCCCCATATGACCCCAATTTTTAAAATACTTTGAATGTCTTATGAAATTCGGCACTTAGCCATTTTAGGTATATAATACAATGATATATATCAAGTACAAAGTTGTACTTTTGAGCAGTTTCAGAGTTTTAAAGACAAGGAATCTAAGATAAACAACATGTTGAGCAGATTTCCTGTTTTTCATGGCCCTAGACTCAAGCCTTATCCACCTGGAAACGATCACAAGGGCTTCTTGGAACACTCACCTATGGGATAAATATGGAAGGGTCTCAGTCCAACATAGAAGCCCATGTAACCTCTATGCCCTAGGATGGCTCTCTGATCCCGGCCAATTCCAGAGAGTTCTGTCCCAGTGCTCTGTGAACCAGTAAAAGTGCTAATATTTCAGTTTTCAATTTTTATCAGCTGGCTCTTTTCATGCAGACGGGAAACAGTGCTCTCTATCAAGGATGAGGGACTCTAGCGTTGTCATTTGACAGCCAGTGTCCTTCAGGTAAAGGAATGGCAGCTTTCATATCGCGGAGACTCTTCCACAAACTCCTGTCTAAGTGATGGCTCTTAAAGGCTAAAACTTGTTGACCTGTATCCAATACACAAATTATTTTTTTTTTGGGGGGGGGGTCCGGTCGTGGGGCCTGAACTCTGGGCCTGGGCGCTGTCCCTCAGCTCTTCAGCTCAAGGCTAGCGCTCTACCACTTGAGCTACAGCGCCACTTCCGGCTTTTTTCTTTTTGCTTATGTGGTGCTGAGGAATCAAACCCAGGGCCTCATGCATACAAGGCAAGCGCTCTACCATTGAGCCACATTCCCAGCCCCTACCCAAATTATTTTTATCTATTATTTTTGTTGGTCATGGGGTTTGACCTCAGGCCCTGGAGCCACAGCACCACTTCCAGCCTTTTAAAGTGGTTAATTGGATCTAAGAGTCACTTAACTGCCTGGGCTGGCTTCCAACAGCTATTCTCCTATCTCAGCCTCCTGCGTAGCTAGGATTACACATGTGAGCCACCAGCACCTGGCTTTAATTTTTTAATTGTTATTATGGTAATGTATAAAGTGTTACAGTTTTATTAGTCAGGTAAAGAAGACATTTCTTTTTGGAGAATGTCACCCATTCCCTCTGTTTTATTTTCTTAAGCCCAGGATCACAGTGCTTTATTTACCACAGAGCTGCATCCTTAGTTCTAGAAAAGCAGACCTTACCATTTTGAAAGAAACCCCCTTTGCCTTGCCCCGGGCTCCTGCAGCTGCTCACAGTGGGAGTCCTGGCACTTTGGCCTTGCACTTTTCCCTGTGGGGCTCAACTCTTACCAGCAGTGAGATGAAGCCCTTTTGGTTTGTTCCAAAACCAGGTAGGCAACAGGACCCGTCAATCAAGGAGACTATACAAAGTATCCAGGGAATCAAGGAGACTGTACAAAGTACCCAGATCTGAGGCCTGGGGTATGGAGGTCGGAGGCAGGGAAGGGAATGTCTATAAAGTTGAAAAGTAAGTTCATGCAGCAGCAAATTTTGAGACAAGGAGCAGCAGCAATTTCCGAGGATCATTATAGTGACGCAGGGTGGCCGCTGGAGGACCTGCTTGTTCACTGGGTCACCCCACGATGCCTTTCCTTGTTTCTTCCTTCACTTCAGTTCATGTCCCTCTGATCCCTCACTTTGCCAAGTGCCACATCTCATCTTCTTTGTTATGCTCCTCATCTTTCTGTTTAAGAAGTGTGTCTCCCAGCCATTGGCCCACTTTCCTAAGCCCAAATTCCTAGCCATCAAAATCATTACTCTGGCTGGGAATGTGGCTTAGTGGTAGAGGGCTTGCCTAGCATGCAAGAAGCCCTGGGTTCGATTCCTCAGTACCAAACAGAAAGCTGGAAGCACTAGCCTTGAAAAGAAGCCCAGGGACAGTGTCCAGGTCCTGAGTTCAAGCCTCAGGATTGGCAAAATAAATAAATAAAAATAGAGATGAAAAACAAATTGTTCCTTTCATTGGGAGTTCTCCCATATCTTACCTCTCAGATAGAAACCCCACCTTGGGATGGAGACATAGTCCTGACATTTTAGAGGCTATGTTTCTGATATCTGATTCCCCACTCCATTTGTTTAGCAAATGTCATCAGTTTGGAGAAGGGGAATATCTGGTGTCTCCAACTGGCAAAGCAATGCTGTGAAGTATTTTAATTATTATTTTAATTGACTTTGAAAGCCAGCCTGGTATCCGCCCCCTTTCTTCTTTATCACTGTTCCTATAGGAGAAATTGTCACAAATTCACAAAACAAGAGATGGTTTTATTTTGAACCTATATCAGTGCAAAGATCATGATTTTCATGGTTTTCTTCTTTTTACAAATTGATTTCTCAGCTGCATGATAAGCTGGCTGGAGATGTGGTTCCATGCAGAACACTTATTCAGATGCACAAGGCCATGGGTTCAATGGACAATAAGCAAAATAAATAAACAAGTGGTTGCCTGTAATTTCTGAATTCAGAATTTAAGGATAGCTTTCTTGGGGAGGCTGGCATTCTACCCTTTGAACCATGCTTCTAGTCTGGCATTTTGCTGGTTGGAGACACTTTCTGCCTGAACTGGCTTTGAGCCACTATCCTCCAAGTCTTAGCCTTCTGAGTAGCTCAGATTATAGGCATGAGTTATCAGTGCCTGGCTACAGCATTTTTCTGTTTTTAAACAGAACTGAACCAAAATAACTTGCTGAGTGAGAGGCCTGAGACTTTCATAACTGACAGAAATGTGAGTGTGGTTTGTGTTCTGTTATACCCTAATAGTGGTGTTTCTTATACTTCAATATGTTTCTTTTTTTCTACCTGTCCTGGAACTTAAAACTGGTCTGAGCACTATCTTTGAGCTTCTTTGCTCAAGCCTAGTGCTCTACCCCTTGAGCTGCAGCTCCACTTCCAGCTTTTTGGCAGTTAATTGGAGGTAAGAGTCTCATAGACTTTCCTCCCTGGGCAGGCTTCAAACCTGATCCTCAGATCTCATCAGTAGCTAGGATTACAGGTGTGAACCACTAGTGCCTGACTTATGCTTTTATTAGTAAAAATATTTGTATACATCTAGTTGTGACACTTCTTTTTCTACAAAAGCACTTTTGAAGACTATCTAGAGAAACAAAAATCTTGGTGAGACTAGAGAGTTAAGTTCCTTATATAAAAGCCAGAAACAAACTCAGAAAACAGGGTAGGATCCAAAGGCACCCAGAAAGGAGGTCAGTCATCCTAAAAACATTCAAACTTTCCCCATTGTTACTGCTGTGGAGAACTTGATTCCACCTGAAACTCACTGCAGGAAAAGCCAGCAACCAAAGGAGAACTAAAAGCAACCATTCTTTATTTAAAAAAGACCCAACCTAGGGGCTGGGAAGGTAGCTCAGTGGCAGAGTGCTTGCCTTGCATGCCTGAGGCCCTGGGTTCGATTCCTCAGCACCACATAAGCAAAAAGAAAAAAAGCCAGAAATGGCGCTGTGGCTCAAGTGGTAGAATGCTAGCCTTGAGCTGAAGAGCTGAGGGACAGTACCCAGGCCCAGAGTTCAGGTCCTACAACTGGACCCCCCCAAAAAAATTAAAAAAATTAAAAACAAAACAAAACAAAAAAGACCCAACCTAGAGCTGGGAAGGTGGCTCGGTGGTAGAGTGCTTGCCTCGCATGCATGAGGCCCTGGGTTCAATTCCTCAGCAGTACATAAACAGAACACCAGCCGGGCGCCGGTTGCTCACACCTATAACCCTCGCTACTCAGGAGGCTGAGATCTGAGGATCGCGGTTCAAAGCCAGCCCGGGCAGGAAAGTCTGTGAGACTCTTATCTCCAATAAACCACTAGAAAAC
>NW_012267309.1:4058637-4086313 GCF_000151885.1 Dipodomys ordii | reverse complement strand
TTAAATAAAATAAAAAAAGAGGAAAATACCTTCCATGGAAGCAAACAGTTAAACAAAGTTACCAAAAGCAATTGAGTGTAGTATGTGAATGGTAGCCATTTGAGGAAGTTTAAGTGGAGGGTTAACTAGCAACACTTTCTCTGATTCATCCAAGACCAATCTCTAGCCTGGCACTGCGTCTGTCATTCAGGGAAATACTGTCAATCTGAAGTCTTAATGCTTCAGAGCATGAGGCAATTCTGGGACAAGGATAATAATTTCATTATTTTCCAGAAATGAGTTCTATTGAGGAATGCAGCTTATGATTATCATGGCTTGTAACACATACAACCATAATTTTTAGGTAGTTTTAGGTGAAATTTAGTCAGAGCGCACATTAATTTTCTTTGGAACAGCATCCAACTTGGTTATTAAAGAGTAAAAGGAGATATTTTAAAAAGTAAGTACTTGATTACACATCAAACCATATGGTAAGGTAGAAAATTTAGTGAAAAATAAAATCTTGAGTTTAAGTTCTTTGACCCACTTACCGATTATCTGTGATTTAGGGTAAATGGCTTACTCTGAAACCTCATCTTGCTGGTAAAATAGATATTTATCAGGGTTGAAAGGGTAAAGTAGTATGTGAAAAATACTGACAGAACTCAGCTTCTTTCTTATATATAGACTGAACAGATCTAGCAACTATCCCTATTGGTGTTCCAAAGACATCTTGATGAAATGCCCCTCTTAATTAAAACCAGTTTAGGGTTGAGAAAGTGGCTTACTGGTAGAATGCTTGCCTAGTATGCATGAGGCCCTGAGGTAGATTCCTCAGTACCACATAAACAAAAAATAAATCAAAAGAAAAAAAAAACTATTAAAAAATACCAAACAGCCCTTTGAAAAACATAAAAGAAAACAAGTTTAAAGGAAGGAAGGAAGCTTCCAGGTGGCAGAAAACAAGAGGGAACCCACATAACTTTAAACCATGGGGCCTGTGTAGAGGTACCAGGACTGGAAATAGACCTTTGGTGGTCAGGGGGTTTGGTGACATCAGGGGATAGATATTATACAGACAATACGGAGGAGAAATGGGACACATTTAGAACTGTCAAATCCCTGCTCCAATATGAGGACTGAAAAAAGTTTATACTTGCCCAGGATCATAGTGGGACACACATTTTTGTCTCAGACCATGGGTTGAAACTAAGTCATTCAACAAGAGGTTTGGCTGCATAAAAATGCAGAAGCTAACTTGTTCTGTCTGTATAGTGAAGGAGTCCACTCAGATCATTGGGGTTTTTTTTAGAAACACATACAAGGCCCAGCAGAAACATCTAACAGTCCCTCCAAAGGGAACAGTTATATACATATCCAAGACACAAACAAAACCCTCTAATAAGAAAACTTCTTATGATGAACTTGAAAAATATGAACATCAATAAAAGGCAATAAAATTCAATGTTTAAGTACTAGTAAATTGCAGAATTCTTTTTTCTTTCTTTTGGTTGGTCATGGGGCTTGAACTCTGGGCCTCGGTGCTACCCCTCAGCTCCTCAGCTCACAGCTAATGGTCTACAACTTGAGCCACAGCGCCACTTCCGGTTTTCTGGTCCTTAATTGGAAGTAAGAATCTCAGGGACTTTCCTGCCTGGGCTGACTGAACTGTGATCCTCAGATCTCAGCCTCCTGAGTAACTAGGTTACAGGCATGAGCCTCTGGCACCTGGCCTAGTGCAGAATTCTTATGAAAGTAGAATTGGGAGGAACTTTAAAAGAACTCTGAACTAAGTATATTTTAAATGCTCAGATAATGGGGAAACAAAAAAAAGCCCTATAGATGAGAACAAGAGATTACAAATTAAGAACAAAGAATAGTTGTAGACACCTATGAGAGAGCAAGCTAATATTCAGAATACATGAACAACTCTAAAATAAGAAACAATCTAATCAGAAAATGGACAAAAGATTTCAACACATACTTGATAGGATGGCAAAAAAAACCCCAAACCCTGCAAAAACAAATACATGAACAGATGACCACATTTAGCTTTTTGGAAAATAAAAAATATATCCATATTGAGATTCCTATACATTAGAATGGCTAAAAATACTGAGTGCTGTTAAGAACGTACGGTAACTGGGAGTGTTGACAGATTTTGACAGATTTGTGCTCTTTTAAGTCTGACCTGGAATCGGATGATGTCATTTTAGGGAGTGTATCAATAAAGCCTAACTTTTTTTTTTTTTTTTGTCTGGGTTGGGGTCCCTAAACTCTTTTTTTTTTTTTTTTTTTGTCGGTCGTGGGGCTTGAACTCTGGGCCTGGGCACTGTCCTTCAGCTCTTCAGCTCAAGGCGAGCGCTCTACCACTTGAGCTACAGCGCCACTTCCGGTTTTCTGGTGGTTTATTGGAGATAGGAGTCTCACAGTCTCTCCTGCCCGGGCTGGCTTTGAACCGCGATCCTCAGATCTCAGCCTCCTGAGTAGCTAGGATTACAGGCGTGAGCCACCAGCGCCCGGCTCCCTAAACTCTTTTGCTCAAGGTCACCTCTCTACTACTTTGAGTCACAGCACCATTCCTGGTTTTCTGGTGGTTAATTGAAGCTGAGTCTTATGGGATGGCCTTGAATTGTGATCCTCAGATCTCAGCCTCCTGAGTAGCTATTATTACAGGTGTGAGCCACCTGGCTGTCACTGGGCTTCTTTTGCTACCACTTGAGCCACAATGCCACTTCCAGCCTTTTCTGTTTATGTGGTACTGAGGAATTGAACCCAGGGCTTCATGTATGCTAGGCAAGCATTTTACCCAACTAAGTCACATTCCCAGTGTACATTATCATTCTTGAGAGGACAAAATCATGAGTGACTGTGAACAGACTAGTTTTCACAAGCTAGGGTCAGGAAGTGGGTACGACTCTAAAGGGGTAGTATCAGAATTGTGTGTGTGTGTGTGTGTGTGTGTGTGTGTTTGTGTGTGCCAGTTGTGGGACTCAACCTCAGGGCCTGGGTAGTCCCTAAGCTTTTGAGCCCAAGGCTAGTGCTCTACCACTTGAGCCACAGTTCTACTTCCAACTTTTTGCTGTTAACTGAAGATAAGCATCTCACATAGCTTCCTGCTTGGGTTGGCTTTAAACTAAGATCCTCAGATCTGGGGCTGGGGAGGTGGCTCAGTGGTAGAGCGCTTGCCTTGCATGCATGAGGCCCTGGGTTCGATTCCCCAGCACCACATAAGGAAAAAGAAAAAAGCCGGAAGTGGTGCTGTGGCTCAAGCGCTAGCCTTGAACTGAAGAGCTGAGGGACAGCGCCCAGGCCCAGAGTTCAGGCCCCATGACCGGACTCCCCCCCCCCAAAAATCCTCAGATCTCAGCCTCTTGAGTAGCTAGGAGTACAGGTGATAAGCCACCAGCACCCAGCAAGAACTTTTAATTACAACAGAACACTGAGTATTTAAATCTCATCACTAGTTGCTTTACACATAAAATCAAGTAACAAGGTACCTCCTCCACAGACTTGCTATCTTAAACCCACATGACCAATCAGGCTTGATCTACTCACTTCCTGGTCGCTTCCTGCAGATGCTCCACATTCCCGGCAACTCTTAACTTTCTGGGTCTAAACTACAGCTTTCACTCTAATAGCTTTAATGAATTTAATGAATTACCCTGTAGGAATTCTGATGATGCTGCCCAAGCCTTACTTCCCAACATTAGTAGAAAGCTCCATTATATAACTTTGCCTCCTGCATACCTGATAATTCAAAATCACAAGGCAAGGATGCCAGTCTGCTGCCAGTGGAAGCTGTATCCCAGCTTCCACTACTATATCTGCGACCAAAGCTGTGTTTGCTTTGGAGAAATATAACGTGAGTAGACAATTCCTAGATGGATCTATTTGCAGTGGGGGTTTTTCTTACTGGAAAGTCTCAGATGGGTGTAAGATTGTGGAGATGCCCTCATCTTTTCTACTGTCCTAGTGCAAAGTACTTGCTTTAGCAACCGTACCCCTCTCAGCAGCACTTTATAAGTGCCCTCCTCTTTTTGGCTCTCAATGGAACTGCAACTTTGGCTAAAAGAAGCCAGCAATCTGTTGGAATGTTTACCTACCTTTAAATTTTCCTTATGAAACAACTACCTCACACAAAGTCTCTGGGCATAGACATATATCTAGATTTTCTGCCAAAGGGTTCCAGGTGTGTCTCAGTTGGTAGAGTGTTAGCCAATGAGCAAAAGTGGCTCCAGGTACCAAGTTTGAGTCCTGGTCTCAGACCAAGAAAAAAAGAAGTAACCAAATTCTCTGCTATTACCGGGCGCCGGTGGCTCACGCCTGTAAGCCTAGCTACTCGGGAGACTGAGATCTGGGGATCGCGGTTCAAAGTCAGCCCAGGAAGGAAAAATCCATGAGACTCTTATCTCCAATAAACCACTAGAAAACTGGAAGAGGCGCTGTGGCTCAAGCAGTAGAGCACTTGCCTTGAGCAGAAGAGCGCAGGATCAGCGCCCACACCAAGTTCAAGCCCCACGACCAACCAAAAACAAAACAAAACATTCCCTGTCACTGTAAAAATAGCCATTTTAGTCAGACTCCCAATTAAGTCCTTATTCCCATATGGAAACTCATGAGTATAACTTTTACTATCTACATTTCTACCAGCATTCTTATCTCTCACCAAAATCATCCACTAGGTTCTTCTTACAGCATTTTAAACTTTCTCTAACCAGCTTTATCAGGTATAATCTCAGGATTTTTTTGTGTGTGCCAGTCCTGGGGCTTGAACGCAGGGCCAGGGCACTGTCCCTGAGCTTCTTTTGCTCCTCTAGAGACTCAACTCCTTTAAAAAGAATTAAAAATTAAAATAATTGACAAAAAAAGTGTAACCAGAACTCATACACTGTAGGTGTAAATATAATTAGTAAAATTGGTGGGTTATATGGTATGGTAAGTATGCACTGAACTTTGTAATTGTCAGTTTTCCTAATACTTAAATGCAACAGTTCAGTTTTATTCATAATAGCAAAGCCCTGAAAACCAAGCCCAAATAGCCACAAATAAATGAAATGTGTCACAGCCATATATAAATTACTTGACAATACATTTGTATTTTGGCAGTGTCCATCAGTTTTGCCTGTTGTTCTTACCATCATATTTAGGTTGAAGGATCTTAATTTAAAATTAACTCTCAGGGCTGGGAAGGTGGCTCAGTGGTAAAGCGCTTGTCTTGCACACATGAGGCCCTGGGTTCGATTCCTCAGCACCGCATAAGCAAAAAGAAAAAAGCCAGAAGTGGCGCTGTGGCTCAAGTGGTAGAGCGCTAGCCTTGAGCTGAAGAGCTGAGGGACAGCGCCCAGGCCCAGAGTTCAGGCCCCATGACCGGACCCCCCAAAAATAAATAAAATTAACTCTCCCCAAAGCAGCCGTTTCTATCACTGCAATCAACTTCATACTTGAGGATATAGTTGTAAACCTCTACTTTTCATTGGTGGTGGTCTTGGGGCTTCAACTCAGGGCCTGGGCACTGTCCCCAAGCTTGCTCAAGGCTAGTGCTCTACCACTTGATCTACAGCTCCACTTCCAGCTTTTTTTTTTTAAGTGAATTGAAGAGTCTCATGCCCAAGCTGGTTTGAAACTGTGTTCTTTAGATCTCAGCCTTCTGAGTAGCTATATTAGGTGTGAGCCACCAGCATCCAGATTTTTTTTTAAGGTGGCATTATTAGTGACTGAACTCATGGCCTCACAACTGCCTAGGAAGGCACATTTGGCTAGTATTCTATCAATTCACACCTCAGTTCTCTTGCTAGTTAATTGGAGGTAAGAATCTCTAGAATTTGTCTGCCTAGCTGACTCCAAACTACAATCCTCAGGTCCAAGTCTCTTGAGTAGCTAGGATTATAGGCATGAGCCACTGGCACCCAGTTTCCTCACCCACCTTCAGTTTGCTTTCCAGAGAGGGTCCAGGCAAACCTTGAACCATGATCCTCTCTCCATCTTCTAAGTAGCTGAGATTACAGGTGTATACCACGTCTGGCTGTAGTTGGTTTCTCTTGTCCAGCGACTGGTTTTAAATTTATTCATTTATTTTTTGGATGTGTAGGATCCACCCAGATTACATGTTAGGTTTCAAGTTACGTGGTATCCAGTGCTTTCAGTAATTCTGATGGCCTACCAGTGGGGATCAATTAGAAGTGATGGCAAGAAAGAATAACATTTGAATGTAATCTGGTGGTGAATGGGCAGCTAGGCTTGATTCCCTGAAGGCAAGAGTATCTTGAGGCCTGGTGCCAGTGGCTCACACCTGTAATCCCAGCCACTCAGGAGGCTGAGATCTGAGGATCACAGTTCAAAGCCAGTCCAGCTAGGAAAGTCTGTGAGACTCTTATCTTCAATTAACCACCAGAAAACTGGAAGTGGTGCTGTGGCTCAAGTGGTAGAGCACTAGACTTGAGCTGAAGAGCTCAGGGACAACACCCAGGCACAATTCAAGCCCCACGACCAAAAACAAACAAAACAAAAAACAGTATCTTGAAGAATAGAGAATTGATCCTTAATGAGAAAATAGGGGGCAATGGACAAATCAGAACAGAGTGCTTCCTATTTCTTATCAATAGGCTCTATAATGAAATCTGAAGCTATACTTTTATATAAGTGTATAAAAGTAAGGGCCTAGATGTTAAAACACATACAGGCTATAAGAGCTAAGGGTATGTGCTTATACTGTCAGCTTCAGAAAGTTTAGGTTATCTTAATATGTATTTACTGAATAAACTCTATTACCTAAAACTGAGTTCTAAAACTAAAGGCTTAAGCTATTGTAGTTAGGGAAAAAATGTTTAAAAAACCCTGTTTTCAAGTGGTTGAGTTGGAGCTCCAGTGGCACAATCAGTTAGGGCACAGTACTTATAAAAAAGTGGCTGAGCCTGAGCCAGGTGCCGGTGCTCACACCTAGCTACTCAGGAGACTGAGATCTGAGGATCACAGTTCAAAGCCAGCCCAGGTAGGAAAGTTCATGAGACTCTTATCTCCAATAAACCACCAGAAAACCAGAAGTGGTGCTGTGGCTTGAGCTGAAGAGCTGTGGAACAACGCCCAGGCCCAGAGTTCAAGACCCACGACCAACAACAACAAAAGAAAGTGGCTGAGCCTGGCACTAGTGGCTTATATCTATAGTAGCTTATAGCTAGCTACTCAGGAGGCTAAAATCTGAGGATCACAATTCAAAGCCAGCCTGGACAGAAAAGTCTGTGAGATTCTCATAGCTTCAATTAACCATCAAAAAACCTGAAGTGGTGCTGTGGCTCAATGTGGTAGAGTGCTAGACTTCAGTGAAAAAGCTCAGTGATAGCTCCCAGGACCTGAGTTCAAGCCCCATGACTGACCAAAAAAAAGTTCAGTCCATAATAGCCTACTAACTGAAGTAAATCACATTTTTAAAAGACTTATCTTTAAACTTAAGCCTTAGAAACATCCAGATACTATGGACTTCCTAAAGGATACCACATTATCTATGATGCCTTGCCAATAAAATAAACAAAAAACAAACAAAAAAAGTCAAATCTGAATTTGGTCATGCTTTAATTCTACTACCAAAATTCACAAAAATATAATCATGTTAAGCTACACCACAAGGTGACTTCACTTAAATGTATTCTGCAGAAAATTTTCAGAACAATTCAATTTCAACATACAAACTGTAGAGGGTGAGGAAGGAGATTAAGATTGAGGATAGAAGACTGAGGGATGAACAGATTTTAAAAATATTTGAGATAGTAATTAATCACAATGATAGGTCTTTATTTGGATCCTGATCCAGACAAACCAACTAAAAATTAAATGCCCATTTATGATATTCGAGACATGGGAAATTAGAACATTTGCTAGGTAGGTACTTGGTAATCTACGAAAACTACTGTCAATGTGTTTTAGCATGTTTTGACAATGGTACTATGCTCATGTTTTCTGAAAGTCCTTATTTCCTAAGTATAAGCTGAACTATTTGTGAAAAGAAACTTTGAAAACTATTTTTTTAAGTTCATGAACGATAAAGACATTTTTAGCTTTGGGACATTTCTGACACAAATGTGTTGTTATAATCAGGCTTTTTCCCAATCTACAATGTTATAGAAGAATTAAGACAATATGTAGCATAACTGAGAATGAGTCATTTACTAATAAAAGCAGTATTATTAAACCAATTCAAGTAGCTCAAACTGGGAGATATTTCCCACTCGTCATTCAGTGTGACCAATGCAAGAGGAAATATAGCAGTGGATAGCACAAATTTAATGATTAATTTTCAACTTAAGCAAGTCTTAACTAAATTCTGATTCTTCACAATAAGAAATTATTTCAGTATCTGTAAGTGGCCCTTACAGTCACTTAGGGCTACTCACAGACATTGGAATAAATGTCACAAACTAATCATGATGCTTTAAGTGTTTCCCAGACGCTAATTTTGAATTTAACTGAATGCAGAAGCATCAAATGGAACAAGTTTGCCACGTAGCAAAGAACAAGAGCCTATAATAGCTTAGAAGGAAAGATGACCAGATGCTAAAACTTCAGAGGACAATTCTGCCATTTGGTGTAAAATGTGCGAGTGACTAGTACAAATATTCAGTAAATATTGCCATTATGTATGTACATGAAGATAGAGGTGGAAAGACTTGATCATACTAAAACTTCAATGATGAAAACACAGCAGTATTGAGAACAGCACAATGTCTGAAAATATTCTCATGTCTGAAATATAAGGTAGGACTCATGCTGAAAATGAACACAATTTAGAAATTACATACAACAGAACAGTCACTATCTTACTTTGGAAATATTTCCCATTTAGAGTTTTAAAAAAAGCTGAGGATAAAATTTGTTCTTAGCGCAAAAGACTTCATTCTAGCTTTCATTGCTAAAATCAGAGTAAAAATGTCTGTTTTAATAGACACAATGAAAACCAATAATTGATTAGTAAAAATCTATAACACAAGCCAGGAAAATGCAGTGAAGTAAAGCAAAGTGAGCTATTTTCTGATCATAAAATATTTATTAAGGTATACTTTAAGGAATATAGTGAATATAAAATTTAGGATCACAATATGAAGCAATTTCGTTCTTCTCAAAAGTCAGTACAGCCCTCAATACTCTGCAGATGTAAAACCACTAGTTAGACTCACTAAAAGCAATTTGACTAGTACAGAAGTGGCTTTTTATGAACATTTACAACTAGAGCATGTGAACACCTCTGAATTGCAAAACCACACCACATTACACTAATGTAGCAACAATGCATCCATATTGTTCTCATTAGTTATTAGTAGTCAACTTGCATAAAACACCAGGAAAAAAAGCACAATGGCGTTCACAAAATGGGCTTAAAATGAACCTGACCTTGCAAAACACACACTGTAATGGAAGAAGGGACATTAAAAAAAGTATTATGCATACTACAGAAGCTTCGTTCATTCCAAGAATCTCAAGTGTCATCTTTTTTTGTAAAATCAAATGACAAGAAACAGGCACAACTAATATTTGGGAGGCAGTGTGTAGCTAAAATCTCATTTAACTAATTAGTCAATGATTTCTAAAATCCCCATAAATTTTTTCTGTCCTTATTCAATGATTTTTAAAATCCCCATAAAACTTCTCTGTCCTGAGGTAGTTGCAAAATAAATCAAAATTTGGATATCAACTAGAGCTGAGGCTTCAACTTTTTAACTCATTAAAACTAGTTGTTTTCACAGAAACTACCTTTTGATATTTAAAAGACAGGTGAGAAATGGGCCTCTTACTACACACACAAGGTGATGGCTATGTGGGAAAGAGGAGAAGTGGCTTCCGAATGTGAGATATGGTCCACTGTTGCTTCAACCCTCCCTTCCCATTTAGATTCTTTATTGTCCAAAAGCCACCAGGAACAACAGTTGTAGACAGATCATCGTCCTTTGCTGTAGCCAGGGAAGAAAAGGTCAAGTAGAGTCTGCAGAATCTCATTGGGAATCATGATGTAATTCTGGCCAAGATCATGCCGGCAAGCAGGGCAGGAGAAAACCTGGGCCTTAAAGGAGCGCTGCAAGCAATCCTAAGGTAAAAACAAAGAAACATACATACAAACACCAAACTTCATCAGTGAGTCAAACATGAGGGAAAAAGACTCAACTTATACTTTTAATAGAGACTGGAACCCTAACTGCTCTAAATGTGTAAGGAAGAATAGCTAGAAAGGCCTGGCAGTCACAGCTTTAGTTCTACCTCCAATGCATATGGTGAGACTTGAGCTAAATGAACTATTTTGTGCTTCACTTTCCTCATCCAGTAAGAGCAGTATGCTTCCCATTGGCTAATCTTTCAGGTTGGACATTGATCCTGTTTTCTCCTAGAGCACTAAAGAAAAAGAGTGCTTGTCTCACATGCATGAGGCCCTGGGTTCGAGTCCTCAGCACCACATAAACAGAAAAGGCTGGAAGTGGTACTATGGCTCAAGTCGTACAGTGCTAGCCTTGAGCTGAAGAGCTCAGGGACAGCACCCAGGCCTAGAGTTCATGCCCCACGACTGACAAAAAAAAAAAGAAAAAATTCAGGATCCTCTTGCTTAAAACCAAGTTATGTATTTTATCTAAGTTAAGACTAAAATTAACTATGTATTTTATAAATTACTTTATACTGAGTCTCCTAAAAATAATTATACAGGAACTTACACAGGTTAGCAAACTCCTATGCAGGTCTGCTTCCATCTTACATTGGAAACTTAAGTTCTGAATTAAGATCAGGATATGAAACCATCACTTGATAGGGAAAGTTGCCAACCACAGTGTAAAACTTTCAGTTTACACCACCATACATAAACCATATATATGTACATGTGTGCACATAGACACATAAAAGCTCAGTGATACTATAGTTTCATTTCAACCCCTTTTCAGTAGTTCCAAATATAGTGGAATACCTCAATAGATAGATATCAGAATTACTATTAATGTCTAATGAAAATGTATTTATTAGCAAGATGAAATTAAATGCCTCTTAAATGGCAAGGTTTTATAACTATTTTCCTTCATGGAAAAATGTTATTCATATGCTAAAAATTGACAGATGCAAAAAACTTAAACATTAATTACAGGAAAGTGAGAAGTTTTACTTACTTTACATACGTTGTGGAAGCACTCTGTTGTCACTGGCTGGTAAACTAATTCCTGGCAGCAAACACACATAAAAGACTGTTCCAATTTCTTCAAAAAATTCTACAATGGCAACCAAGGGAAAAGAAAAAAAGGTTAGCAGTCCTTAACATACGAATAAAATTCTACACTGGAACCAAAAAAGTCTCTGTCACATTTAATGTGCTTACTTTTAACCACCTAAGACAATCAGACTTATATAATAACACTTGAAGAAACCCATCTAAATTTCATATTCCAAGATAACTGTTTTTCTTTTTTGTTTCAGGTTTTTGTTTTGTTTTCTTTTTGACAGGGTCTCCCTATGGAACATAATACTCAGTTCAGCCTATGCTTCCCAAGTGCACATGGATACACATTCAGCTATTTTTCATTAAAAAAAAAAAAATCAATGTTGGGAGTGTAGCTTAGTGCCTAATATATATGTGGATTGGCTTCGATCTTCACTACTGTAAAAGCTAACAAAAACATTGTCTCAAGGTCATTACATAATAATGTCTTTTTCTATAAGTTGTTCCAGTAGATGAAAACATTATTTAATATTTTGTTGCTACTCAGATTATTTTTTAAGATTTTTTTTTGGCATGAACTCAGGATCCTATAGTTTTGCTTGGTTTTCTTGCTGATGGCTGGAAAATCATACCATATTACTTAAGACTTATTCCCTATTTGACAATTTTGAACAATTACAAATTTCCTAGTAAGTTTTATTTTACTTTACTTATTTATTTTTGTCAGTCGTGGGCTTTGAACTCTGGGCCTAGGCGCTGTCCTTCAGCTCAAGGCTAGCACTCTACCATTTGAGCCACAGTGCCACTTCCATTTTTCTGATGATTTACTGGAGATAAGAGTGTCACAGACTTTCTTGCCCTGGCTGGCTTTGAACTATGATCATCAAATCTCAGCCTCTTGAGTAGCTAGGATTACAGGCATGAGCCACCAGTGACCGCCTCCTAGTAAGTTTTAGATTCAGTTGCCTGTGTTTCATAAATTAAAAATTCTTAAGCTGGACACCAGTGGGCTCACACTTATCTCTAATAATCCACCAGAAAACCAGAAGTGGTACTGTGGCTCAAGTGGTAGAGTGCTAGCCTTGAGCTGAAGAGCTCAGGGACAGCTCCAAGGCCCAGAGTTCAAGCACCACTGACACACTGACACACACACACTGACACTGACACACACACACACACACAAATTCTTCCCCCAATTCTATGTCAATGTGAATTATTAAGTTCAGGCATTCAATAAAAAAAAATCTTATAAGTTTGACATAAGTGTATGGGCATTTACATTTATTCCTTCCTTTTCTTTTTTGTTTTGGTGCTAGCTAGTACTGGGGTTTGAACTCAGGACTGTGAACTCAGGACTTGCCTTTTTTTACTCAAGGCTGGCATTCTACTGCTTATGCCACACCATTGCTTCCTTATTTTACTTTTAAATCATTAAAAAATTATTTTTAAATAGTTCTACAAAAGGGTTTCAATTCAACATGTAAATTTACATATACAATTTGCATATCGATCAAAGTCACTCTTCTGAAAGGTGGTAGCACTGGATGAAAACACTGGATAGGACCACATTTTAACTAACTGTGTAAGTGATACTTCGTAAGAAAATTACTTTTTACTGTTTGTTAATACATTATTATTTAAAAAAAAAACTTTGCATACTGGTCCTTCTGCAAGAGATGCAAGCACTTCATCCCACAGCTTCTGGTTCTGACAGTCTTCTCTGATTAGTCGCTGCTGTTGTGGGGTGAGCTGGAAAGCCTCGACTGCTTCCGCTGGATCTGATGGTTTCACCACTTTGGAGGCACTTGGACATTCATCTACATTTATTTTAAGAATATGTCAGCAGATGTTCACAGTTTTGCTTAGAACCACAATAATGAGAGTTAACTAGTACCAGTAATGTTTAGCAGAAAGATACCCACATAGAGCAGCATCTAACTTCCCCTGGAGTTTACAATATTATACTTGATGCTACCATGGCTCCAACATTGCTAAAATACACAAATAGACCCATCTCCCCCTGCAAAGTAATGACAATACTTTTGTTTTTTATTTCTTACAAATCTCATTTTTTTCTTTTAATATCTCTCTTTTGCAAAATGTATATTTTTGGTATATGTAGTATGCAACTGTTACCCACCATCTGAAGTAGGCCTTTTTGTGGCTTCACTGGTCTGTTTCTTTGATGGTCCTTTAGTTTTTTTCCCTTCCTTATCTGATGGGTAACCTGCTGGATACTGGTAAGGAGGGGAAAAGGACAATTTAGATTTGTGGCTTTCAGAGAAGAAAGTGGGGAGGAAGAGTCTATACTTTATCTAAACTGAGAAATTACACAAGAGAAATCCATATTAAAAAATAGAATTCAGAGGCTATTAGAATCACAAATTCCATGTAAAGTCAGGTGTGTGTGTGTGTGTGTGTGTGTGTGTGTGTGTACACTCAATGTTAGTTCTCTAACATTTGAGCCACAGTTCCCACTTTCAGCTTTCTGGAGGCTAATTGGAAATAAGAGTCTCATGGACTTTCCTGCCCTAGCTGGCTTCGATCCACAATCCTCAGATCTCAGCCTCCTCACTAAGTAGGATTATAAGCATGAGGCACCAGCACCTAGCTAAGCCATGTGGTTTAGTGGTAGAGTGCTTGTCTAGCATGCATTGAAGCCCTGGGATCCATTCCTCAGTACCACATAAACAGAAAAAGCTGGAAGTAGCACTGAGGCTCAAGTAGTACAACACTAGCCCTGAGCATAGAGAAGCTCAGGGATAGAGCCCAGGCCGAGTTCAAGCCCCAGGACCAGCAAAAACAAAACAAAACAACAACAACAATTTCCATTTTATAATACAATAATCTTAAGTTTCAGATCTAAGAGAGTTACATAAGAAATCTTCATGTATTTTTCTGGATGGATTGAACATTTAAGAAAAGGAGCATTTACATATGAAAGTGAGACTCAATCACAAAGCACAAAAATAGTAGTATTCAACTATATAGGATAATTGTATAATGGAGTCAATTTAAAATAAAAAACCTAATTGCCAAATTTCTCATTTCCCAAAATTTGGAGGTGAAGTGAGCTTTCAGAAGATTTGATTTGATGTGACTAAATTACTAAGTTTGTTAAGCCCCTCACAGTCAGACTTGAACAGATATATTCTACCTAGTACCTTTATATTTTACTAGCTACCTTTTTGTTTTTGTATGGGACATGCTTTTGTGGTAACACTCATATTTAAAGTGCAATGTGTTTCTGGTCTCAATGGTGGTGTTATTAATTCATCATGGCATATGTGCTTTTATGCTGCTTCTTATCAGTTTCAAATCTAATTTATTAGAACTTAAATACTGGGATCTGAAAATACTTTCGAAAATGAATTTGCAAAGTTTCTAAAAAAATTGGTCATAAAAGAATTATTTCGGTAATTATTTTAGTAGCTGATGGATCTTGTTCAAACAATCATTTTCTTGAATTAAAAAACAAAACCAAAAACAGAAACAGACTTGCACTAGAAGACACACACTCACCTGCCTGCGTGGTCAGACACTTGCCCATAGTTCAGCCCCTACACATGCAGTGTGGGCAGAGCCAGGGGAAATGACAAAGCTGGCAGTCTTTACAGGAAGCACAATGATGGGGAATGATGGGGGATGAACTCAAACCATGCTCTGAAATCACTGTCAGGAACAAAGTCTAGGGTATACAGCAGCGAAGGGGAAGGCAGCCACACCATCCAGTATGTACACAAAACCAACAAAGTCTTTTATGAGTTAACAGCTGAGCATGGGCAAAGGGGGGGAAAAGGCAAAAGCATTCAAAGTGTGGCAGGGCAGGGAAGCAGCTTTGCAGGGAAGAGAGAAAAGGAGTGAGGAAAAGTGAGAAGGGTAGGAAGCAGAACATTCTTATAAGCCACCTCCCCCCATTTCCCCTACTCAAACACACCCTTTTCTATACCATGTAGGATAGAAAGTATTTTTTAGGACCTCCTAACCTAAATCTTGTGGGTCCCTTTCCCTTATAATTCAAGTCATTTCCAAATAAAATTGGGAACACTTTTCCTTGACAAGTCCAGTTTTTCCCAGCAATAACCCTTGGTTCTAGGCAGTCTTGATACCTAGGATGCTACCCTTTATCCCCCTGTCCCCCACATACTTTCATACCTCTTAAGAGTCCAATGATCAATGGCTATGAATTATATCCAGCGTTAAGGCACATAGATAGTACTGAGTTTTTATAAACATATGGGTAGCCTAAATGTAATCTAACCTGTAAACGCAGACATAATCTCCTTGATCGTTCTATTCCTTCTGAGGTCCAAGGTGCAGGTTCAACATCATCCCTTCTTAAAAGATAGCGCCAAACCAAGAAACCATGGCTGGATGAAATCTCTGGCCAGTATTTCACCACCTATATCATAATATTTCAGTACTGGATTGAGATTTAAGATTTATTTTTATCCATAATGTCATCATGTTAGTGGTTTAAGTAAACTTGTCAGAATTAAATGCAATCAGAAGATATTTGCCTTGCTGTAAGAAGAGTATAGTCAAGAATATTCACTAGATTATTTCCTATTAAGATAGTTCCTATATAAGCATATATTGCTATAAATATATTAACAAAAACAAAACCATACTGATGAACATTAATTGTGAATTAGGTAAATACAGTGGCAATGTGATATCTTTATTTTTTAAACAAAAGATACAAATCAATTTTTAATGTTCAAATGTATAATGCTCTGAAAATCTATTGTGATCATTAAAATTATGAGCAATCTGAAAAGATATACAAGAACCAATGCCTACAACAGTCAAGTTACTTATCATAAGAGAATATATACTTATTTTAAAAAATACTTGGGATTGAATGTAGCTCACTGATAAAAGTGCTTATCCCAAAAGCACTAAAAAAAAAAGGAAAAGGAAAAGTCATCGTGACTCAAACTCTAACTCTGCCCTTAAGAACTGAAAATTATCAAAATTGGGCTGGAGGCTTGTCTCAAATGGTAGAGCTTCCAGCTACGAATAAGTATCACAGTTAACAGTTCAATTTACACATCTGCTAATATTTTCAGAAAAAGTAGAAATGCCGAGTTATATGACCTGTTTTTCCTCTCAGCCCACCCACAGTAGTTCTCTGTGGCAACCCTGTTGTGAAAGCCCAGGAAGAATGACTAACAAGATGTCATGCCAGATAGAGCACCTTATAAATGCCATCATATCTGTTGCCTTCTTCAGGAGCATATTTGCTGATCTTCCTCCCTTTAAAACTGCGTATCACTCTGACTGGCTTACCAGCTCTCCAATTCCGAGACTCTGCTCCAACTTTATCATCCAATGGAGCATCACAGTTTAGGGCCAATGCCCTAAAAAAAAAATAAAACGAAGTCTTTATACCAAGTAATCTTTCTCCAAGTATATAATCGAGTCATTGGGTCAGTTAAAAGGTGAATTATGCCTTACCTGATGGTTAAGATTCTATGATTCTTTCCATATTATTCCAGACAATAGGATTATGCTTTCCCCCACCAGCAGAGAAGACAAATCAGTTTTCTGATGTCACCCCTAAGCCAGGGGATTGGTTGTCAGATAGCCTGTAGGGTTCTTCTGAAAGTAATAACATCTGTGCCACGTATAATAGAAAACAACTAGAAATACATGGAATTTGCTTTAAATAACGTTTGTTGAGGGAAAGGAGAACGTTGGAAAACTAAAACTAAAGCAAGTGACTGTTTTAATTGTTATTTTTGATAAGGGAATAGGTAACTTTCTGGAATAATGTAGAAAGAAACCTAGGAAAATAAATTTGTCAGTAAGGTCCAATTGACCTTTAGGTTTACTTTCCATATTCCAGATAGCAAAATTCTGACAAGTTTAAGTGTATTATAAACAACTGCAATATAAAAATATTAAAAAAAATTCTCCATAAAGAGGTAAAACTGAAGCCCTAAAATGCCTGCACTAACTTATAACAATAAGATTTCTGGTTGCTTGAGATCACTAGTTTACTAATGACACACAGACTGAGTTGGAAACACCTGATGTTAACTGAAAGTTTCCTTAGTATGTTCACTCACAGGAATAAATCAGTGAATTTATTTGATGTTATAAGACCTTTCTTGGGAGAACCTAGTCTTATTGAAAACATTGTTTAGGGCTGGGAAGGTAGCTCAGTGGTAGAGGGCTTGCATGAGGCCCTGGGTTTGATTCCTCAGCACCACATAACCAGAAAAAGATCAAAGTGGCACTGTGGCTCAAGTGGTAGAGTGCTTGGGCTGAAGACCTGAGGGACAGCGCTCAGGCCCAGAGTTCAAGCCCCATGACTGACAAAAAGAAAAGACAATATTGTTTAAAATTAGTATTTTCTCATAAGACATGTACTTCACTTCCTAAATTAAGTGATAAAACACTGAGAATACACAAGATTTTATGTGTGTGTGTGTGTGTATAGCCAACTGGTAGAATCAGATATGATAAAATTTAAAATTTCAGGATGTAGTTTTATGTAGGCTCAAATAAAAAATAGCTCTCAAGATTATGACTAACCTGTTGAAAAGGAATTGCTTAACCAGAGTTATCTTTTTAAAGTAAGTGAGGTTTTGAAAGATTTGTTTTTTAAAATAACTTTTGTAGCTATTAACAAAGAAGTAAGATTACTAAGTTATCTTTATCTAAAGGGGAAATACTTTAAAAATCTGAGGAGGGCTGGGAAGGTGGCTCAGCGGTAGAGCGGTTGCCTTGCATGCTCAAGGCCCTGGGTTCGATTCCTCAGCACCACATAAGCAAAAAGAAAAAAGCCGGAAGTGGCGCTGTGGCTCAAGTGGTAGAGCGCTAGCCTTGAGCTGAAGAGCTGAGGGACAGCGCCCAGGCCCAGAGTTCAGGCCCCACGACCGGACCCAAAATAAATAAATAAATAAATAAAAATCTGAGGAGTAGAAGAAAATACAGCCATATTCCATTTTACATGGAATACCTGTAGGTTATTACCTATAGGCAATTCATCTTCTTAGGGAGCTAGGGTAAGTATTAACTTCATGTCACTGAGTGACAGGCTTTACAGCTCACAGGTACCTGCAGTCATAATTACTGCTACCACTAAAGCCCTATCAACTAATTTCTGTTTTCAGCTAAGTATACAGTCTGTTCAGGATTGTGAACAAGTCCAGCGAATGAAAGGAGGCACAACAGCAGCAAAGCTCTTCCACTACAGTATCACTTCCTATTAGCAAAGAAGCAAAGAAAAATACACCATACACTGCTTGGGAAAGAACATTCTACTGGTCAGAGCTAAAGACTTTTGATCTCAGTTTTCATGTTTATGAGATATGTTTAAAGTTTAATATACAAAGTAACTAACTGGACGTTAAGGTGGGTTATCATCTTCATACAAGCTAACCCTAGATTGCTCTCAGTTAAAATTTCAGAATCTTCCTTTTAAAAGCAAATGTTTCAGAATCTTCCTTTTTAAAAGCAAATGTTTTGGGCTGGGAATGTGGCTTACTGGTAGAGTGTTTGCCTAACAGGCATGAAGCCTTGGGTTTGATTCCTCTGTACCACATAAACAGAAAAAGCTGGAAATGGTTCTGGAGCTCAAGTGGTAGAATACCAGCTTTGAGCCAAAGAAGCTCAGGGACAGTGCCCAGGCCCTGAGTTCAAGCCCTGGGACTTGCACAAAAAAAAAAAAAAAAAAAAACAAATGTTTTTACTGGTTGTCAAGTTATTAATCTAATGAAACTGTAACAGTATTGGATTGTCCATAATTTTAAATGAATCTACTATGTGTATTATAGGTGTGAGTCATTATGAAAGAAGTTTCATTCAAGCAAAATAGTCTACTATTATTAACAAGAAAATATAATTTTCAGATTTGACACCTTAAAGCCCCTTTGAAAATTAAGATATATTTTCATTGAGAAAATCTATCAGAATTTTTCTAACACCTTTTAAGATTGTTCTGCCAGATGAACAGCCTTCTTGATAGAGAAAGAACATCTAGGGACTGGATACTATCTCAGGAATGATTCCACCAGCAAACCTGACCTGTCTCCTCTGCTGGTTCAGAAAATAATCCTACTGTCAGAAATAATATACAAGACATAAAAACAGATATTCTATGTAACTCAGTATGCAATAAAGTTTTGAAACCATACTGGCATATTTTTTATTTCACACGGTAATCAGAAATAAAGGGGAGACTAAAAACTGAGTGATTTTGATTTTAAATGAAACATACTCACTTTTACTCAATACAAAAAATACCCTTAATAAGACACAAAAACTTTCAATAAAATAATCAGAGAAATTTTACGATGACAAGTTATAATGTGATAATCGTCATCTGATGGCAATACTGACATTAAAATGCCTTAAAATGTTTTGACACTCTTAAATTTTGTGTTCCACTCAGGCTGATATCATTAATATTTCTATAATAGAGGTCAGTACAAGGTAGCTCTTTTGTAATGACCTAAGAGGATTTAGTACAAAAAGATCACTTTTTAAATCAACGTTACCTTTAAACATTTAGAAGATACCTTCTTAATATAAAAAAGTACTTGAGTGCAGTTCTCATGAAGTTAACTTTATTTCACTTATGCCCATGTGGCTTCCAACCATAAGCCCTATTCACATTTATTGAGTTTCCACTAAAAAGAAGTTTAGTTCATAACTTTAAAAGATAAATCTGTGTTATTTAGCAGATCATTTTTGTTTTGACTAGTAGGGCAGTCAACAAGCCACCTTGTTCTCAATTTTACTTCAAATATATAGGCTCTTGTCAAAGTCAGCAACAAGTTTTCAAGTGCACAGGGCATATTTAGTAAAACAAAAGGCACTGTGTCATTTAAAAATGAACAATATGAAGAAGTTAGGATGCTTATAATTATATAAGCAGGCAAAGGAATTTTCGTTTCTTATCTTTACTTCTTAATTTAACATTCTGCCCTGCAGCCTAATCACAAGTTAGAACCTGTAAGTTTGATTACTAAGTAATCAAACTTTTATACAACATCCAAATAGAAACAGTCTTTACAATAGTACCTGTTCATATTTGTTAATGTTTGATCAGCTGATGGTGCACCAATTCTTTTATTACCAGCAAGATTTTTACCACCACTTCCAGTGTATGTGAATTCATCACCTCGGTCCTACAGGAGAATATTTTCACAAGAAAATATCTAAGCATAATTTCACTCATTCTTATTTTATTTTATTTTTTTTCATTCTTATTTTAAAGTCAGAACATTTGTTTAGGATATTATGAATTGTCATGTTCTTTCATGGTATCTATGAAAATAACACAAAATTCAAATAAAATTATGAAAATATACCTGATGGTGAAAACATCTTTAGTTCTAATTTCCAACATCTCCATACTTGGTTATACTCAGGGTAGGTATGTGGACAAAATAAATCTCCAGAATAAGAGGTTTTATTGAAATACTCTATTTCACTATCAGTACTAGCTTATGGGCTATTTACAGAAGGTACTGTTTTCACAAAAACACTCATAACTGAATCTTCAAGTGTCATTTTGACCACATCTAAGTTTGCTGCTGAAGACTCAAATTCTGATGTTGATAATAAATATTTTTTTTCTTGGTGCTGGTCTTAGGGCTGGGCCTTGACCTTTTTTGCTCAAGGCTAACCCTCTACCACCTGATCCACAGCTTCACTTATTTCAGCCTCCTAAGTAGTTAGGATTAGAGGCATGAGTGGCTGGCACCCAGAGGTATTAAATTTTATAAATCAAGTTTACCTAAGAGCCTCATATGAGATTTCTAATAGCATAGGAAGTTTTCTACATTTCATACTCAACTTTAAGTTCTTCCATAATACATTTGGGTAAAATAATAGTTTACTATTAAAAACTAATCTAGATAAGAATTTGAAAATTGAAAGTAGTAGTATCTACTAAATGTGAAAAAATAAACATGCTCAAACTGGGGCTGGGAATGTGGCTCAGTGGTAAAGTGCTTGCTTAGTATGCATGAAGCCCTGGGTTCGATTCCTTAGCACCACACAAACAGAAAAAGCCAGAAGTGGCACTGTGGCTCAAGTGGTAGAGTGCTAGCCTTGACAAAAAGAAGCTCAAGGACAGTGCTCAGGTCCTGAGTTCAAGCCCCAGGACTGGCAAAAAAAAGAAAAAAAAAGAATTACCTGTTTCTTTAATGCAAATCATTTTAACTAGTTCAGGGTGAACTTAAAACGATGTTTTGTCTACTAAGTTCCTTTTCTTTGTGTGCTGGTCCTGGGGCTTGAACTTAGGGCCTACGTGCTGTCTCTGAGCTTTTCTGCTCAAGGCTAGTGCTCTACCACTTCAGCTTTTTGAAGGTGCGTAAGTAGAGATCAGAGTCTCAGGGACTTTCCTGCCCAAGCTATCTTTGAACCTCAATCTTTAGCCTCCTGAGTAGCTAGGGTTACAGGCATGAACAACCAGTGCCCATTTTGTCCACTAAATTCTTCCTTGCTACTGAGGTCAAATATCTTGTTTTCTTTTGAACTAAGCTTAATTAAAATCTTGGGTTAAAGCTGTTGACATAATTCAACCATGGTGGTACATTCCTGTAATTCTAACACTTGGAAGGCAGATACAATTGGACTGAGTTGGAGTCTAAGGCCAGTTTAGGCTAAATAGTAAGTTCTGTGCTAGACAAGGTGTGACCCAGACTCAAATCAAACAAGTAAGTGTGCTTTTATTGACTCCAAAACTTTGAAAGTTTTCTCTCTCTCTTTTTTTAAACATAACATATTGAAGAACTTCATCTTCGGTGTATATTCTATTTAAAGGAACTCTAAGTACATCTTAACACAACAATCCAGAAAATTTCTTAAGCTGATCAGAACCAATCTTATACATAGTATCTGAATTGATTCCACAATACTAATAACTTCCAATCTTTTAATCATGACAGTACTGCAAAGAGTGAGGATTATGATAGAATATGCACATTCTAATCTAAACTGTAGTTAAAGCAAAACTTAAAAAAAAACCTTCTTGAGAGAAGGGATGGACTTGGGAAGGATGGGGCAGAATGGCAACAGGTTTGTACAACTACTTAAAGTTTAAAAAAAGATAGAAAACATCATTTAAAAAACAAAACAAGGCCAGGTGCTGGTGGCTTATGCCTAGAATCCTAGCTATTTAAATGACTGAGATCTGAGGATTATGGTTCAAAACCAGTCTAAACAGGAAAAGTCCATGAGACAATTTGAGCCACAGCTTCACTTCCAGATTTTTGGTGATTAGGTGAAACTAAGAGTGACAGATCATTATCCATGAGCACAAAAATTCAGGGACAGTGCCAAGGCCTGGAGTTCAAGCCCTAAGAACAACATAAAACAAAACCTCTGATTGTTCTTTAAGCAGCATATAACCAAAATAATCAGGTGTCAAGAATAACAATTAAATTCTATATCACTAATTCATCTGTACTTCAATTATCATAACAAAAGTATATACTCTTTAAAATTTTTTATTGTTATTATAAAGGTGATGTACAGAGAAGTGTACATTTTCACAAGAAAAATGATTTTCCATCCTATTAGAACTTTACAATTTCAGACCATTAGTTTTAATTTGTTGCATCTTCTAGTCCATGAGCCACTAAAATGTACCTAGAGAAGAATCCTAAACAAGTTTGCTACCAAAGAAGGGAACACATAAAGAAAATGTAACTAAGCAAGAACATGAGGTACTAAGTTCAATCTCTACTTCCAGCACAAAAAAAAAAAAAGAAAAAAAGAAAAGAACTACATACCACAGGAGACAAGGTGCTGTCCCAGAGGAACATACGTTCCCAATCCCTATCCTACCTTCCATGGTGCCAAAGCAGCTACCTAACACCATCTGGGAGCTTCCATTCCTGACATCATCCTCATCTTTCTTGGCCTCTTCACTTAATGTTATACAATCAACCATCCTAATGCAGGAGATGTCTTTAATTTCTAATATTAAAGTGAAGCTGCAGCTGTTTTAAAATACTTCTAATTTGTAAAAAAAAAAAAAGCACCTTAAAGAATATTTTCCTTTTTAATAGTTCCTGAATACATATAAATCACTCTATGTAAAGATTAGGTATTAAAGTGATTTCTCTTGTAATTTGTATAGAACCAATTACTCCAATATAAAGTCTATGTTATCAAGAAAACATAGAATTTGATGTATCCTAGACAAAGAATTTCATGTATCCTAGACAAAGCACCTGTATTTTATAGAACAAGACAGGTTCTAAAGAACAAGGTCATGCTAGGCACTGGTGGCACACGCCAGTTATCCTAGCTACTTAGGAGGTTGAGATCTAAGGCAGTCCTGGTTCAAAGCCAGCCCAAGCAGGAAAGTCCATGAGACTCTTATCTCCAATAAACCACCAGAAAACCGGAAATGGCACTGTGGGTCAAGTGGTAGGGCATTGCCTTAAGCTTGAAGAACTGAGTGATGGTGCCCAAGCCCAGATTTCAAGCCCCATGACTGACCAAAAACAATCAAACAAACAAAAAAAACACCCAAGGTCATATGATCACTTACTACTTCATCTGCAAATCCTCCAGCCAAGACAAGAGAATAAGCCCCATCATTGCTGCGACCATGAATTCCACCAACATGAGGCCTATGAACGCCTGCTTCGCTCACCTATAAAGTAAGTAAAACGACTCTCACAGTACTTTTTTAACCACTGAATTACATTTAACAAATGCTTTCACTGTTATTGGACCCTAAAAATCCAAGTGCTGTATCTCACTCAGAGTTCTACCTTCTGCTCTTCTTTGTTTTCCCCAAACAAACCCTAAAGGTACAGAGCTGACAAGCCTAGAATTCTGAGCTTAAAATAATGACTAAGTAATCATTACTTTATATAACCCTAACTTCCAGCTCAAGGAGAACTATCAGGAGACAATACCTCTTCTCCTTTCTTGTTTATCATATTTCAGATAGTAGATGTTTCCTAACCAGTTTGTCAAGTCAAACATGCAGCAATCCTTTTAACTTCATTCTTCTACATTATTACTCAAAGCCATTTATCCCAGGACTACTGTGATTTTTGTCTCTTAAACTCAAACCCATCTTTTTCTTTTCTTTTTCTTTTTTTTGGTCAGTTGTGGGGCTTGAACTCTGGGCCTGGGTGTTCTCCCTGAGCTCTTCAGCTCAAGACGAGGGCTTTACCACTGGAACCACAGCGCCCCTTCTGGCTTTACTGAAGGTAAGAATCTCACTGACTTTCCTACCTGGGATGGCTGTGAACTGCAGTCCTCAGATCTCAGCCTCCTGAGTTAGGATTACAGATGTGATCCACGGGTGCCCAGCTAACCCCATCTTTTTCTACTTTTATTGCTCAGTCTTGGTTTGAGACATGAATGTTTACAATAATGAATGCTTTTGCACTGACTGCATCCAGTTTTGCTCCTTTAAATCCATTCTATCTAGCATAAACAGAATTATTCAATGTTTGATTTCTAACAGCTTAAAACACATTACATGGTATCATAATAACAAACCAAAATTAAGCATTATAAATTACCCTCTCTCACCCTGGTTCCTCTCTACTTGCCCAGATTCATCAGTAGCTTCTTTTTCATTCATCCCCTATATTTCAGTCAAAACCACTCATTTCTAGTTCAGTTATACTATTCCACTTCAGTGGTCTACTGCTTTTTCTCATTTTGAATTCTACCTCATTGAAACACGTGCCCTTTGTGTTCTTTGAACTCCCTAGGAAAAATATTATAACTCATCAATGTTGTCATCCATTTGTTCTTGGATTAAAAGAAGCTGAAATTCAAACTTACAAAGTATTCTTGGGAATTTAAGACACTTGAAAAAAGAACAAGAAACCAGTAAGACTAACTGAACCTGAAAAGGTTTCGGCCTGGAATCCAGAGTAAAACTTCACCTCAAATATAAAATAAAAAATATAAACACATAAAAGCATACCTGAACTCTAAATCTCCAAGTTGACCCAACAGGAATACCAGGAATAGGTCCATAATGATTAGACGGGACAATAGTACATTCTTTTGTACGACCAACACAAGCCATTCCCTGTAAGTCATAAAACAAGGTGCCGAGAAACCATTATGTTAAATCTTAATAATTTATTCACATCTATTTCCATAAATCCAACAAAAATAGAAACTTGGCTATTCATGTATCACTGATATTAACTATTAATTATTGTATTGTTTAATCTCTTTAATTACCATGGTATTGAAACACACTATACTATAAATTGCTACTAAGGAAGATTCGTTTTTTACCCTGCCCCAGTCTCTCCGGCTTTCAGTACTAGATGATGGCATCTTTGCTTTTTTTTTACTCATCTTGAGTTTTTCTCCAGCCTTTACAACCTCACTGGAATCAGTTTTACAGGAAGGACAATACCTTTAAGTAAAGAAAAAGAACAAAAAATTTTGACAATATATCGAGTCCAATCAATAATAGTAACAACACAGCAATCTTTTTAGATTAGGTCAAATTCTAAGATTGGGATATATTATAGCACTTCAGCTAGCACTAAATTATTAACCTTTTCAAAACATTTATATGATTAGTTAGCTATAAAAAATTGTCACTGAGGCTGGGAAGGTGGCTCAGTGGTAGAGTGCTTGCCTTGCATGCATGAGGCCCTGGGTTTGATTCCTCAGCACCACATAAGCAAAAAAGAAAAAACCGCAAGTGGCACTGTGGCTCAAGTGGTAGAGTGCTAGCCTTGAGCTGAAGAGCTGAGGGACAGTGCCCAGGCCCAGAGTTCAGGCCCCACGACCAGACCCCCCCCCCAAAAAATTGTCACTGATAGAGACTTTAAAAGTTCAGTATTATAAATCCTCACATTTAGTTCAAACACCAGACAAAAATATGAAATTCAAATGACACCACAAACTCTAATCTCACTAACCCTAAGAACAGAAATTCGCTTGAAATTCTTATCATTAAAAGGAGAAAGAATCAATGCTTCTAGATCCAATATTAAACTGTGTAATAGGCACATCTCCACATCTAACTTCATTAGAGTGAAAACTATACATAGTCTATTATAACAAGTGCACAGGACATCGAAGATGTTTTTTCATATTCACCTAGCTAATTTTAATCCCTTCTACTTGTTTGTCTTATCAATTGTCTTAATCTTTTTGGGGGGAGGGGCAAGGAAGGGGCTAGCAGAAGAAGGATGCTCTACTAGGATTTGAACATAGAACCTCATGCTTGCTAAGAGTAAAGAGGTACTCTACTACTTGAACTACACTCCCAGACCTTTTTTTGTCTCAGGTTTTTCCCTGGGGCCTGCCTTAGATGTTGATCTTCTGATCTAGACTTCTACATGGCAAGAATCACACATGTATACCAACAGGCCTGGCTTAATGATTGACTTTTTACTCTGCTGGCCTCAAACCATGATCATCTCAATCTTTACATCCCCAGTAGTTGGGCTTATGGTTTACATTAGGCTACTGTGCCTATGTCTACAGAATGAGATAGGACTTCTTATGTGCCACTGAGAAGCTGACAAGTTTGAATATGCTAACAAAGATCTAATAGCCATTCCTACTTAAAATTGAATTTGCCAAAATTTTCCATTTCACAATCTATTCCACATGGCCTTTTGAACAAAGAAGGTATCTATCTATGTCCACTGGTCAATCCCAAGTAACCATGAGATATTTTGTTTTGGCACTTTAAAAGCCTACATATGTCTAAGAAGACACTATAATAAGTTGAAAATCACTTCTCCCAAATGCTTTTTAAAGAAGCAGTAATATAAACCTCACTGAAACAATGGGAAAGAAAAATATGAGAATTCAAAGAAAAACAGTTATGTAGTCATGGCAAAATTCAGACTGTGACCGCATAAGTAGTAAGAGGTAATATTAAGAAGCGATATCCTTTTTTACTTTCACTCCTATAGCCTCTGTAGTAATGCAGCAAACATCTAATAGGCCAAAGAAAGACAATTAAATAATAATGTGCAGGGTCCTTCACAAATTAGCCTTTGAAGCAAATGAGTAGTATTCAGATTTATGCTTTTGAAAGCATAAATACTGGATTGGAGAAGGAACTGGGGGGAAGGTGGTTAAAATGGATCTAAGCCTGGTGTCCATGTCTTAGAACAGGAGTCCTAGCTACTCAGTAGTCTGAGATCTGAGGATCGAGGTTTGAATCCAGCAAGTGCACACAAATCCAAGAACTTGTTACCAGTAAAAAGCCAGAAGTTGAGCTGTGGCTCAAGTGGTAAAGTGCCACCTTTGAGTGAAAAAAGCTAAGCAAGAGCCAGAACCCAGCTTAGAATTCATTATAATAACTGAATAAATATATCAATAACTGAATAAATATATCAATCCCAAGTATCTATTGGCTGGAACATTTTAAGCACTTTGTTTAATATACATTACATATCTTTACAAATCTACTTTAAGTAGTTCAAATATCCATTTCATACTCATTTTTTTTGTGTTTTTTTTGGGGGGGGTCTGGTGGTGGGGCCTGAACTCCGGGCCTGGGCACTGTCCCTCAGCTCTTCAGCTCAAGGC
>NW_012267309.1:4050396-4057642 GCF_000151885.1 Dipodomys ordii | reverse complement strand
CAAAAAAAAAAAAAAAAAAAGACTGGGTTTTATCAATGACTCAATGAACCATGGAAGTTTGCAAAATATGAGCAAGACCTTAGTAGATTGAAAGTTAACACCCTGGGCCTTTAATCTGTTAGACTGGGAAGAAACAAACGAATGTTTAGTATTGCTAGGGATACAGAATAACTGGCACAAAGTGCCAGTTGATAAACATTTGAAAAGGCCATTTAACATACTCAGAAAAATGTATTGGAAAGTATCCCTTCTTACTAATGTTATCTTGAAAATAAATTAGTGTGGTCTACAGTTTTATCAGTTTCCAAGCTATTCACGGATCAATAAAAAACAAATTTCCATCATGTACAACACATGCAGGCTAAGCTAAAAAGATTTCATACTTAGAAACTTTCCATCTGCAAATGAAATAGGATGAGCTCCAGGCTTCTCGATTTTGAAGATTTCTTCTATAAATAATACTCTGCAGTCATTTAATGTTCCTTCAGAACCCCTGTTTAAAAGAGAAAGAAAAGTTAACTTTCCCCAAAATATCTAAACCAAATGGCAAATAATAACAATTAGAAGCCAGTTTGGAAAACTCACTACTTGCCCACTTACAAATTTGATATTACCACCATTCCAATTACTCTCAACTATTGTTTCTACCAGTGGAAAAAGTTTAATAGTGATTTGTTAATATTCAAGGTATATATAACTTCAGGAAAATCATAAATAAAATGAAAAAAATTCACAACTTCATTACTTGGATTACCTGGTAAAGAAGTAATTATCATGTAAATTTACCTTAAATACTATGATACCTTGTCGATTAGCATGAAGTTTAAATGTATTTCCAATAAAAACAGAAAAAAAATGCTTTCTAAAAAGTCTTTCAGTGGTGGCATATGTCTCTAACTCTAGGTACTCAGGAGCAGAGATTGGTAGGATTGTGATTTGAGATCAGCTTAGATAAAAAGTTAGAGATTTACTTCTCAACATGTAAGTTTGGCAATGCATACCTGTCAACCCAGCAAAGCTTGACATGTAATGAAGGAACATAACAGTGACCAACCCCAGGCAAAACCACAAGACCCTATCCAAAAGCTAAGAGCAAAAGCAAGGCTGGGGCATAGCTCTGAGTTCAAACCAAAGTATTACAAAAAGAAAAAGTTTTAAAATAGGAAGTCATATTTGCCTGTTTTGATTTAACTTTATTTACATATATTTCTACAGTTGTCTACTCTGTATATTTCCCTTTTTGATATATAGTTTCAAATATAAGGTACACACAAATCCAAGAATCCTAAATTATTATTTTCAGTCCTGGAACCAGAGGTTGACCTCAGGGCCTTATGCTCTCTCCTCAGCTTTCCCACTAATGGCTGGAACTTTTCCACTTGAGTTACACCTCCAGTCCAGCATTTTGCTTATTTATAGATTGTAGTCAATGCAGAGTTTTCTGCCTGTTGCTGTTTTCAAATCTGGATCCTCCAAATTACAGCCTCCTATGAGCCACAAATGTCTGGTTCTAAATCATCTTCTGAAATGTTTCCTTTTACTTCTAATAATATATAAAGTCTACTACTTTTGGTTAGCATTCATCTGCTTGGAGACTTCTTTTCCATTCTCTCATCCTTTTATACCTTTTGACAATGAATATAATGAATGCACAATTATACATAAATGATAGCTTAACCAATGTCAAGATGTACATCCTTTTTTTTTTTTTTTTTGGGTCCGGTCGTGGGGCCTGAACTCTGGGCCTGGGCGCTGTCCCTCAGCTCTTCAGCTCAAGGCTAACGCTCTACCACTTGAGCCACAGCGCCACTTCCGGCTTTTTGCTTATGTGGTGCTGAGGAATCGAACCCAGGGCCTCATGCATGCAAGGCAAATGCTCTATCACTGAGCCACCTTCCCAGCTCCAAGATGTACATCCTTTAATCACCAGTCATGACAGAAGATAGAAATTTCAGCTACTTCAAACGTCCTACATATGACAACTTCCTTGCATGAAACAATATAAAGTTCCAGTACCATATTCCTTATATCCTCCCAAGTTATATTTAATTTTCTTTAGTGTCATCACCTGTGTACCTCTCTAATCATATGGTATAGTAATACCTGTATTTTTAAAGTCTATAGTCTAAAACTGGGCACTAGTGGCTCACGCCTATAATACCAGCTACTCAGGAGGCTGAGATCTGAGGATTGCAGTTCAAAGCCAGCCTGGCCAGGAAAGTCTCTGAGACCCTTATCGCCAATAAACCACCAGAAAACCAGAAACAGTGCTGTGGGTCAAGTGGCAGAGTACTTGCCTTGAGCTGAGGAACTCAGGGACAGAGCCCAGGCCCAGAGTACAACTCCCACAACCAACAACAATAACAAAAAATCTATTATCTAAACATTTTCACAACTCTTGTTCTTGTCTTCTGTTGCAGTATTCTAACCATTTGTCTACGCTTCTCTGTCTTGATTTTGATACTTGTATTCCCAAAGTATAATTTAAACTGTTTAGCCATTTGTGGTGCCCAGAAATTGGCAAAAACAACCTTGGCCCATTGTTTTTGTAAATAAAGTTTTTATTGAAACCTTCTCTGCAGCTTTTACTGGAGAAGTATGCGCAGATTGCTAAATGTCTTCATGTCATGTAGTTTAGCTTCTTCTGGAAGTGATCCAAGGAAATGCTTAAAACAGAGCTGCCAGTTGGGCGTTGGTTGCTCACTTCTGTAATCCTAGCTACTCAGAAGACTGAGATCTGAGCATCATGGTTCCAAGAGAGCCCGGACAGTAAACTTTGTGAGACTCTTATCTTCAATTAATCACAGCAAACGCAGGAAGTGTTGTGGCTCAAATGGCAGAGTAAAAGGAGCCCAGAGACAGTGCCTAGGCCCAGAGTTAAAGCCCCAAGACTGGCAAAATCAAACAACAACAACAAACAGAGCTGTCATCCTTTATGGATAACTTCAAAGTGTGAACTATCCCTTTTGCTACCATTTTTTTTTTTTTTTGGTCGGTCATGGGGCTTGAACTCTGGGCCAGGGTGCTGTCCCTGAGCTCTTTAGCTCAAGGCTAGCGCTCTACCACTTGAGCCACAGTGCCACTTCCGGTTTTCTGGTGGTTTATTGGAGATAAGAGTCTCATGGACGTTGCTGCCTGGGCTGGCTTTGAACTTCCATCTTAAGATCTCAGCTTCCAGAGTTGCTAGGATTATAGGCATGAGCCACCAGCGTCTGGCTCACTTTTGCTACCTTCTGTTGGTCAGAGTGTCACTTCAGTAAATGAGGAAATTATGAAAAGATGAATATCAGAAATCAAGTATAACTAGGGATCATCTTCAAAGACAACCATCATAGCTGCTATTTTCAAACTAGCTTGCTTAACTTGAAATTACCACACAGGTCTTATCCCAGCCATCTATTTTGCATTTGTAGGGGACATCACATCACTAAGTTTTTTTTAAATTATGTTTTTATTATCTTTAAATAGTTGTACAAAGGAGTTATTCAACAAATCAGTTTATAAGTACAATCAATGTCAGTCTTTTCATTCTCCTCCATCCCTTCTAACCCAACCTTTCCTCTCAATTTCCTTAGTTTCATGGTATGTATTGAGTATTATGATTGCATTCTCCCCTCTCTTTTCCTCTCTTCCTTTGTCTTCTCTTGACCTTGCCCCTCCACTTTTCAAGTACCAGTTCCCTGGTATTCATTTTTTCGGATGGTGAGTTTTTCTAAGGAATGACATCATTTGAGCCCTCCTCTGCAAACACCAAACTTTAGTTAATACATTTGTGTGCACTTGCATTCAACTTGTTTACTTGTACATTTATAAATTGGTTCTAGCTCTGGGCTTGACTTACTTCACTTAACATTATTTTTTTCCAGTGGAACAGTATATCTTTCTTGCCAATAGATGAATAAAATTCCATTTTGTATATATACCACATTTTCTTGATTAATTCATCCACTGAGGGGAGGGCTGATTCCTAATCTTGGCTATGACAAATAATGTGTAATGAACGTCGTTATCTTAATGGCTTTACTGTATCCTCACCTCACATCATTAGGATAAATGGCTGAGAGTAATACTGTTAAATCAGTCTATGTTTAGTTTTTTGTTTTTTTTTTTTTTTAAAAATGCCTGTAATCTGGCTTTAGTTTATTGATATTTACTGTAGAATGTCTGTCCTTGGTTTCCTTTGTAGAATGAGGATAAAGGTTCTTTTTTTTGGGGGGGGGGTCCAGTCGTGGGGCCTGAACTCTGGGCCTGGGCACTGTCCCTCAGCTCTTCAGCTCAAGGCTAGTGCTCTACAACTTGAGCCACAGTGCCACTTCGGGCTTTTTTTTTTCTGCTTATGTGGTGCTGAGGAATCGAACTCAGGGCCTCATGCATGCAAGGCAAGTGCTCTACCACTGAGCCACCTTCCCAGCCTCTATGTTTCGTTTTTTGAGGAATCTCCAAACTGCTTTCCACAGTGATTGAATGAGTTTATATTTCCACTAGCAGTGTACTAGGGTTCCTTTCCTCCACACCGTCAGTTGTTGTCTGTATTCTTGCTTTTTGTCAGTCATAGGGCTTGAACTCTAGGCCTCCGCACTGTCCCTGAGCTCTTCAGCTCAAGGCAAACACTCTACCACTTGAGCCACAGAGTCATTTCTGGTGGTTAATTGGAAATAAGAGTCTCATGGATTTGCCTGCCAGGGCTGGCTTTTAGCCGGGATCTTCAGATCTCAGCCTCTAGATTAGCTAGGATTACAGGCCTGAGCCACCAGCACCTGGCTATTGTATTCTTGCTGGTGGCCATTCTAACTGGGATGATGAACTCTCAGTGTTATTTTGATTTGCATTTATTTTATGACCAGAGATAGCTGAGTATTTCTTCATGTGTCTATTCGGCCATTTTTATTTTTTCTTCTTCTGAAAAACCTCTATTTAGGTCATTTGTCCATTTTTTAATTGAGCTATTAATTCTTTGAAGGTTTGGTTTCTTCTTTTTTTTTTTTTTGTCAGTCATGGGGCTTGAACTCTGACCTTGGGCACTGTTCCTGCACTCGTCAGCTCAAGGCCAGTGCTCTGTGGCTTGAGCCACAGAGCCACTTTCTGATTTTCTGAGTGGTTTACTGGAGATAAAGGTCTCACAGATTTTCCTGACAGGGCTGGCTTTGAACAGTGATCCTCAGATCTCAGCCTCCTGAGTAGCTAGGATTACAGGTGTGAGTCATTGGCACCAGGCAGGTTTAGTTTCTTGAGCCCTTTGTATAGTCTCGCTATTAGGTCAGTATCTGGTGTATGGCTGGTAAAGATCTTCCATTCTGTAGGCTGTCTTTCCAGATTGTTAACTGTCTTTTGTCATGCAGAAACTTCTTAGTTTGATGCAATACTATGTCAACTTCCTCACTGATTTGCCAAAACCCAAAAACTATATTCAGAAAGTTCCTGCTTCTGTAGAAGAGTTCTAATGTTTTACCCCTTCCTGTAGTTAGTTTCATGATTTCAGGTCTTACATTGAGGTCTTTGGTCCACTTTGAATTGGTATTAGTATGGAGTGGCAGAAACGGGTCCAGTTTCAGCTTTCCACGTGTATATTCAGTTTTCCCAACATCATTTGTTGAATAGGCTGTCTTTTTTCTATCCTAAACTTTTGGTTCTCTCATCAAATGGCTACAAACGTGTGAGTTTGTGTTTTCTGTTCTGTTCCATTGGTCCTTGGGCGTTTTTTGTGTCAGTACTGAACTATTTTCATTACTACAACTCTGTAAGTGTTTGAAGTCTGGAATTTTTTGCCAAGGATTGCTTTTGTGATTCATACTTAATGGATTTTTTTTTGCAGATTTGAAATTTTTAAATTTAAATTTTATTGTCAAGGTGATGTACAGAGGGGTTGCAGTGAGTACATTTCTTGTCAAACTTGTTACCCCCTCCCTCATTGCCATATGGTCGCTCATAGCAATAAGGATCTCTGTCCTGTTTTTTCTATCTCAGTGAAGAATGACATTGGTATCTTGATGAGTACTATACTGAATTTGCAGATCATTTTGGGCAGTATTGCCATTCCACAATATTAATTCTGTCAATTTAGGAACACAGGTCTTTCCACTTCCTGATGTCTTCTTCAATTTTTCTTCAAAAATTTCATTTTTGTGGTAGAGATCTTTCACTTCCTTGGTTAGGTATTTTAGTATTATCGCAAATGGAGTTGCTTTCCTGATTTCACTTTCAATTTTCTCATTGTTGGTGTACACAAAAGCTAGATGTTTGGGGATTTGTGTGTGTGTGCCAGTCTTGGGCTTGAACTCAAGAGTCTGGGCACTGCCCTCAGCTTTTTTGTTCAAGATTAGTACTCTTAAACTGTGTGCTGGTGGCCTATGTCTGTAATTCTAGCTACTCAAGAGGCTGAGATCTGAGATTCCCAGTTCAAAGTCAGCCCAGGCAGGAAAGTCCATGAGACTCTTACCTCTAATTAACCACCAGAAAACCAGAAGTGGTGTTGTGGCTCAAAGTGGTAAGGTTCTAGCCTTGAACAAAAAGAGCTCAGAGGCATTTCCTAGGCCTTGAGTTCAAGCCCCATGCCTGACAAAAACAAAAAACAAAAAAAAAACCAGTAGTGCTCTACCACTTGAGCTACGGCTTTCTTCTGGCTTTTTGGTGGTTTATTGGAGATAAGAGTTTTGCAGACTCTACTGTCCTGTTTGGCTTTAAACCACAATCTCAGCCTCCTGAATATCTAGGACTATAGATGTGAGCCACCAGTGCCCAGCTGTAGATTAATTGTATGTATGTCCTGTTGACACCATCAAATTTTGTGGTAAATACTGCCTTTGAATTTTTGGAACAGGTGTCTTGCTCTTCTGACATGTTTGTATATGGACATTTGACAATATTATCATCTTCTTAGAATCCCAAGTATCCTTCTCTTTTTAACTTCTGTGATTTTGTTTTTAAGGAGTCTTTCTTATGAGAAGCTATGGGGTTTTGTTTTCAACTACCTTGTTGATCTCTGTCCTTACAATAGTTAAGTCAATACAATGGCTAAAACGCTATAGAATTTTTCCTATTATTTTACTATTATTTTACATTTCTTTTAGCCAGACATTGCTTTCTTTTTTTTTGGTCGGTCATGGGGCTTGAACTGTGGGCTTGGTCGCTGTCCTTCAGCTCAAGGCAAGTGCTCTACCACTTGAGCTACAGCGCCACTTCCGGTTTTCTGGTGGTTTATTGGAGATAGGAGTCTCACGGTCTCTCCTGCCTGGGCTGGCTTTGAACC
>NW_012267309.1:4020724-4050346 GCF_000151885.1 Dipodomys ordii | reverse complement strand
TTATTGGAGATAGGAGTCTCACGGTCTCTCCTGCCTGGGCTGGCTTTGAACCGCGATCCTCAGATCTCAGCCTCCTGAGTAGCTAGGATTACAGACGTGAGCCACCAGCGCCCAGCAGACATTGCTTTCTTTAGGCTTAATCTCATTTTATTTCTTTGGTATTTGTGAATAATGCTTTATATTTTAGTGGTCAGTCCGGAATATCAATCTACTTAGTTTTACTTTCCAGATACCAGAATTTTGCAACTTCTCTAGTATCCTCAGCTTTTCCATTATTGCTTTTGTGCATTTTTCTACACATAGTAACATAACATTACTATAATTAGTGAATAGTCTGCTTGAACTTGGCCATATATTTACTAGCCCTTAATTCTTTCCTATATTTCTGCTTCTAAGATCACCTTTCTTCTGCTTAAAAAAACTTCTTTTAAGTGAAGTGGTATACATTTATAATCCCAGCAATCAGAAAGAAGAGGCAAGAAGGAAAAAGGAGGACTTAGGGAAGGAAGGAGGAAAGGATGGAATCCTGTTGATGAATTCTCTCAAGTTTTATTTGATTCTCTTTATTTTGGCTTTATTTTTAAACAATATATTCATTAAAAATATATGTAACCTGGAAGTTTTTAACATGTATTTCTACCTGCCCTTCCACTGTATCCTAGCTTAAATTGTACACTGTTTCTGATAAAGTTACTGACTTTTTTTTTTTCTGTCCTGAGGCTTGAACTCAGGGCCAGGGCACAGCCCCTGAGCTTCTTTTGTTCAAGGGTAGCACTCTATCACTTGAGCCTCAGCGCCACTTCCAGCTTTTTCTGTTTATGTGGTACTGAGGAATTGAACCCAGGGCTTCATGAATGTTAGGCAAGTACTCTACCACTAAGCCACATTTCAATCTTCTCAGTTTTTTTTTTAATTGTGAAAATACCATACAGAGGGGTTAGAATTACATGGGCAAGATAATGTGTACATTTCTTATCAAGCATTGTTGCCTCCTCCTTTGTTTCCCCTTCCCATCCCAGCCCCTCAGTCTTTTTTAATCTTTAGCTCTTATTAGTTTTATCTGTGATATCCCATCAGTGCTTTCTTTATATTTATTCTGCATAGACTTCACAGAATTTCTCAAATTGGGACCAATATCTTTTATCAATTTTAGAAATTTTCAAACTTTACATTTTCAAGTATCTTTATTATAGTCTTTCTTTTACAAGAACTCCAAATTAGACCTGTCACCAAATTCCGTGGGTCCAATATATTCTGTGCTTTTCATTATTTTTCCATGTTTTCTAATTTCCTAGTTTTTATTGCCTTACCTTCTAGTTAACTAATCCTGTCTTGTGGAGGTTCTTTTTTTTTTGTTTCTATTTTGATTTAGGAAATGTTTATTAGTATATAACTACATGTGTGGAGATATTTTTTTTGTGGAGGTTCTTATTAACAGTCATGTCTTGGAGGTTTAAATTACTATATTTTTTCAGTTGTCAAATTTTCATTATGATTATTTTATAGGTAACAGTTCTCAGTGGAAAACAACCATCTTTTCAACTACCTTCTTGAACATTATCTCTGATAACGAGGCTTATCAAGTATCATCTACCAGACTCTTTCAATTGGTCTTTCTCTTTTCTTTTCGGCTTGAACTCAGGGCCTATCTGCTGTCCCTGAGCTCTTTTGCTCAAGGCTAGCACTCTACCACTTTAAGCCACAGCTCCATTTCCTTTTGTTTTCTCATTATGTGGGCTCCATTTTGGACAGCATAGTATTTAATTCCATTACAGATTGTAAAAAAAAGAAAAGAAAAGAAAAAAAAGCCAAGAGTCTCAAGTTATCCTGCTTAAAGTTCCACCTTCATTTTGCTAGAGAGATATTGTCATGGTTTAACATTTCAGCAACCAGTTGAATGAAGGCTGGTTTACAGCTTGGTAAGATTTACTTTGCATGTTTTCAAACTGAGAAACAGTGTTAGCTATGAAGCCACTATATCAGTGATCCCCAAACCTAATGTTTGCCTTGGAAGATGGCAAAACATTCTAATGTTTCAACGACCTATCCACCAGAAGCCAGCAACTAGCCAAAGTCCAAGGTAAAAACAGGCTCTATGCTGGAGGCATTCCAAATGTCTGCCAATGTCCTGCCTTGACTACCAAAGAAATGGTCAAAAAAAAGAAAAGTAGCTGTCTTTGAAGATGGAGGAAGCAAATCGCAAGCCAAGGAATGGGGGAGGCCTCTAAAAGGCAAGAAAACAGATTCTCCCTCAGAGTCTCTGAAACATGAATACCCTTGCTTATATCATGATGTTTGCCCAGTATCCAAACCCACTCAGTCTCAGGACCTCCAGAATTGTAAAGTAAAGGGTGTTGCTGTTTATACTACCATGTGTGTGGTAATTAGTTATAGCAGCAATAGGAAACAGTTTATTTAATATACAGTTTATTGTTTAAATACAGTTAATTTAAAAGAGACAAGTTGGGTGATAGTAGGTACTATTTTTAAAAAGTCATGGTAAGCTGGGTGCCAGTGGCTCATGCCTATAATCCTAGCTAATCAGGAAGCTGAGATCTGAGGATCATGGATCATAGCCAGCCCCAGGCAGGAAAGTCTATGAGACTCTTATCTCCTATAAATTACCAAAAAAAAAAAAAAAAAACCGGGGTGGGGAAGGTGCTGGAAGTGGAGCTGTGGTCCAAGAGGTAAAGCCTAGAGCAAAAGCAGCTCAGGGACAGCACTCAGGTCCTAAGTTCAAGCCCCAGGACTGGCACAAGAAAACAAAATAAAATAAAACATAAGATTAAAGGAGAATTCAAGTAACCCATATCTCATATGTATATATGTTATTTATTTTACACAGGGTATTTAGGAAGTCCACTCTGATGTGACATTTGAACAGAGAATTGAAAAACAAGACACAAAACAAGTAAAATGACAGTCTCTAAGGTTTTTACCAGGCAAGTAAGAGATTAAGCAACATGATTAAGCAACATGGAAATAAAAGCACGGCTGAGCACAGTCAATTTTGACTTAGAACTTCATAACTTCAACTCTGACTTATAACTTCAACATAAAATAGGAACAGTATAACAATAGTATGTAGTGATAACACCATGAAGAGATCATGCAATAAAGAAACATGGATAACTCAGTAAACAAATGAAAACTTACAAACCTGATATTGACAACAAGTAATTCTTCAGTACAAGTAATTCTATAGTACATCTAAATAAGGCTGAATAAATTTTGTTATAGGATTCAAAGTTTGTGAACAATTAAGGTTGAATAAATTGTTTTGTTATAGGATTCAAAGTTTGTAAACAATTTAAACTATTATAATTGTACATGGTATTAAATACTAGAATGTAGACTAAAGTTTGGGGCTGACATGGACAACGTAATGCCAGCTATGTGGGAGGTGGAGCTCCTAGGAGAATGTGGTTCAAGGCTGGCCTGGGCAGAAGCATGAGACTTTACATGAAAAGCTAAAGCAAAAAGTAGTGGGAGCATGGCTTGAGTGGTACAGTCACACAAGCTTCACACTACCTTCATTTTTGACCAGTAAATCCTTATCACTTGTAGCAAAAACTTAAAGACAGGAATACAATAATTTTTAGGACAGTGTTTTACTATTGGGATAATTATCACTTCCCAGCCTCTCTACTAACCAATCAACACCTGCCTATCTATCATTTCCATTTAATCTTGAAAGGCTAGTCTCCAAAGCTATTATAATCTTAAAATCACTTGGAGAATTTCATTTAAATAGCTATATTTTTGTTTTCTTTTTTAGTTTAGTGCCATGAGTATTGTTATGTCCTGTTGTGTGCATGTGCTATTTCATGCAGTCTGTGCTCCACATTATAGGGCTCCCAAACTACTTGTTTTTTTTTTTCTTCAGAATTTGTACTCATATCAGAATTTAAAGTTGTTTAGAAGTCTGTAAAAAGTTCTGAAATGTTTTCTAAAATATAAGGTTCAATATTAAATATCACAACATACACACATGCATGCATACATACATGTATGCAAACATACACACACACATACATACATAAAATATAACCTGTATTCAACATCTAACATTCTTTTTCTTCATTGCAGGAGCCAGCATACTGCTTACGTGTAGTGCTAAACATTAAGTAGCTTAAGCTTTGAGGGTTGATGGTCCAAGTTGTAACTATCCAATAATATTGTTTAGCACAAATCCAGCCACAGAAAACATATAAAACAGGCATTACTGTGTTTCCAATAAAACTTTACTTACAAAGGCAAGTAGCAAGCAGACCATAGTTTACCTATCCTTTATTTATTTATTTATTCATTATTTTTTATGCCAGTCTTGAAGCTTGAACCTTGGGCCTGGGTACTACTATCTCTGAGGTTTTTTGCTCAAGGCTACTGCTGTACCATTTGAGCCACAACTCCACTTACAGATTTTCTGGTAGTTAATTGGAGACCAGAGTCTCATCGACTTTGACCAGCCTGATCTGGCTTTGAACCACAATCCTCAGATCTTAGCCTCTTGAATAGTAGGATTACAGATGTGAACCAGTAGCACTTGGCTTAATTTATGATTTTAATATTTGTATTTTTAATATATATAAAGTGTTCCTCCTGTTAGCAGAATTTGACAAGTATATAAATCTGGCTGTTCCTCTTATGTTGGAGAAGTATGTTAGTATCATGCTAAAACCCTTTATGCTCAATAGAAAAAAACACTACTGAGAATTCATTAGGAAGAAAAGATATGCACAACAATGTAACAAATTTGTAATAAAGATCTGGAAAAGTTAAGTAGAAAGTATCTTTTTTTCTTTTTTTTGCCAGTCATGGGCCTGGGCGCTGTCCCTCAGCTCCTAAGCTCAATGTTAGCGCTCTACCACTGGAGCCATAAACGCCACTTACAGCTTTCTCTGTGTTTGTGGTGCTGAGGAATTAAACCCAGGGCTTCACACATGCAAGGCATGCACTCTACCACTGAGCCACCTTCCCAGCCCCAGAAAGTATCTTTTTTAAAAATAGCAAATTAGCAAGTATGTAGACAATAACCTATTCATAAGAAGCAGACAGATAGTAGGAAAAATTTCCCAGGTATAAAAGCTAATTGGCAGGGCACTGGCAGCTCATGCCTATAATCTCAGCTACTCAGGAGGTTGAGATCTGAGGACTGCTGTTCAAAGCCAGCCAGGGAGAAAAGTCTGTGAGACTCTTATCTCCAAATATAGAAAAAGCCAGAAGTGGCACTGTGTCTCACATGGTAGATGGCTAGTCTTGAGCAAAAGGAGCTCAGGGACAGCACCCAGGCCCAGAATTCAAGCCCCAGTACCAGGAAACAAACAAACCAAACCAAACAAAACAAAAAAACTCTAACTGTGAAACAATGCCTACTATTTTATCACTTCAGATAACCCTCTGAGAGTATTCTTTTTAAAGAATTAATGAGAGCCAGGCACGGTGGCTCACACCCGTAATCCTAGCTACTCCGGAGGCTGAGATCTGAGGATCATGGTTCAATGTCAGCCCTGGCAAGAAGTAAGACTCCATTTCAACAAAAAAGCATAGAGGCACATGCCTGTTATTCCAGCTATGCGGGAGGTGTAAGTAAGAGGACTCACTCAGGAGGACTGGGGAGAAAATGTGAAAGCCTACTTTGGGACCTCCCAAGAGGGCATGAATCTTAAAGCCTTTCAAAAACAGTATCTTAGGGGGCCTGTGTCATGATAGGAGCCAGTGGCATTCACACTTTGAAGAAGAGCTACTGGGTCTGTCCTGGCACAGATGAGGGTCTAGGGCAGCCAGCAGCCACGTCATATTCCACTTCTGGAATTTCAGGGGAAAAAAATATGTAAGAAAAAAATCACTAAGAAAAAGGTCTGGGAAGCCGGGCGTCAATGGCTCATGCCTGTAATCCTAGCTACTCAGGAGGCTGAGAACTGAGGATCAGGGTTCAAAGCCAGTCCAGGCAGGAAAGTATATGAGACTCTTATCTTCAATAAACCACTCAGAAAACTGGAAGTGGCTCTGTGGCTCAAGTGGTAGAGTTCTTGCCTTAAGCTGAAGAGTGCCCAGGTCCAGAGTCCAAGGCCCACAACTGACCCAAAATAATAATAATAATAATGAGAAGTATCAGTGATTTGGTATTTCAGGTCAATTTTTCACATTTTGATTTCTCTTTATTAAAACTTTTTAAGCTCTGTAAGTTTAAGAGAAATTAAGAAAACTTTTGCCAGTACTAAGTCCAGCAGATAGTTATTATGCATATCACTAGTATACTAACACAGTTATTAAAATGTCTACTACACTCCTGTGATGCAAATAATGATTTCTCTAATAAGATAACCAGTTACTTCCAAGATTCTTCCAAATAATATCTCTAACCTTAGAAATAAAGATTTAAGTTTTTCTTGGGGGAGGGAGGGTCCTGTCATGGGGCTTAAACTCAGGACCTGGATGCTGTCTGTCCTTGAGCTTTTTCACTCAGGGCTCAAGCTCTATCACTTTGAGTCATAACCACTTCTGGTTTTCTGGTGGTTAAATGGAGATAAAGAATCTCACCAATGTTCCTGCCCGGGCTGGCTTCAAACTGCAATCTTCATTAGCCTGCTGAATAGCTAGGATTACCAGAGTGAGCCACTGTTGCCCACCTATGCTATTTTTTTTACCCCCCCCCCTTTCTCCAAACCTATGCTATTTTTTTCAAATAAAAAAATCTTAAGAATTTGTGGAAATATACTTAGAATATGGAAATGTCTTTGCTGATTCCAACTTTCTTTTTTTAAATTTTTATTTATTTTTTATTGTGAAAATACGTACAGAGGGGTTACAATTACATGGGCAAGATAATGAGTACATTTGTTATCAAGCATTGTAGCCTCCTCCTTTGTTTCCCCTTCCCATTTCTTCCCAGCCTCCCCCTGCCCCCTGATTCCAACTTTCTTATGCATGCCTTAATTGAAAAATTAAATGATTAATGAAGAGAATCTTACCCCAGGAAAATTTTCACACGAAGTTCTTTTTTGGTCCTTGAGATTGTCTTCAATGTGGTAATTTCTGCATCATACCAAAATCCTCTTTTTCCTGGATTTTCTACATTGTAATTAACCATTACCACATCACCAACATTCAGTTCATTCCATTTCAAAATGGTTCTAGCTCGTGGACGAAGATCCTTACCATTCATTTCTACGGTGCCACTTTCTGGATACCTTAAAAGAAAAGAACCATACAACATAGTTTATGACTATTATCAAAGATGAGTGAAATTATATACAATTTATAGAAAAACCTAATTTGCAAGTTGACATCTAGGAGATAAAGTAAAAGAAGCTGCGAAGTCTTAAGGAGTGCTTGCTGTATTTCATGGGGGTTTCTGGCAGTGTGAGCAAGAGTCCTCTCCTGTCACTGGGCCTTGGAAAGATGGCTCTCTTCATGGTTTACAGAATGGTAGGTAAATGCACATTCCATGTTTTCAAAGAATCATCATCCTCTGAGTATGGTGGTACATGCCTATAATCCCACCTGCTTAGGAGGCAGAAGCAGGAGGACTGGCAGTCCCAGGTAAGCCTGGACAAAGGCAGCAAGCTCTGTTTTTAAAATAAAGTGCATACAAAAGAGCTGGGGATGAATTTTAAGTGGTAGAGCATTTGTCTATGAGATTCTAGGCTCAATCCTCAGTATAGTACCAACTTTTAGAAGACTGTTATTTCCCTAGAATACACTATAAGTAACATATCTAGTCTCTCTATTATAATCTAGATATTCTGAATGAGCTCGTATATTCTTCTTAATATACTAAATGATACACACATACATGATTCTAATTACCAGAATAAAGTAATTCCTATTAAAAGTCTTAGGAAGTAACTAATACCTTAAGATAGAGGTGGGAAGGGTGGTAAAGCACATACTTAAACACAAGTTTAAGAATTACTTTAACAGGGGCTGAACATGGTGGTACATTTCTCTATAATGCATTTAAGAGGTTGATACAGGAACACCAATTAATTAGAAGCCAGTTTGGGTTTTATATCAAGTTTAAGGTCAGCCTGGGATACCAAATGAGACCTTGTCTTTAAGATGTTGGCCTCTCCTGGAACAGGTTCATCAAGCTCTAACATTTGCTTATATAGAATAAAAACCTAGCATGCTCCAACAGCCTCCATTTTCCCAAGGAGAGTTTTTAAATGTAACCAGTGCCCTAGTAATGTTTAAAAACAAAAATAAAACAAGCAAACAACCTCCTCCCAGAGAAGTTTACATGGATCAGAGAGCAAAAGCATGTGAAAGAATTTCTGTAAGAGTCTTAGGTTTATTTCCTTTTGGAGTTATAGAAGGCGCTGAGATTTTAAGCGTAACTTCTTGTTATTCTCAGGCCAAAGACATTAATGTAACTAACAATCCATGGTGGTTTTGATAAAATTAAGATGTGCTGCCTTTAAGACAGTATGGGTACACAAAAACAAGTAACATCTGGTTCCTGTTCTTTTAAAATGCAATCTATTGAGGGAGGCAAAACTGATATAGATCCTTAAGTGTGGTCTCAGACTAGCACTATCAGCACCCTCTGGACATGTATTAGAAATGCAACATTCTCAGTCTTCACTTGAAACAATCAGAAAAGCTGGCAATAAGGCCCCATTCTCTACTTCTACAAATGCTCTCAGTAATTCTAATACATGTTCAAGCTCAACAATATATGGGAACAGAATAAATAATATTGTACTCTGGTGTGACAATATTAAACAAGACAGAAAGGGGAGAAAACATCAATTCTTAAGTGGCCTGCTTTAAATAAAAACTGGTCTAAAGATGGAAACTGTCCTAGTTCCTCAAATACCCAACTCATTTAGAACAGATATTAATCCTAAATAGGATCTTCAATCATCCAATTGAATCAGACCCTAAGTTACGGTTAATTGGGAGGAGAAATTTCTATTGACAGGGGGCATCAGAGACTATCTGGTCCATTTACTCTCTCAGGGCCTTAATTCTGTTCAACCAATCAGACTCTGCTCAGAGAATAATTGATGACAACATTTTTAGTCCTAAAAGAAGCCATGTTACTTATTTTTACCTAGTTCTGATATAGAAAAGCTAAGCTACTTGATACAGGACCAGAGTTTAGATTTTGGAATTTACTTTAAGCCTTAATTCCATGAAGAAATCCAAATTGTCTACAAGAGGCCTACTCCTTGACTATTGTCCTTGCCACTTCTAATAAACTTTTCAATTTGAAACATTATTTTTACTGAATTTCCTTCAATTCACAAAACAAGGTTTTCGATCTATTATTTTTGTCATTGCTAAAAATGGATTCTATTTTCAGCTAGCCTACGTTTAGATTTCTAATTTAACTTCTTGCTGCCGTATATCCTTGGGAACATTACTAAACCTCCTCTGTAAAATGTATCTAATGGTAATTACCCCTCATATATTGCATGCTTACAACAGTACAGAATGAAGTAAATGTCACTAATTAGTAGATTTTTGCCAATATTAAATAGAAATAATACTAAGAGGAACCTTGGCAAGTACAACTGCATATCCGTGGTTCTAGTCTTCTCTATTTCATTCCTACATTGGTTGTTTGTTTTGCTAGAACTATTATGATCCTGTTGAGCCTTCAGCCCTAGTTTTTCAATGATTATTTTTAGGACAGGGCATGCACCTGAGCCAGGGCCCACCTGCTTTCAAGAATCCAATCATTTAGAGGATCATATGTGCATGTTACAGTGTTCGCTTCCTGGAGATGAAGTTTCAGGATCTCTTCTGCCAGGACTGACCTGGTACAACAATCCTACCAATCTTAGCTTCTCATGTAAATAAGATTACAGAAGCAAGCCACCAACATTCAGCTTCAATCCTACTTTTTAAAGGTCAGACCTAAATATAGAGATCATTAGCCCAACATCTGGTGTTTAAACGCCAATTTACATATACATATTGTTTCACATGGATTAGTAAAACAATAGCCACATTATTCTCAGCCTGTAAAATGAAGTTAAAACTACATCTTTTAGACCTTTTGTAACTATAGAGTTGTGAATTAAATTTCTAGCTATATTTTTAAGATATTTAGAAAAATTCTATTTTAGATGAGGATTCTTTTTCTCAGTTGTAATGTGTTATAAGATTATATGAATCACGATGTGTTTTTAAAAATGTTAACAGCAAAAAATATGCTTCAATAACAAAAATAGTCTCATTTTGCCTAAATTTACTAAAAGACATTCAGAATGAAAGTACTTTAAAAAAATATATAGACTCCGAATATAGTTTTGTTTCATTGTTATTACTTGAGACCAGCTCATAGTATGTAAAGCTTAGCTGGTCTAAGCTAACCTCCAATTTATAACTTTCCTGTGTCTGTTTGACTCCTCAGGGCTGGTATTACAGACATGCCATCACCCTAAGTGTGTATGGGGGAAAGGGGAGGATTGTGTTTCCAGTACTAGGGTCTAAACTCAGGGCCTAGTACTTTTTTTTTGGGGGGGGGTGTCTGGTCATGGGGCCTGAACTCTGGGCCTGGGCACTGTCCCTCAGCTCTTCAGCTCAAGGCTAGCACTCTATCACTTGAGCCACAGCTCTACTCCCGGCTTTTTTCCTTTTGCTTATGTGGCACTGAGGAATCGAACCCAGGGCCTCAGGCGTGCAAGGCAAGCGCTCTACTACTGAGTCACCTTCCCAGCCCCAAGGGCCTAGTATTTTCTATGTAGATACTCTACCACTTGAGTCATACCCTCAATCCCTTTTGCTTTCTATTTTTCAAAGTGCCTCACTTTTTTGCCTGAGCCCGTCTGGACTGCAATCTTTAGGCTTCCTGTACAGCTGGGATCTACAGCACATACCACTGTGCCCAATGTTTTATTCATCGAGATGTCATGAAGTTTTATTGCCTGACTGGCCTTGAACCCCATTTCTCTCAATTACACCCTCCTGAGTAGCTAGGATTACAGATGTGAGTCACCAAGACCTAGTGTTCTAGGTATATGTTCAATGAGACAATTCAGGAACTCTTGAACATTTGATAATAAGAAATCATTAGACCTCCTGTGAGATTTGTTGTTACATTTTATGTGCCAACTTTCTTAATACCACTACATGTTCAATGATTCACCAGAATGCAAAAGACTCCTCAGACCATAGAATATTGCTGTATCCACAGCTACAATTTACTACAGCCACAGGATATAGAGCAAAATCAAAAGGAAAAGACATAAGGGGTGACCACAGGAATCCAGAAACACTAGACATGCTTCTTCCCCTCACAAAGTTATTATATCACATAGGTACTCAACTCATTTCAGAGAATATAACAAAATTCTTGATTTGCAGCTAAGTTTCTAAAACTCAGCAAGAGCCAGCCACATACGCAGATCCCCTTGTTTTCTTCTTCCCACTATTAAGGTTTGAAATCAAGGCTTCATGCTTAACCAGCCTGCTTGCTTGGGTGGTGTTTCACCATTTCAGCCCTACCTCTAGCCTGGCATTCTGCTGGTTAACTGAAGATAGGATCTTGCAGACTTTTCTTTCTGGTCTAGCTTTGAATTGCAGTCCTGTAAAGCTCAGCTTTCTGAGGTAGCTAGAATTATAGGTGTGAGCCACAAGCATCAGCTTTAAGCAGACCTTTTTTTTGGGGGGGGGGAAGGTAAATTGTGGGGCCTGACCTCTAGGCCTGGGCACTGTTCCTCAGCTCTTCAGCTCAAGGCAAGTGCTCTACTGCTTGAGCCACAGAGCCATTTTCAGCTTTTTTTTGCCTGCTTATATGGTGCTGAGGAATCGAACCCAGAGCCTCATACATACAAGTCTACCTCCCCAGCCCCATTTCAGTTCAGATGTCAACTCCTTCCTGCAAACTCAGAAAAGAGTTGCCTATTTTCCAGTTGGATGTTTTGGGAAGCAGATGTTAATATGAAGCTGACATGAAAAATATTTTTTAGCTGTTAATCCACTTATACCCATACCCAGTTCAGTTTCCTCTAAGTTCTTGACTATGATTACTAGCACATATAGTAAGGAACCACTGGTTAAGTAGTGATATAGATTTACAGAAACTCTTAGATAGAGGTAAGAGCTATTTAATCAATATTTTATAGATAGGTACAGAAGTTGAATAACTTAGTATTAAGAAGCAGAGACACATGTCAAACTGATCATCTAGCCCTAGACATCACATGCTGGGCAAAACCGGTTTGAACTCAGGTCCTCATACTTGTAGACAAGGTGCTATACCACTTGAGCCATGTCCTCAGTTTAGACTCCACTGTTTGACAAGGTCTGACAAACTTGCTTGCTCTTCAGCACACTGTCATTTGTAAATATCTACAGGTTTTAACGTACTGCCTAACAGTATTCACAGCTAAGTAATGAAGCATGTGTTATCAATTTTTCTTCAATAACTCCATTTTCCTCTGAGTACCTAACTGCTCTTTTTAGGTACTAGTTTTCTATGTAACTATTATTAATTCATCTCCCTTTTACCAGTTATAAATCTTCTTTATGTTCAAAAACTTCAGTTATGACATTAATCCTTTGGACTTCAGAGAATCTCTTCTAAAGCCTTCTGTTTTAATCTGAAAATCTTTTTTTCCAGCAATCATGGGCTTGAACTAAAGGACTGGGCACTGTCCTTGAGCTTTTTTTGCTCAAGGCTAGTGCTCTACGACTTTGAGGCACAGCTCCACTTCTGGTTTTCTGGTGGTTAATTGGATGGAGATAAGTCTCATGGACCTTTCTGCTAGGGTTGGCTTTGAACAGTGATCCTCACATCTCAGCCTCCTGAGTAGCTAGAATTACAGTCATGAGCCACCAGTGCCCAGCTCCAATCTGAACATCATGCTCTGTAGGCCTGTTTTACAACTGTTAGGCAGGGCTCTTCCATCTATTATTTCCTGTATTGAATCCTGATTCCTGGATACAATGTCTTTTTGCTTGGCTTAAACTCTGAATAGAAATAGTTAAAATATTCTTCAATAGAAATTAACCAAGCCACTTGTTCTGGACCCTACTCATATATGTGCCTATCTCTAAAATGCCTAAGTGACTCCAAGGCCTGAACCTTCCCAAAATCCCCCAATGCCATTTTTACTTGATTGTTCATTTGCTTCTTATCTCCTGAGATTTCAGATTTCTCTGGCCAGTTAAGAGAGATACGATTCAATCAAATGGGTTTTACCTCCCAAATCTTCCAAATTGTTATTATTTTTGGTCGAAGTGTTTATGAATTTCTTTTACTGCCCTCTATGAGGATTTTTTTTTTTTACAGAATCTGGTAGCAATAAATATGGATCTTAATCTGAAAAGTTTTATTTACCTTCAATATCATTTCCTTTTACCACATTTCCATACCTATTACTGTTAAGAAGTCCTCTTTACTACTTCTTTATCCTTGGTAGTCCATGTTCCTCTTCAGGAATACAAGAGATATTTTCTCTACCTTGTACTCTCAAGACAAATGTGTATACCTGTCACAACACTTACACTGCAAAACAGCATTTTTTCCAATTTGTTGTTGTGTTACACACCTGTAAATCCCAGCACTCAGAAGACTGAGACAAGAGGATCAAGTTTCAGGCCAGCCTGGGATACGTAGGAAGATCTTGTTTTTTAAAAAAAAAGAAAGAAAAGAAAATGTGCCAGTACCACATTCAAACTTTAGTACCTGGGATATATACCATACATACAAATGTGTGAAAACTCATTAATAGAACTCATCAATAGAAAAATCTGCTCTTATATAACTGAAGTTCTTAACTACAATGAGCCATGGCTACAACGTTTGAGAAAGATCTTGATTCTATTATGTCTCCTCTTCTTTCTGAACACCCTTGACCTAGATAGGTGGCATACTGGTTGGCTCTATATTACTATAATGAAATAGCTGACGTTGGGTAACTTGGTAAAGAGGTTTATTTAGCCCAGTTCTCAAGGCTCAAAGTCCAAAATCAGTTCGGCCCCTTTAGTTTGGCTCCTGGTGAAGGACAGTAGATTTGCCCCAATAATATACCACAATTGCAAAAGCGAATGTGGAAGACATCACATCTCAAAACAGGAAGCTAGAGAGCAACAGTGGGTGAGAATACTTTCCAACAGCATTCACTCAATTATTTAGTAAGTTTCTACTAGGCTCCATATTTGCAATGGGTCACCACCTTGGACACTAAAGACCAGGCTTCCAGCACATGATCTCTTGGATAACTATACCCAAACCATAGCCAGACCACAGCAGGTAGAAACATAAAATGCCATGCAAATTACTAAGAAAAATTGTTTTATTATGTTTCCCATGTTCTTAAAAACAAGAGCAAAGACTTGTAGGTAGTGAATGATACTAGTACTCAAGAGAAAGACTATTCAAGTGTAGGCTGCCACTAACAAAACATTCTCATTTTCATGAAGATTAATGTACAGCTGAAGCTATTCCAAGTTGGCCCAGCAGCTGACTTCTTCCAGAATTTATTTGCACTGAGGACTGTATAAACGATATGAAATATTGTGGGAGGGGTGGAAATTTGAAAAACTTCTAAAATAGGGTTTGAGGTATTCGCAAGGAACTGGAGCACAGAAATGTAGGAATGTACCAATCAAGTCAACATTATTGTGCCAAAATCTAGCTCCTAACCCATGGAAGGAAGACACTAGGGTCCTTTTTCTTTCTTTTATAAGCATGACCTTCAAGAGTTCAGAACAGAAGTCAAGGTATTATTCTACTAGTCATAACATATTCTGTCTTTCAGAGTTTAGAAGTACTTTGGTGAGATGAAAGTCTAGACTCACAGTTAACCCTTTAATATATCCAAAGCTTACATTTCCCTATAAATTTAGTGTTATCCTATGCACTGATTCTTTTGAGTTATCCTTCAGGGTACATGTTTTTAACAATATGACATTGTTGCCAATTAAAAATGAAACTTTCTTTGCTAACAGTAGACAATTGGTAGTGTACCCTTAGTATTGAATTGTAAAGAAACAGACTAAGCTTCATGGTTTTAAAAACAAGTTTACTGTATATAATAGTCAAACTATATTGTCAAAAGTGGTTTATAAGCTAATAATTCTAAAACACTTGGTCTTTAAGCTTCCTGAGGCTAATATGTTTAAATAAGGACATCATTCATCTGTAGGCAGGTTCCAATTTACAAAATCTTTAATGTCATGTCATATGGAAAAAGCATTTCATACTCTAATAAATAACATTAGGAAATTTAACACCTTACAGTTAAACCTCACAGATAATTGAGAATAACGTAAAACTGCTTACTCTGAGGTTTTAAAAATTACATGAAAAATCTCAATTTTTAAACACATTAACAATGGTGGATAACTTTTGATGATAGTGAAAATACAATTACATTAAAAGCATCTATGCCTCAAATATGGTAATTCCAAGTAAGACTTGAGAATACTTACCAAAATGATTTTTATTAAGCCAGAAAGTTTGCTTCCATTATTAGCTATTTTGCAAATTTGTAAGAAAAAAAACCATATAACAAGTAAAAGAGGTAATTAAAGCTGAAAGATTAAAACAAAATCACCAAAATCTTATAAATAAAGACCTAAAGTTCAAATCAAATTCTCAGCATAGTTCCTGAACCCTATAGTATGCAAGAGAACCATTGCTCTGTATATTTCAAAGGTTCCTGGGTTACCTGTTTGCAAAACAGATTTCTGAGACCTACCCAAATCCCAAGTCCTACAGCAGTGGGATCCCCTCAAGAATCAGCATTCCAAACACCATTCCTGGATAAATCTGCAAATTTTTTAAACTATCTTTAAGAAATACTAAAGGGACGATGCATAAAATTGAAAAATCCAAATTAACTATCTATATAGTTATTCTAAGTACTACGTATCTTACAACACATCCTAGAGCAATAATAAGGTCACATGTGAACTTCTTCCATTCACCTTTTTATTATCATTGAAGACTCTGCAAGTCACAGAGGGTGAGAGGAAATATTTAAAGTCTTTGGTAAATATAGTAGTAACAAACAAAAAGCAATAAAGTTCACTGGTGGGGCTGGGAAGGTAGCTCAGTGGTAGAAAGCTTGCTTTGCATGCATGAGGCCCTGGCCCAGAAAAAAAGCTGTAAGTGGCCCTATGCTCAAGTGGTAGAGTGCTAACCTTGAGCTGAAAAGCTGAGGGATAGCGCCCAAGTCCAGAGTTCAGGCCTCATGACCAACCCCCGCCCCCCCCCCCCCCCCCCCGCCAAAAAAAAGTTACACTGGTCATTGCACCAAAGTTCTGAAACTAAATTTCACTAAAGCTTCCTATATTCAATTTCATTCAAGAAAAATCTACTTTGCCCAATCAAAACCCAGAAATCACTGCATTTGGCAATGCTCTAAACATTTTTGAGATCTTTTAGACATACTGTATTATAAAAAAAGTTACTCCCATATAAAAATACTACTTGACTCTGCACATTTGGCTCACTGACTTCTATTTGTAGTAGCCATAATTAAAATAACTAAAACTAGGCATCACAGGCTAACAACTTCAAAAATATTGAAAAAGTCAGGCATAGTGGCTAGGACTTGTAATTCCAGCTACTCAGGATGTAAAGGCAGGAAGATTGAGTGTTTGAGTCAGCCTGGACAATTTTGGGAGAGAATATCTTAAAATAATAATAATAATTACTACTATAAAAGGACTGGAGTAGCTGGGCACTGGTGACTCACGCCTGTAATCTTAGCTATTCAGGAGGCTGAGATCTGAGAATCACGGTTCAAAGCCAGTCTGTGCAGGAAGCCCCTGAGACTCTTATCTTCAATTAACCACCAGAAAATCAGAAGTGGTGCTGTGGCTCAAGTGGTAGAGTCCTTACCTTGAGCTGAAGAGCTCAGGGACAGCGCCCAGACCCAGAGTTAAAGTTCCATGACTAACCAAAAATAAGATAAAATAAATTTTTAAAAAGGGGGCTGCAGTAGTAGCTCAAATGGTAGGGAGTCTTCCTAGCAACTGGTAAGTCCTGGGTTCAATCATTAGGATATATACAACTTTGAAAAGGAGCAAATGTTTATCCATTTGGTCCATTACAACCTAATAGGCACTGGTGGCTAAAGGCTGTAACTCTAGCTAATCAGGAGGCCTAGACATGGAGGATTAAGGTTTGAAACCAGATTAGGAAAGCAAAGTCCACGAGATTCTATCTTAAAAAAAAAAATGACGTCTGTTGACAGTGGCTCATGCCTGTCATACTAGCTACTCAGGAGGCTGACATAAGATTACAGTTTGAAGCCAGCCAGGCAGAAAAGTCCATGAGACTCTTATCTCCAATTAACCATCAGAAAATCAGAGATGGCACTATGGCTCAAAGTGGCAGAGTGATAGCCTTGAGCAAAAGAAACTTAGGGACAGTGGTGCCCAGGCCCTGAGTTCAGCCCCGGGACCAAGAGAAAAAAATAAGAGGAAAATATAGGGCTAGAAAACCTGAATCCAGTAACATAGGTTAAACCAAATGAGCAGTCTACAATGCAAGAGGGCCTGAGTTCAAACCCCAGTACCATCACCACATAAAACTCCACAATATGACCACTAAATCAGCTATTATCTTATTTATCATCACACTTTACACTTATGGTATGAATCTTATTACTAATAACTCAAGCCCTCATCAGTATAAACACAGGAATCCTAATTATTCTAGTTATATCTAACCTGGCTGTTTATGATCAATGAGGGTCAAATGATACCATTGATAGGATAAACTCATTTTTTAAATTTTTTTTTTGGTCAGTTGTGGGGCCTTAACTCTAGGCCTGGGCCCTGTCCCTCAGCTCTTCAGCTCAAGGCTAGTGATCTACCACTTGAGCCACAGCACCACTTCTGGCTTTTTCTGCTTATGTGGTGCTGAGGAATCGAACCCAGGGCCTCATGCATACAAGGCAAGCGCTCTACCACTGAGCCACCTTCCCAGCCCCAGGATAAGCTCATATAAAGTTATCTAAGCCATTATTCTACTAACAGTTTTATCGACAAATACATTTTACTATATAATTATCTCAACTCAAGCACATGTGATTATTTATACCATAATAACCATTGTAATATGCTTTATTTAAAAGTAAAAACTAGGGCTGGGAAGGTGGCTCAGTGGTAGAGCACTTGCCTTGCATGCATGAGTCCCTAGGTTCGATTCCTCAGCACCATATATGCAAAAAGAAAAAAGCTGGAAGTGGCGCTGTGGTTCAAGTGGTAGAGCGCTAGCCTTGAGCTGAAGAGCTGAGGGACAGCACCCAGGCCCAGAGTTCAGGCCCCATGACCAGACCCAAAAATAAATAAATAAAAATAAGAGTAAAAAAACTAAGCTCCTCAGAGTTGGTAGGAGGATCAAAATTGTCTCAGGTTTCAATGTCAAATATATCACAGGCCTATTTGCTCTATTCTGCATAGAAAAGATATTAATATTATGACAAATGCTTTGACAACAATCTTTTTCCTAATAGTGCTTATAATTTCCATGTGCCAGAAATTTATACAAAGAATTTTATTAACAATATCCTCAATTTCAATTATTTCATTCTATTAATCTATGTTTCCTATTCCCAGATTTCTGTACAGTCCTTTATTCATTATGAAAAACACTTCCACCCTCAACACTAGCCTTATGCATACAACAAAACATCTATACCCATCGTTATTATCAAGTACTCCTCCTCAAATATAAGAATTATATCTGAAAACAAAAGGAGGCTGCAATGCTTGGTAAGAAATGTACGTATTATCCTGCCCATGTAATTGTAACTCCTCTGTACAGTATCTTCACAAATAAAATTAAAAAAAAGAATTATATCTGATTAGTTATTATCCCCCTGCTCTACTGCACTGCTGTGGGAATATAGACAAATACAATCACTATGGACAGTGGTCTGAAGGGTCCTCAAAAAAACTAAACATAGAACTTCCCTATGACCCACCCATACCACTCCTAGGCATCTACCTAGAATGTTACAAGTCAGGATACTATAAAGGCACTTGCACATCCATGTCTGTTGATGCACTATTCATACTAGCCAAGTTATGAAAACAGCCCAGATGCCCTCAATAGATGAGGAGATCCAAAATATGCAGTGCTTATACACAATGAAATTTTACACAGCCATGATAAATTATACAGGACTTTAGGCATTCACAGTGAGACCAAAGGAAGATACTCTTAGGGGAGGAACACAAAGGTACAATGTCTCTGATCACATAAAATAATACTTATTGAAATGAATCCCAGGAAGTACAAACAACAGTTTTTCTTTTCTTTTTGACTTGTTTGTTCATTCATCTGTCTTTGGGTGGAGGTGGGGAGGAAAGGGGTGCACAGAAATGGTTAGACAAAGGGTAAAGAAATGCAGCAGTGGTACTCAGTAGATACTATGTTGAAAATGAACTACACAGGGGCTAGGAAAAAGCTTAGGAGTGGCACCATGGCTCAAGTGGTAGAGTACTAACCTTGAGCAAAAGAAGCTCGGAGACAGTGGCCAGGCCCTGAGTTCAAGTCCCAGGAGTGCCAGAAAAAAATAAAATGAACTTTACAATGAGGGCTGGGACAGGTAGAAAAAACGGAGAAAAGGGGTGACACTGTCCAAAAAGAAATGGACTCATTCATTACCTGACCTATGAAACAGTAACCCCTTTGTACATTATATTTATAATAAAAATAAAAAATTATGATTATTTATGTATTTTTGGATGTGGAGCTTGAACTCAGGGCCTGGGTGCTATCCTTAAGCTCTTTTGCTCATGGATAGTGCTCTATCACTTTGAGCCACAGTGCCACTTCTGGTTTTCTGAAGGTTAAGTGGAGATAAGAGTCTGGCTTTGAACCACCATTGAAAGATCTGCCTCCTGAGTAGGATTATAGGTATGAGACACCAGTGTCTGGCTCACTAATAATTAAAAAAAAATTACCCTGAAGTTATACCAACTCTTCTCTCAAGTATTATAATCACAGTATCTATTAATTTTAGTGGATTTAGAAATAAGCATGCTATTATTCCCATCCTAATTGCAAATCAATTACCCACTCCACAGAAGTTGCTATCAAATACTTTTAATACAAGCAAACAAAATCCTTAATCCTAATAATGGCTATTATCACAAATATGCTTCAATCAGGACAATGGACTGTTAAAAGCCATTAACCACCACTAGTCCTTATAATAAACCTATCAGTAAGAACTAGCCCAATTCCACTTTTAGACTCCAGAAGTAATTCCCAATTGTATCAGAAATCAAAATGCAAAATTCCCAATTGTATCAGGAATCATATTAATTAGACAGAAACTGGAGTTCATCTCATCTACTTCAAATCTTGCCAACAACTAACCAAAGTATAATCCTTAGTCTAAATATGCCTATCCACCATATGCAATTGTGGGTTTAACTAGACTCAGTTGCAAAAGATATTAGCCTATTCATCAACTGCCCTATAGAATAATTTACCATTATTTGTAACCTATAAACAATAGCTCTCAGTTATTTATGTTAACTATTACAATATCTGTAATAGTTAACTTAAATTCTAATACCACGACATTTACACATGAACAAAAATACCACTAATAATCTCCATATTTACTTATCACTTTCTTATCCCTTAGAAGCTATCATAGGACTTAGATCTAAATGAATTACTGTTTAAGAAAAACAAAATCAGGGCTGGGAATGTGGCTTAGTGGAAGAGTGCTTGCCTAGCATGCTTGAAGCCCTGGGTTTGATTCCTCCATAACATATAAACAGAAAAAGCCGGAAGTGGTGGTGTGGCTCAAGTGGTAGAGTGCTAGCCTTGAGCAAAAGAAGCTCAGGGACAGTGCCTAAGCCCTGAGTTCAAGCTCTAGGACTGGCAAAAAAAAAAAAAAGAAAGAAAAGAAAAAAGAAAAAGAAAATCAAACAAACAAAAAGAACATTATTATAGGTAAATGTCAGTGGTTCATGCCTGTAAGTTGAGTACAGGAGGCAGAGATACAAAGATTGCAGTTTGAAACCAGGCAGTTTATGAGGCTCTTATCTCCATTACTAAGAAAAAAGCTGGACTGGACGTATGGATCAACTGGTAGAGTGCAAGCTATGATTCCAAAAGCCAAGCAGAGTGTATAAGGCCTCAAGTTCAAGCCACAGTACTGGTGCAAAACAAACAAAAAACCCTACTTATAAGAAGTGAGTTGAGCGGCTGGGAAGTTGACTCAGTGGTAGAGTGCTTGCCTAGCATGCATGAGGCCCTGGATTCGATTCCTCAGCACCACATAAGCAGAAAATAACCGAGAAGTGGTGCTGTGGCTCAAGTGGTAGGGCATTAGCCTTGAGCTGAAGAGCTGAGGGACAGTGCCCAGGCCCAGAGTTCAGGCCCCACAACCGACAAAAAAAAAAAAAAAAAGCTTAACATTATCTAAAGTACCGTGAGATATTCCATAGATATTACCTGTCAGAAACACTAAGGAAATTATTGTCTCAAGATTCCTGCTGCTTTTCATCAGTAGCTTCAGGATCTACTTTCTCAAGAATACTGTTTCGTGAATTTGGATGTTGAAGGATCCTTACAACTGTTCAACTCAACTTTTAATATGTTAAGCAGAACATATCTGATAGGAATAAAGAACACTCAGGCATAGTGAACAAGTGCAAGCTTACCAAAATTAGAGAAAACTTGGTGTCTTCTTGACTAATAATTTATAACTGACTATATTACGTTGACATTTGCTTACTTTTAATCCTTTTTTTTTTTTTTTTTGCAGAATATCTCTGAAAGTAGAGCTTTCATTCAGGTATAACTTGTTCCCATTATCAGGGTTTTGTGGGGTAGGAAAGGGAGGTAAGCTCTCCTTACAGCTAAGCTGTAAAAGTCCACTAAAAGGTGTTTTTCAAATAGATTTACAGGTGGGGACATGGCCCAATGGTAGAGTGCTTGACTAGCAAATTTGAGGCCCTGAAGTCACTTCTCAGTACCAGCACACACAAAAAAATAGTTTCTAGATCTATAGTCTTAATTTTTCTCTTGGAACACTAACTACACTGGTTGAGTTCAAATAAAACAAGAGTGATACCAGGCACCAGTGGCTCATGCCTATAATCCTACTCAGAAGGCTGAGATCTGAGGATCACAGTTCAAAGTCAGCTGGGGTGGAAAGTCCGTGAGACTCTTATCTCCAATTAACTACCAGAAAACCAGAAGTGGCACTGTGGCTCAAGTGGCAGAGTGCTAGTCTTGAGCTGAAGAGCTGAGAGACAGCGCCCAGGCCCAGAGTTCAAGCCCCACAACTGACAAAAACAAAAAGTGATGATAGATGAATCATTTCATATCAATTAAAATAATAAAGAATAAAAAAGATGAGACCCGAAGAGTTGCAGTTTGTGGCTAGCCCAGCAGAAAAGTCTCTGAAAAACAAACCAGAGGCATGGCTCAAACAGTGGAGCACATGTAGAATCCCATGTAGTATACCTCTCTCACCTATGCTTAAGGACAACTGGCTCAAGGTTCTCAGAGGTTTGGAGATAATGCTAATGTACAACAGCTAGTTCACTGATAAAAATATGGTAGTACCTAGTTAGTACATAACTGGAATAGGATGACAGCCCACTTAAAGTATTAAAAAGGTGAACCTGAGAAACAATGTTTTGGAAGTAAAAATTACACTGAAGATAAATGTCATCTACAATCACTAACTTTGTAAATTCTCTATTGCCTATCAAGCTTAAGGCCCTGAAGTCAATTCTCAGTACCAGCACAATTAGTACCAGCACATTTGGCAATGGTAACTTAACAAAGTCTCTAAAGTGGAAGATAACCAATGCTTGTTTCCAAATTGGCTACTTCTCAAGTCAAATTATTCTCTGCCTTTAAGAGACCTGACTGTAGGTTGGTTAATCCTGAAACTTACCAGTGTGTTATATAGAAATTTCCACTAGACAGAGTTCACAATAAAAGTTATTATGCTTCAAGTTTTTCAAGCTAAATATTTAGTTCTTTCAATTACTCTTCATTGTGATTTACAAGTTTATATTTTGATGTTTACCATCATGAACCTGGTCGTGTTGGTATTGTTTTTAAAGCATGGGAGCTGGCGGATAATATTATGGATATGGAACAGCCAGTCCAGTATAATCGCAACATCACCCATTTGACAGCTACATTCTATTGAGTCACCTGAAGCTTAATATTCAACCAATATTTATCACAGATGGGCACAGCAGCATGGGCCTGCAGTTCCAGCCACTTAGGAAGCTAAGAGGATCACTCAAGCACAGGAGTTTGGGGACCAATCAAAGCAACACAAGATGACTGTCTCTTTGGGATAGAATCGGGGAAATGCTCCAACAGCAATCTTCAGTGTTGTTGGGGGTTTTTTTGGTGTTGTTGTTTTGGGTCAGTCTTGGGGCATGAACTCTAGGCCTGGGCACTGTCCCTGAGCTCTTCAGCTCAAGGAAAGGGATCTACCACCTGAGCCAAAGAGCCACTTGGTTTCTGGTGGTCACTTGGAGATAAGTCTCATGGACTTTCCTGCCCCAGCTGGCTTTGAACCATGATCCTCAGATCTCAGCCTCCTGAGAAGCTAGGATGACAGGCATGAGCCACTGGTACCCTGCTTTTTTAATCCAAAGAACTTGATGATTTATTAAAATTAGCAAGTAGTCCATCATTTTTTTAAAACTTATTTGTTCGAATGACCATGAAGAAAAGATTATCATATTCAGATCAGATCACAAAGACACTCTTTTTAGGACATTATACCATCCATTTGTTATACAGATTTTTATCCACTATTTTATATATTTTACACTATCTTTAATACAGTTCTTTTTATTTATTTTTTTGGTTGGTCAGGGGGCCTGACCTCTCTCCTTCAGGTCTTTAGCTCAACGTTAGCACCCTACCACTTCAGCCACAGTGCCACTTCAGGCCTTTTCTGCTTATGTGGTGCTGAGGAATAGACCCAGGGCTTTATGCATGCAAGGCAAGCGCTCTACCACTGAGCCACCTTCCTAGCCCATTCTTTTTACCTTTTTAGAAATGTAAATGACATTTACTTACAACTAAGTTTCTGTTTTTTTTTTGTTGTTGTTGTTGTTAGTCATCAGGCCTGAACTCTGGGCCTGGGCACTGTCCCTCAGCTCTTCAGCTTAAGGCTAGTGCTCTACCACTTGAGCCACAGAACCACTTTCGGCTTTTTCTGCTTATGTGGTACTGAGGAATCGAACCCAGGACCTCATGCCTACTAGGCAAGCACTCTATCACTCAGCCACCTTCCCAGCCCCATTTCTGTTATCTTTTATTTCAAAGGAAGTTCATCTATTATACCTTTGGGTTATCAAGACTGAAACATTTAACTCATGGAAGAATATTTTAGATTTCTTATGTATTTTGGACCTAGATTCTTTTTTTACTATTGACATTCATTCTAATCAAGACATTTTCTCCATTAATGAGCTGTATAAGATGTTATGTCGAGTTGGGCACTGGTGGCTCACGCCTGTAATCCTAGCTACTCAGGAGGCTGAGATCTGAGGATCACGGTTCAAAGCCAGCCCGGGCAGGAAAGTCTATGAGCCTCTTATCTCCAATAAACCACTAGAAAACTGGAAGTGGTGCTGTGGCTCAAGCGGTAGAGCGCTCGCCTTGAGCTGAAGAGCCAAGGACAGCACCTAAGCCCAGAATTCAAGCCCCACGACCAACCAAAAAAAAAAAAAAGATGTTATGTCAAAAAACAAACCTTACAACTTTGGTGAGGCGGGGGAGATATGAGAAGGGGAAACAAAGGAGGAGGCAACAATGCTTGATAAGAAATGTATTCATTACCTTGCCCATGTAATTGTAACCCCACTGTATGATAGCCAAGTAAACATTAAGATAACTTGCTTTTTGCTCTTAATGTTACACCAAACTCAAACATTTGGGTCTATTCTCTATATCATCTTACTTTAAAATCAGACTTTAAAACCTTGAAGCTGTCAGGCACCAGTGGCTCATACCTATAATTCTAACTACTGGAGAGGCTGTGATCTAAGGTTCATGGTTTGAAGACAGTGGGACAGTAAAGTCCATGAGATGCTTATCTCTAATTAAGAACACAAAAAGGGGAGCTAGGAAGGTGGCTCAGTGGTAGAGTGCTGGCCTTGCATGCATAAGGCCCTGGGTTCAATTCCTCAGCACCATATAAGCAGAAAAAGCCAAAAGTAGTACTATGGCTTAAGTGATAGAGCACTAGCTAGCCTTGAGCTGAAGAGCTCAGGGACAGCGCCCAGGCCCAGAGTTCAGGCCCATAACCAACAACAAAAAAAAAAAAAAAGAAAAGAAAAAAAAGAAAGAAAGAGAGAACCCAAAAAGCCAGGTATGGAGCTATGGCTCAAGTGGTAGACTGCTAACCTTGAACAAAAAAGCACAAGGACAGCACCTAAGGCTTGAGTTCAAGCCTCAGGACCAGCACTAACTGCCCCCCCCCAATAAAAAATCTGTGAAGCATATTAAGCTTTGATTCAGTTAATGTTTAAATCTTCATACAGTACTGTTATTTCTTTTTGTGCCATTCTGCAAAGTATTTTAACCAAATAAAAAATTTCATTGGCTAGATTGAGATCTTACATAGCAGTTTTCCTAGTAATTTCTCCAGCTTGTCAAGAGAAAACTCAGTGAAGAATTTAAAACACTGCTTCTTGGCCAAAGTCTCCCACAACTAACGCTGCCACTATGCCATGACATATAAACTTACTATCTCCATACACTGACTCTAACCTCTTTTCTATTGTACTCCCATACTCACCAATATTATTAGTTATGGCAAATGCCCTAACTTTATACTCATTCTCATTATTGGTTCCATTATCTTTAATCATGATGATGTTAGGTCTGCCTGAGAGAATAGCCCCCTTCCCCTTCATGAAGAACAGCATGTAGTTTCACCAGAAATCACCTGCCCAAAACTAGTAATCACCTGAAACTGTTAATTACCTGACTGAGTCAGCAAAAGGATTGGGGATCACTTCCATATCCACTGTGACCACACCTCCTCCTCACCTTTCCCTATACAATCTCTCTCTAAATTACACACTACACAATGCTCTGCATACCTACATCTGGTGCAGGCAGATGATGGCTCATTACAAATTATCAGTAAGTAGGCTAGCCATAACTACAAGAAGTATCAGAAAAAGAAAACTTAAAGGGCTCTATTTCTTAAAGGGCTCTATTTTTAAAAATCACTTTCCAGGCATGTAAGTTTTCTTATATCATCTTGAGTTAAGAAAATTCACACCAATCTAAGAATTTGAACTCTTATACACAACAAGAACTTGGTAACATATTTTCAATACATAAAGGTATCATTTGAGAGGAGACTTAAGTTCATGTAGTGTTTTTAGTTTACTGAATTTATCCAAACAGTAAATTTTATACTGAAAATTTGTTGTTGTTGTTGGTTATCATAGGGCTTGAACTCAGGGCTTGGGCGCTGTCCTTCAGCTTTTTCACTCTACAACTTTGAGCCACAGCACCACTTCCAGTTTTCTGGAAGTTAATTAGAGATTTAAGTCTAATGAACTTTCCTATCTAGGCTGGCTCTGAAGTATGATCCTCAGATCTCAGCTTCCTGAGTAGCTAGGATTACAGGTGTGAGCCACCAGCACCTTGCTCTGAAATACTTTTCAAGGAATAACTAAAATTTGTGTTAGTCTAGACTCTCAAGGCCAAGTCTGAACACCGTTTCCATAGTAGTATTTCAGAATATATTTTGTCAGAGGATTGGAGAGTTACTTCTAATGAGAATGGAACTCCTTTTAGAGGACAAAAAAATATTCTAAACTTAGTTTGTAATAATGTATAATCCTGTGAATGTGTTTAAAAAACATTAAATTGTACCCATTGAAATGAACAATTTATATGTAAATTATTTCAATAAAAAGCTCTTTAAAATATTTTACCTTGTTCTAATGTTCCATGTTACGAAATACTGTTTATAGTAAAAAGACAAACAGAAACCTGAACATCCTAAATTAAGCCAAATATTAGGATGGTGAAAACAAACCACTTACACACCAGATAACTAGGAGTTGAAGGGACCTTACTCACTAGGTAACAATCACCAAACCAAACAAAAAGTAATAGATTATACATGACCTCTAAAAGATTTCTTCAGAAAGACTAAAATAATGTAGAAACACCAGGCTTGTTTCTATGCAGAAAAACATGAATGAAGTCCTCAATAGCATGAGCACTTACTCATCATACTCGATATGATAAATAACGTCTTCATCAGCAGCAACAGAGTCTGAATTAGACGTAGAGGGTACATTGTCCAATTTATTTGTGTTCTCTTTGGAATTATGATTTATATTTCCATTAGTCCTTTTATAAGAACTGCCATTCTTCAGTGGAGTTTTGCCACGTGAATGTCCATCAGAAGCTCTAGTAACACTATGTATATGTGCTTCAAACCAAGCACCAAGGCCGACATCTCTGGCATCCACCAATTCATTTACCTAAAAAAAGTTTAAAATGAGTTAATGAAGCTTACTTTCTTCTACTGCTTCAAAAACCTTAGGTTATGATAACTCAAGTTATCTGAGATTATGGTAAACAATTTTTGCAGCTACTCATGTTTGAAATGATTAGAGATAAGATCCAAATTATTCTACCTAGATTATACTATCTTAAACTTGGTATTTATGATGAAAGTTAACTTTCCACTAAATTTCCTTCATTGAAACAAGTGTTGTACCTACTCTGTACACATGTCTACACTATACTTATAAAAATTCTTGGCTACATAATTCTTATGTAGCCAAGAATCATTCTTACAAGTATTTAATGAAAATTCAACACTTTAAACCATGTTGATATTTTGTTCCATGAATATCTTCGTATTTCTAAAAGACACACACACATATTCCAACCATAAAATATTATTAAATAACAATAGAAAATAAGAGAATTATGCATAAGAACAAGACTGTATTGTTAACTCATCTCTTCAAAATGAAAAAGTTCTACCACTACTTAGTAACTCACTAGGTAAATAAATTTATTTACCCCCTCAAAGAACAAAGATTAAAATGTCAGAACAGAGCCAAAAGACACATGATAACCAAATCCAGTAAATGATCCAGAACTAAACTATCTAATCTGATAGTATATTTAATCTGATAGTATTGATAATTAAGAATTAAGAAATGGTCTGGTGTGAGTGGCTCACACTGTTGTCCTAGTTACTCAGGAAGCTGATATCTGAGTATGATAGTACAAAGCCAGCATGGGCAGAAAAGTCTCCAATTAACTAACAAAAAGCTGAAAGCAGAGGTGTAACTCAAGTGAGAGTACCACCAGCCTTAAGCAAAAAAGCTAAGGAAGAGTGCACCACCCTGAGTTCGGATCCAGTACTGGCACACATAAAACACATACACACATAGAAGAAGAAATGAAATATATTTAAACAAATGCACAAAACCCTCTTCTAAAAGATTTGAGGACACTGCAGACAAATGCCTACAAGTACAAAAAAAAAAAAAAGCTTCAACTTTTTCTTTTTATAAGCCCTTTAAACACCAGTGGCCTGTAACTTAACGCTTAGGAGACTAAGATCTGAGGATCACAGTTCAAAGCCAGCCCAGCTCTTATCTTCAATTAACCAGCAAAAGCCAGAAGTGGATCTGTGCTCAAGTAGTAGGGTACTAGCCTTGAGCACAAAAGGTTAAGGGCAGTGCCCTGGCCTTGAGTTCAAGCCACAAGACTGGCACAGGTGCACAAACGCACACATACAGACACATGCATATGTGTATGCATGTACACACACATACACAGCCCTTTAAAAAAACTTGGACTGAAGACATGAATCAGGTGGTAGGGTGCCTGCCAATGAATGTAAAGCATTAGATAGCAAGTTGGAGCACTGGCCTCAGATGGAAAAAAAAATTGAAATAATTAATACATGATCATCACTTTCTCAAAGCAGATTTCCCTTGAGGGTAAGAGAGTATTTTAAAGAGAATTCTGACAGTTGGTATGGCTTAAAGAGAAAAGTATATACTAAATCTTAAATATACATGAGCTCTGTATTATAAGGTGCCTTAAGATTTGCCAATCTTAACAAGCTTAATAATTACTATTTTATATGTTTAACTCAAGCAAAGACTCCCAAAAGTTAACTTGCTCTAAGTGAAAGCTGAAGAAATAGAAGATCATGTATTTGAAGGCATTATGACCTTGAAACTTGCCAAAAGTATTAACTTTCACTACCAGAAGGGATATAACATTTAACTTAAGGTACTACCTTAAAAAAAAAATCACTTGGACAGTTTAATATAACGTAAGAACGGGAAAAAAAGGACATAAGGGCCAACCAGGCTAAATATGATATAAAAGCAGATACGGAACATGCTACTCACTGCTCCAATTTATTCATGCATTAAGTGCAAATAAGCATCTTTCTTCTGTAAGAATTATGGATGCAGGCTAGGAAGGTGGCTCAGTGGTAGAGCGCTTGCCTTGCATGCCTGAGGCCCTGGGCTCGATTCCTCAACACCACATAAGCAAAAAGAAAAAAGCCAGAAGTGGCGCTGTGGTTCAAGTGGTAGAGCGCTAGCCTTGAGCTGAAGAGCTGAGGGACAGCGCCTAGGCCCAGAGTTCAGGCCCCACGACCGGACCCAAAAAAAAAAAAA
>NW_012267309.1:4000915-4019717 GCF_000151885.1 Dipodomys ordii | reverse complement strand
AAAAAAAAAAAAAAAAAAAGTTTTATTATCCTACTAACTATAGTGAACCATACAAAAAATGCATCTAAACTGCGACGGGATACTCTTAAATTCAGAACTTTTGTACATTACATAGACATACTATGTTAGGGCAAACAAATGAGTCAAAATACACATAAAAGATAACTCTTTCGTAGACAGAGTTTGGGTTTGGATGGCCGGTGGTCAAAAGAAAATTAACAAGAAAACAGGTATTTCCATGGTAAATTTCTAAGTAATCTAAATAAAGAACTACACCCCCTTTTTTTGGGGGGGTTACATTTAGTAACAAAATGGAAGGGAAAAAAAAGCTGGGGGGCTGGGAAGGTGGCTCAGTGGTAGAGTGCTTGCCTTGCATGCTCGAGGCCCTGGGTTCGATTCCTCAGCACCACATAAGCCAAAAGAAAAAAGCCGGAAGTGGTGCTGTGGCTCAAGTGGTAGAGTGCTAGCCTTGAGCTGAAGAGCTGAGGGACAGTGCCCAGGCCCAGAGTTCAGGCCCCACGACCGGACCCAAAAAAAAAAAAAAAAAAGCTGGGCATGAATGAAGGCTGGGGCAGGAGACTGGGGCAGGAAAAGGCAGGAAAACTGTGAGACCAGCCTGGGCTACATTGAAGGCACTGTTTCCAAAAATAGGAGAAAAAGAAGAGAGAGGATTGAGATAGAAGGATATGGCAAAGGAAAAGACAAAGAAGAAAACAGAATGTAGTAAGTAGGAGTGGTTCAACTGTATCCACAGGATCTTAATTGAAGGAAACATAAAGAGGTAGATGCCATTGCAAGAATCACTTAACATTTCCAAAAAAAAGGCACTAAAGGCTACAAAGGGAAGCACCAGATTTGGTCAAGAGGCAAAAGATACTACTAGGGAGAAAGCACAGGCCAGAGTGTTTACTGTTTTCCAGAGGAAAAAATCAAAACAAGCAGGACAGAGTAGAATAGGTTAAGATTAGCTGAATACTATCAATGGGCAAATCCCATTATCTGGTACATGGCTATGGGTAATCAATACAAGGAATATTTGGGCTAGTATGTGAACTGACTGGGAATGGAACACACAGGACTTTCTGCTTTGTTTCTTGGCTTGTTTATTTGCTGGCACCAGAGCTTGATGGGGCCTCATGCTCTCATTTGGCTTGCTTGCTATCATTGGGCCATTCCTCTAGTCTGGCATTTTACTTGTTATTTGGAAACAGAGACTTTTCTGGCTTTGAACTACAAACAATTTTACAGGTTTCAGAATCTTGAGTAGCTAGAATTGAGGCACCTAGTTGGCTCAAGATTGTTTGCTTTGAATATGAAAAACAGGTTCAGTGACAAGTGGTTAAAGATCTCTTAAGTATTAGCTAGTCTTTTCAATCCCCAGCACCAAATAAACAAAACACTGGTCCCAGTCTTCCCAGCGAGCAAGGTCCCTTGTATACATCATGATGTCAAGACATCATAAAATAGGGCTGGGAATGTGGCTCAGTGGTAAGAATGCTTGCCTAGCATGCATGAAGCCCTGGTTTCAAATCCTTAGTACCACATAAATAGAAAAAGCCAGAAGTGGCACTGTGGCTCAAGTACTAGAGATAGCCTTGAGCAAAAGAAGTTGAGGGACAGCGCCCAGGCTCTGAGTTCAAGCCCCAGGACTGCAAAAGAAAAAAAAAAACATAAAATATACAAATTTTTTAAATACGGCGAATATGAGCTGAAAAGTCACGAGGGAAAGTTCACTCACATGACTACACTTACTAGATGAATTTATTCATATTTTTAAAAACAGCTATATATATGAAGTCTTCCACGTCCAAGTGTTTCATTAAAAAACAAACACCAGAGTGCCAGTGGTTCACACTTGTAATTCTAGCTACTCAGGAAAAAGAGATCTGAGGATCATGGTTCAAAGCCAAGCCAGGCAGGAAGGTACATCTCATGGACTTAAACCAACTAACCACCAGAAAAAGTGACAGAGTGCTAGCTAGCCTTGATAGAAAGAGATCAGGGACAGAGCCCAGGCCCTGTCCTCAAGCCCTATAACTAAAACAAACAAACAAAAAACCCACAAAGACAACCACTCTGAAATATGGTGGTAAGCAAGGAATAGTTTAAAAACAAAAAACACACAAAACAAGCTGGGCGCTGGTGGCTCACACCTATAATCCTAGCTACTCAGGAGGCTGAGATCTTTGGATCTCAGTTCAAAGCCAGCCCAGGCAGGAAAATCCACAGGACTCTCATCTCCAATAAACCAATAGAAAATGGGAAGTGGCACTGTGACCCAAGTGGGAGAGGGCTAGCCTTGAGCTGAAGAGTGCAGGGACAGCATCCAGGCCCAGTGTTCAAGCCCCGTGACCGACAAAAAAAACAACAACAAAAAAAGCCAACAAAAAAAACCCCTAAACATCAAATACTAAGTGAGGGCTTACTTAAATAGGTGTTTTTGCTTGTTTTTTTGTTGGTCATAGGGCTTGAACTCTGGGCCTGGGTGATGTCCCTGAGCTCTTCAGCTCAAGGCAAGCACTCTACCACTTGAGCCACTGTGCCACTTCCATTTTCTGGTGGTTAATTGGAGATAAGAGTCTCATGGACTTGCCTGCCCAGGCTGGCTTTGAACCGAGATTCTCAGATCCCAGCTGCCTGAGTAAGCTAGAATTACAGGTGTGAGCCACTACTGTCGGCTTTGTTTTTATTCTATTGAGACATGGCTTCATTATGTTGTTTAGGATGGCCTGGAACTCACTATATACCTCAAGCTGGCCTTGAACTCCTTCCTACCTTCCCAAGTATCTGTGATTGTTGAGTATATAACACTTTCCCCCATACAGAAAACACTCCAACTCTGCAGATGATCCTGAGTTCAAGTCTTCCATCTATCACCTATAAGGAATTACCTTAAAACAAATTAACTTGCCTCAGCCTCATATTTTGAAATGTGTTAAAGACATACCTTGCAGTGTATTTGAGATAAGGTAAGAAAATCCACATAAAGTGCCAACTTAGCAAGAATATAATGTACACAAATAAAACAGCCGCCCTTTTCCTTTCTTTTGGGCTAGTCCTGGGGCTTGACCTCTGGGTCTGGGCTCTATCCCTGAGCTGCTTTTTTGTTCAAGAATAGATCTCTACCACGTGAGCCACAGTGCCACTTTCGGCTTTTTCTTTTTTCTTTTTGTTAGGCCTGGGACTTGAACTCTGGGCCTGTGCACTGCCCCTGAGCTTTAATCTACCCAAAGCTAATGCTCTACTACTTGAGCCATAGCACCACCTCCTGCTTTTTCTGTGATTAACTCGTGATAAGAGTCTCTCTGGGCCGGGCGCAGGTGGCTCACACCTGCTCAGAAGGCTGAGACCTGAGGATCATGGTTCAAAGCCAGCCCGGGCAGGAAAGTCCATGAAACTCTTCTCTCCAACAAACCACCAGAAAACTGGAAGTGGCTGTAGCTTAAATGCTAGAGCGCTAGCCTTGAACTGAAGAGCACAGGGACAGTTCTGAGGCCCAGAGTTCAAACCCTACGACCAACAACAACAAACAAAAAAAAAAGTCTCACGAACTTTCCTGCTGGAGCTGGCTTTAAACCATGATCCTCAGATCTCACCCTCCTAAGTAACCAGGATCATAAGGCATGAGCCACTAGCACCTGGCTTTCTGACTTTTTCTGAGTAGCTTATTAAAGGTAAGAGTCCCATGGATTTTCCTGCCTGGGTTAGCTTCAAACTTCAGATCTCAGCCTTCTGAGTAGCTAGGATTATAGGGGTGAGCCACTGGTGCTCAGCAACAATTGTCTTCTTACACTCAACATGCCCAATGTCAACACATTAAAACTCAGCATAGCCTCTCATTTTCCCATAGTTGGTAAACATTAACCACTAACATTAACCACTAACACTTAGAAAAATTACTTCTTTAATAATAATACAAGGACTTTGGACATGGCTCAAGTGGTAGAATAACTGTCTAGCAAGCATGAGGCCCTAAGTTCAAACATTAGCACTGTCAAAAAGTAGTAGCAATAATAATTATCATAAACTAAAAAATTCTTATTTTCCAGTAAGGTTCAGATATGAACACACTTGCTCTCAAAAGATACACAGCTAAAAAAAAAATGTGACAGCTAAGCTAGGAACACAGGTTTCTCCACTACACATGACTGACTCCTACTGGGTTTCATTAGAATATATATCTAAAAATGCAATATGGTTCCATTTACATTAATTTCAAAAACAGGAAAGTTAGGATTACATAAACCAGTAGGTTGTTAAAAGTTAGTAACAGGATAAAGGAAATAATTGCTTACAAGCAGAAAAGAGGGAATTATAATCAGCAAAAGGTAGTACTCTTCAAAGTTCCTGGAGCACTGTTACTCCGTTTCATAATCTGGATGGGTTTTAGAAACACTGATGCCACATTATTGCATTAAACTATTCTTTTTGTATTGTCTATTGCATTCAAAAATTTAAAAGGTTAAGTATCAAGAATTGCTTAAGGACAAGGGACAGTATAATACAAAACTAGCAATGATCTTACATGGTTATTGACAATTTTTTCTGTATTTCCTACAATTAATATAAGGCATGTAAAAAAAATTGTTTGTTTTTGCCAGTCCTGGGCTTGAACTCAGGACCTGGACACTGTCTCTGAGCTTCTTTTGCTCAAGGCTAAAGCTCTACCACTTGAGCCACAGCACCATTTCCAGCTTTTTCTGTTTATGTGGCACTCAGGAATCGAATCCAGGACTTCATGCATGCGAGGCAAGCACTCTACCACTAAGCCATATTCCTAGCCCGTGTAAAAAGCTTAACAATGTTATACTGTTAGCTAGGCCTTAAAACTTAACCAATCTAAAACACATCATTTAGGCTAGATGACAACCACTACAAAATATGTCTCCCACATTAACTTAGGTATCAAAAGAACACCCTAATTCAGAAAGTAAGTTTAGTTCCTATAGTCAGTCAACTAATGTTCAATATAGTGAGAATGAATAAGCCTAGTCCCTTCACAATCTTCTACAGACCAGATTCTTCTAATTTAATTAGTGATACCTAGAGTTTACAACTAGGTAGTAATACCTAGTAGTGATACCTACAGCATAAGGAAAATGGAAAAAAACTGACCAAATATTGTTCAGTTATCAAATATAGCAAAACAAGAAAGATGTTGGATAATAAATAACCAAATTAAATTTCATCTTAATATATTACTTAAATGTTTACTCATTCTAGTTTTGAATAAAGTGACCTGAAATTTCACTATATCCAGCTAATCTTTTTTTTTCCAGCTAATCTTGAGTAGCCAAAATACTGTATCAAAAGGAAGAAAAAAGCTGGGTGTTAGTGGTTCACGCCTGTAATCCTAGCTACTCAGGAGGCTGAGATCTAAGGATTGTGGTTCAAAGTCCGCCCTGCAGGACTATTCAGAAAAGGCCAGAAGTGGGGCTGTAGCTCAGTGGTAGAGCACTAGCCTTGAGCCAAAGATGCTCAGGGACAGTGCCCAGCCTGTAGTTCAAGCTCCTGGACCAGTACCAAAAAAAAAAAGGAAGGAAAAAAACCCAAAAACTTGTTTATTCAGAAAGCAATCTTTTTTTTTTGTTTGTTTGTTTTGCTTTGTCAATTGTGGGGCTTGAACTCTGGGCCTGAGCACTGTCCCTGCGCTCTTCAGTTCAAGGCTAGTGCTCTACCACTTGAGCTACAGCGCCACTTCCAGTTTTCTGGTGGTTTATTGGAGATAAGAGTTTCTCGGACTTTCCTGTCCAGGCTGGCTTTGAACTGTAATTCTCAGATCTCAGCCTCCTGAGTAGTTAGGATTACAGGCGTGAGCCACCGGCGCCCAGCACCAGAAAGCAATCTTAATTACAGAAACCTCTACATTTATAACAGGAAAATCTAGAACTAGTAATTAATTCAATAGCAGCACAAATTTTCAGCATGTGCAAGGCCGTGGGTTCAATCCCAAGCAGCAAGAACCCTACCACAAATAACATAAAAGAAAAAAATATATGTGTATGTAGTTGTCAATCCTGGTCTTGAACTTAGGGACTAGGTGCTGTCTCGAGCAATTCTGCTCAAGGCTGGTGCTCTACCACTGAGCTACAGTGCCGCTTCTGGTTTTCTAGTGGTTAATTGGAGGTAAGAGTCTCACCAATTTTTCTGCCTGGCTGGCTTCGAGCAGTGATCCTCAGATTTCAGCCTCCTGAGTAGCTAGGAGACTGTGAGCTTGACCTTTGGGGGTAGGTGTGGAATATTACTTGGTCCCTAGCTAGTGGAACTATTGTGGGAGGTTCCAGAAACTTCAGGAGGTAAGAGTCATACCAGAGGCAATCCTCTGGAGGTGATAGCTGGTTCTCAGTCTCTTCCTCTCTTGCCTCCTATCTACCATAAAGTGACAAATCCTTCCATTCCCAGGCACAAGGGACCTGGCTGTTTGTCAGGTATTTTGGTTAAAGTACTAAAAAAGTTACTAGTACATGTTCTAAAATAAGCAACTTATTTAAAAAATAAAATGTGAAAAAATAAAGTAGAATACTGATAGTGCTGAGGCTTAAATATAGTTCATTCCCTGTTAAAGGCTGTGTTTGACTTTAATTTCCACTGGTAGGTAGAATACAGAAATGTTGGCATGGTGCACCTGTAGTCTCAGCTACTAGGGAACTAAAGCAAAAGAATTACTTGAGCCCAGGAGCTTGAGGTCAATCTGGGCAACATGGTAAGCAACTATGTAACTATCTCTTAAAAATAAAAATAAATAGGGGCTGGGAAGGTGGCTCAGTGGTAGAGCACTTGCCTTGCATGCTCGAGGCCCTGGGTTCGATTCCTCAGCACCACATAAGCAAAAAAAAAGAAAAAAAGCCGGAAGTGGTGCTGTGGCTCAAGTGGTAGAGTGCTAGCCTTGAGCTGAAGAGCTGAGGGACAGCGCCCAGGCCCAGAGTTCAGGCCCCACAACTGGACCCAAAAATAAAATAAAATAAAAATAAACAAATGTGCAAATTTGACTAACATAGTTATTTATAATTTATAAGAACACAGACACTGTATCTCTTACCCTGTGCCACATTGGGACTGCCAACAAAAAAGCTATCACCATATAGACCACTGCTCTTTCAACAAAAGTATAAGCCATAATTTTTGTGTGTTTATGCCAATACTTCTTGAACTCATGACCTGCCACTGTCCCTTAACTTGTTCACTCAAGGCTGCCACTCTATCCCTTGATCTACACTTCCACTTCTGGCTTTTTTGTGGTCAAGTGGAGATAAGAGTCTCAGGGAAAGCTAGGCACCAGTGGCTCACACCTGTAATCCTAGCTACTCAGGAGGCTGAGATCTGAGGATCACAGAAAACAGCCCGGGCAGGAAAGACTATGAGACTCTTGGCTCCAATTAACCACAGAAAACCATGATATGGCTCAAAGTAGTAGAGTAGTAGCCTTGAGCAAAAGTGCTCAGGGATGGTGTCCAGGCCCCCAGTTCAAGCCACAGGACCAGCAAAAAAAAAAAAAAAGGCTCAGCATTCTGAGTAGCCAGGATTACAGGTGTGAGCCACTGACACCCAGCTTATAAATTAAAAAAAAGGAAAAAAGAAATACAAATCTCATCCAATCTGTGGCATTTTATTATTGGCAAGAGAAAACAGAATAAGTATATATATGACAAATAAATAGGTGATATAGATAAAACATAAAGTTAATTTTCAGTGCCTTAAAATAGCAATACAACAAAAGTTAGACCCTTTGAAAATGCCATGAAGAAACCACAGTTGTTTATCATTGTACTAACAGCAACTGGAATAGAACTTGTCACAACTGGATACTCAAAGATATTGACTGAGAAGAACAGAGGAAGGGAAAGAGAGGGAGGGAGGACTACATAGGATACAATTTCAATTTATATCCTAATTTATTTCTAGATTTATGGCATTTGGGGGGCTTCCCCCTCTACTGATTGATTACGGAAGGAAATCTAATAGCATTACAATATTAGGTTTGTTTTAAAATGTTTTCCCAGCTATCTGCAATAGTCAACTTTACCTTCTCAAAATTTTTTTTTTCTCCTGCCTTACTGTATTATCTAGCACTTGCAGAAAGATATCAAGTAACACCAATATTAATTGGCTTTCTCGACTGGCTCTTATTTTCAATGGGAGCACTTTTAAGTTTTTCATCATCATTAAGCATAATGTCAAGCATGGTTTGACATATTCATCTCTTTTATTTGTGTAAAATCATGAATGGATTCAAATTTGTATTTAGATACACAAAATGCTTTAAATTAGATACTTTTTCTTTATTCATTAATACAAAGAAATGTACTAGGACATTTTCTAATAATGAATGATGCCCACTTTCTGACATTTTGACAAAATATATCAGTTAATAATCATAACTATTTATTGGTGTTCTTTCTGTCTGTCAGGGTCCTCTCCCTCCCCTCCACCCCTACTGGAATTTGAACTTTACATCCTTACACTTGTTAGGCAGGCACTCTACCCTTGAGCTACTCCTCTAAACCTTTTTGCTTTATTTTTCAGATAGGGAGACCAAAATTTCTGCCCAGGGCTGACTTTACAATGTGATCCTACTTATAGTCTTTTGTACACCAAGGATCACAGGCTGATACACCACACCCAGTTTACTGACTGACATGGAGTCTCACGAACTTTTTTGCTTGGATTTACCTTAAACCATGATCCTCCTGATCTCAATCTCCTAACTGAGGTAAATAGACAGAGGCTGTTGCACCAGGCTCTTTGCCAGCTTTCTTGATTCCTTCCATATTTATGCTTGCATTTTTCTTAAGACTCAAATTAAATCTATTTGCATTTCTTTAAATAAAAATTTCATCTATTAAATTTTGATTTTCAAAACATTTGAAAATATGAGTTTAATATACTTTTATCTGAATATGTCAATTCATCCCAACTAATAAACAAGTTTCAAAAATAGAAAAGGAGGAAATAAAACTGTCACTCTATTATAATGGAATTTGAAACTACTGCAGGACAAAAAAAGTCAATAAATAAGTCAACAGTACTTCTTATGTACCAGCAAATTAATGATCACTTACAAAGACAACCATTTATAACCAGGTATTGCTGGCTCAAGCTTGTAATCCTAACTACTTAAGAAGCCCAGAGCTGAGGATGAAGGGTTAAAGCCAGCTTCATCAGGAAAGTCCTTGAGACTCATCTCCATTTAACCACCAAAAAGCCAGAAATAAATCTCAAATGGTCAGAGTGCCAGCCTTTAATGAAAAAGCTAAGGGATAGAGCCCAGGTCCTGACTTCAAGCTTCAGTACAGGTACAAAAAAAGATATAATAGGTCAAACAAGAATATTAATTAAAAGATACTGGGCACTAGTGGTTCATGCCTGTGTTCTTACCTAACTTGGAAGGCTGAGATCTGAGCATCACATTTCTTAAAGCTAGCCTGAGCAGGAAAGTCGTGAGACTCTTATCTATAATTAACCACTAAAAAAGCTGTTAGTTGAGCTAGGCTCAAGTAGTAAAATGACAGCCTTGAGAATAAAAGCTCAGGACAGCACCCAGGCCCTGAGTTCAAGCCTTACAAGCACCCCACCCTCCCCAAAAAGATGTCAAAAGATCTAAATTAATGGACATGTCTCATGTTCATGAATAAAAAGACTGAACATGTTCATGAATTAAGAAACTCAACATTGCTGGTATCGGGCTGGGAAGGTGGCTCAGTGGTAGAGCGCTTGCCTTGCATGCATGAGGCCCTGGGTTCGATTCCTCAGCACCACATAAGCAGAAAAAAGCCAGAAGTGGTGCTGTGGCTCAAGTGGTAGAGTGCTAGCCTTGAGCTGAAGAGCTGAGGGACAGCACCCAGGCCCAGAGTTCAAGGCCCATGACTAGCAAAAAAAAAAAAAAACATTGCTGGTAGCTCACACTTGTAATGCTAGTTAGTAGGAGGCTGAGATCTGAGGATCATGGTTCAAAGCCATCTGGGGCAGGAAAGCCCATAAGCCTTTTATCTCTAATTAACTACCAAAAAAAGCTAAAAGTGGAGCTGTGGCTCAAGTAGTAGTACGCTAGCCTTGAGCAAAAAAGCTCAAATACAGCACACAGGCCCTGAGTTCAAGTCTCGTGACCAGCACAAAAACAAAACCATAAATAAAAATAAAAAACAAATAACCCCCCAGGATTGTTAAAGATACCAATCTCTACACTGATCTGCAGATGCAATCCCACTGAAATCCTAACAGATGGTTTGTAGAGCTTTGATAATTCTAACAATTTTAATTTCGAGTGTTTCATTTGTTTCTAACCCAAAAGCCAAAACACTCTTGAAGACTGGAAAAAAGTTCTGGAAATGGAAGAAATCAAAAAACGCTACAAGGCTAGAATGATATGGGCACATGAGTAGACAAATAGGCCAATGGAACAAAAGAAAGTCTGATGGCAGCCATTGAGTGAACAATCAGAACTTCTATTGTTGGATAGAAATCTAAAGAAATTCTTGACCATATGCATCAAGATACACACTGAAGTTTCAATAACACTATTAAAAGCAGCTGAAGCTAGAAATAGTCCACGCGTCCATTAATTGTGGATTAACTATATAGTAGCATGTTAATAAAACAGAATGTAATAGCATGAAAGAATAAAACAGCTATATGCACCAGAATAATCTCTCAATGTTGGAGAGAGTAGAATTACCATCATAAAAAATTCAATTATAGATAAAACAACATTATTGTTTATAGAGAAATATACAGATTATAAAACCAAAAAAGAACAAAATGATCACAAAAGTCCAAATAAATAGTTTACCTTTTAGAGAGGGAAATGTATTCTTAAAGGAGCACACAGGCTTTAAAGACATCATTCTATTTGATGGAATTATAACAAGTATTTTCTTTATCATTCTTTGAACATATGCATGTATTTGCTTAATTCACAGCAAACTTTTAAAGACTACTTTTAAAAGTTAAAACTATTAATAGCCCAATCTTACTTTCAAATGGTAATCAGTATTTACTTATTCATGATGACTTGAGTCAAGTAGACATCAGTATTCTCACAACTAAGAAGTATGAAGACGACATACCTTATATAGTCCAAAGCCAGGATCAATGAGACAAGCACGAGTTGATGTAGAAGGCTGACTGGAAGATCCCACCCTTGCAGCTTTCTTTACTTTAGGTGGACTATTAGAACAGGGTTTAGCCTGTATATCCGTCTGTTTAGATGTGCTAGGAAGATCAGAGTCTGGGCGAACTAGTAGCTGAATTATATCATTCAGTCCAACATTATAGTCAAATAAAGTATATCCATTTTCCAACTAGAAAAAAAAAGAAAAATATTTATTGAAATGTTTCTCTCAAAACAATTTTCCTACAGCTTCAGTTGACCAAATGTCCACACCAAACTATTGAAATAAAGTTCATAGCATGAAAACTTAGTGATCTTGAAACCATTCATACTGTCTTATGTTCTCTGATGTACCTTCTCTGGACCCCAATAAATTCTTAAGAACCACTCTACATTAACTAGAGAGAACTGCTAGTCATTAAATTTTTTTTAAAAAAGCATACCTGCGTCATCATGATTTCCCTACCCTCTCCCCACACCCAAAAAAAACCCCTCAACAACCACCACCACACCTCTACACTGATCTCACTAATTCTGTTTTTGGTTTAGTGTTAGAGACAGGTTTTGCTATATAACCCAGAATGGCCTCTAATTAAAGATCTTTCTACTCCAGTCTCATGAGTGCTGGCAGTACAGTTGTAATTAGCTTTCTCAACAAATATTTTAATGACTAGTGCCTGAATCCACTGGAAGGAAAAAATGTAAATTTTGAAAACAAGTTGTTTTATGACCTTGTGTTCATTGTGATTAAGTCAAATACGTTATATTTCTGAAACACTGTAAATTTTTCATGTTATCTTCCACCTACCTAAAGCTCTCTCTCTTTTTTTATTTTAAACAGTATCCTAAAGCTCTCTTAATTCTATGCAACTTCAAAGATTAAGTTTTATCAGGAAGTCTTCCAGGATGAACAGCAAATAAATTACCTTGCATAAATTGCCTATATTTTGAGATAACATGTTTTAAGTTGTAAGTCAAAGTGTGTTCTCTCAAAAAACAAATGTTTGTAGTCCTACTCCAGAGTAGGCTTAAGATGTAGTACAGTGGAAGTGCATCTACATAGTATGCACAAAGCCGTAGCTTCATGCCACCTCCTTCCACCCCCAAAATAATCCTACATCTGAATCTGACCTTACTTGGAAATAGGTTATTTAGAGGTAATCTGGGTACACATTTGACTGAAGAAATGCAAAAGTAGGGCCAATGCTTGCCGAATTCCAGCAACTGGGGGGAATCAGGTTCCAGGTCAGCTGGACCCCATCCCATCTCAATCAACAAGCCAGGTGTAATGGTGCACATCTTTGATTCTAGCTATGGAAGAGGTCATAGGAAGGTCTGCAGGTTAAGGCCTAGCTGTGCAAAAGCAAGAAAACGGGGGGAAGGGGGAAGCCAAGAGAGGGAGGGAGAGAGAAGAGAGGGAGAGAAGAAGAGAGAGAGAGAGAGAGAGAAAGGAAAACAAAAAAGTATTGGGGTGTATAGCTCAACAAGTGCAGCTAGAGGAAGGTTGAAGGCCTGAGTGCAAAGTAAAACAAAGGCAAAACCTATATCCTCCCAAAACGTATATGCTGAATTCTTAACTCCAACTGTTCTTCAAAAAGGGAATTAAGTTAAAATGAAGTCACTAAGGTGAGCCTCTAATCAAGTATGACTGGTGCTAAAATAAATGTGGACAGAGACAGACACAAAAATGCAAGGAAATTCTCCCATAGAGCTATAAGAGAACACCAGATGACATCTTGAATTCTAGCTCTAGAACAAAAACAAATTTCTGTGGTTTTAAGCTACTAAAGCATTTTGAAACTTTGTTATAATAGCACTTAGGTAACTAATTCTCCATTTTGTTTCTTTATAAAACACTGCTGGCTCTTTCACTATAGTTAAATAAGAAAACTGAGCTTAAAGATCAGGCTACCATTGCCCCAGAAACACTTACACTAGTCATTTTCTTCTCCTTATAATGTAATATTTAATCACCATTCACAACTATCTAAAACTACCCAGACTTTGTGAATTCAACCAAACAAAAAGTAACTCTCTCCTTTTATTATAAAGTCACATATGTCAGTGATTGTATATTTACAACCTACAAGTTACAAGCATTCACATTTATTAAGTAGAACAAGGGATCAAAAATGTTACAAACTGTCAGTAAAGGAATTAAATTAGGTATTATCTTACATTAGTTAGTTTGCCTAGGGGCTGAAAATGCAATTTAGGGTAATGGCAGAGTAACTGACTACTATAGGCACAGTCCTACAAAACATACAAAGATAGAGACATCATGCTTAGTCTAAATAAGCATAAGAAATATCCCAAGGGAGTAAGCAGATATGCTCTTAAATCAATAGGATGTCAATATAATCAGAAAAAAAAATCCAAAGAACTCTACTAATTCAGAATCCTGGAAGGGGAGGGGGGGAACAATAGCCAAAAGAACACCAATTCTGGAAGCAATGAAAAAAAAAAAAACCAATCTGATTAAACATTCAAACCAAGGAACACTGACAATTACAAGACAAAAAAAAAAAGTAGTATTTAGAGTAGAAAAAGATTCTATAATAGCTAGAGTATGCCCACAATAAAGATAGGAATAAACACTGGGCACTGGTGGCTCACGCCTGTAACTCTACCTACTCAGGAGGCTGAGATCTGAGTATTGGGGTTTGAAGCCAGAATAAACCACTCTGAAAAAGCCAGAAGTAGCACTGTGACTCAAGTGGTAGAGTATTAGCCTTGAGCACAAAGAGGCTCTGGGACAGCACCGAGACCCTAAATTCAAGCCCCAAGACTGAAGCGAGAGAGGGAGGAATAAAGATGAGCATAGTGGTTCAGGCCTGCAATTCCTGTATTTGGAAGGCTGTGGCAAGAGGATTGGTAGATAGTTCTAGCTGCCTGGGTTACAAGGTGAGACCATCTCCCACTTTCTTCCTTCCTTTCCTGTAGCAGTGGAGTTTGAACTCAGGATTTTGTGCTTGCTAGGAAGGTACTCTACCTACCACTGGAGCAATGTCCCCAGCCCTTTATGCTTTTTTTTTTTTTTTCAAATAGGGTCTCATGCTTTTTTCCCTTAGCCAGCCTCCACCAGCAATCCTCCCACCTCTGCCTCCCACTATCTGGAACTACACTTGCGAGCCACCATGCCCTGCCTTCACAAGCACAAGCATTTTTTCTATTAAGTCTGAGACCCAAGAGGCAGAGGAATCTTGGGGGACATTCCTACTCTCAACCCTTCTGACTAGTTTCTACAAAATGATAACCAAGAATAAATATTAAGTTGCTTTGAATGGTAGTTTTTCTAAACTTGATTTGACAGGAAAAGTATGCCTAAAGAGTAGAACCCTAAGCAATCAAGGTATGAAACCCTGTAATAAAAGCTGTAACTTGCCTAGAGTCAACCTTTCTTCACACTATCACATACTTTTTTCCTTTACATTATATGTTCCACTCTAGATTCTCGAAGATTTAGAGCTCAAAGTCCAATGAGGAGATACATACCTATAACCCCAGCACTTGGAAGACTGAGGCAGGTGGATCTCAATTTTGAGTCTAGCCCGGGCTATATAACAAGACCTTGTCTCAAAAAAAAAAAAAAAAATTAGTTGAGTGCCAGTGGCTTATGCCCATAATTCTAGATACTCAGGAAGCTGAGTTGATGGATCTCAGTTTGAAGCCAGTGGGGGCAGTAAAGTCTGAGACTCCATCTCCAAAACAACCAACAAAAAGCCAAACTAGAGGTATGGCTCAAGTTAGTGTCAGCTGTGAGTAAGCAAGCTACTGAGGCCTTGAATTCAAAAACCCTGGTCTCTGTCTCTCTCTGTGTATTTCTCTCTCTCTCTCTCACACACACACACACACACACAAAGGGATTTATCAACACGTTTTGGGGGGGAAAATCCACTTTCCAGTGTCTCAAACTCAACTTCCCTGACAAGAAAGTTCAAATGAGGTTTCCCTACTCTAACCAAAATGTCAGCCCTAAATTTCAAGTTTCTATTTTGATCCTCGTAAGTGGAATCAAGGGCTGAGAAATGGCTCAAAAATTACTTGCTACTTAGGAGGCTGAGATCCAAGGACAGAGGTTCAAATCTAGCCCAGCAGGAAAGTCCATGAGACTCTAATCTCAACCACCAGAAAACTGGAAGTGGCACTGTGGCTCCAAGTGGTAGAGCGCTATCCTTGAGTGAAAAAGCTCAGGCCCTGAGTTCAAGCATCCACACAAAGCCTAGTACCGCTGGGGGGGAAAAAAGTGGAGTCAAATTTGCAGCTTCTCAAACTAAATCTGCAGATAGATCACTTAGAGACTAAGTTAGAATATGGATTCTTCTTCAGCAGATAGATGTGTTGTGCCCATGCAAAACTAATGTTGCTGGTCCTAAGAACCCAGGAAAGAGTCTGAGTAGTAGTACTATCCTATAAACACTCATTTTAAAATTTGAATGTTCATCAAGATCTTGTGGGATCTTATTAACTATATACTTGGAATTTTTTTTTTTTTTGGGTCCGGTCGTGGGGCCTGAACTCTGGGCCTGGGCGCTGTCCCTCAGCTCTTCAGCTCAAGGTTAGTGCTCTACCTCTTGAGCCACAGCACCACTTCCGGCTTTTTTCTTTTTGCTTATGTGGTGCTGAGAAATCGAACCCAGGGCCTCAGGCATGCAAGGCAAGCACTCTACCACTGAGCCACCTTCCCAGCCCATACTTGGAATTCTTAAGTACACTTGAAATCTGAAATAAATATGTATAAGTCAGTCTAAGCAGAAGACTTAATAAACGGGGAAGGGAATGTCATTTCTTTTTTGTGTGTGCTGGTCCTGAGACTTGAGGGTCTGAGCACTGTCCTTGGACTTTTTGCTCAAGGCTAGCACTCTACCACTACTATCACTTGAGCCACAACTTCACTACTGGCTTTTTGGTGGTTAACTGGAGATAAGAGTCTCATTATGCGAGACCCTGGTGGCTCATGTAACCTTGCTACTCAGGAAGCTGAGTAGAAGAATTGCAGTTCAAAGCCAGCCTGGAAAAGCCAGCAGGAAAGTCTGTGAGGCTCTTAGCTCCAATTAGCCAGCAAACCAGAAGTGGAGCAGAAAAACTCAGGGACAGCGCCCAGGCCCTGAGTTCAAGCCCCATGATTGAACCCCCTCCCCCCCCCCACCAAAAAAAAGCCTCATGGCCTTTCTTGCCCAGGTTGGCCTCAAACAATTCTCAGCTCTCAAGCATTCTGAGTGAATAGGATTATAGCTATGAGCCACCAGCATCCAGGTTTGTTTGTGTGTGTGCGTGTAAAGTCCATGTGTCTTGCTATGTTACCAAGGGTAAGTTCAAAAGATACTGTTTCAACCTTCCAAGTAAGCTGGAAATAGCATAATGCCTTGTACCAATTAGTTTTATTTACAAATTTTTTATTTATGTATGCATGATGCTTTATTTAACATGTAGCAGTAAAATATCCTGAGAAAAGACTTTCCTTTTTCTTTTTTTGTCGGTCGTGGGGCCTGAACTCTGGGCCTGGGCGCTGTCCCTCAGTTTTTCAGTTCAAGGCTAGCTCTCTACCACTTGAGCCACAGCGCCACTTCCGGCATTTTTCTTTTTGCTTATGTGGTGCTGAGGAATCGAACCCAGGGTCTCAGGCATGCAAGGAAAGCACTCTACCACTGAGCCACCTTCCCAGCCCAGACTTTCCTTTTTCTAATGAGCACAAAGGTATTTTACAGGATAGTGTGACAATGAAGTAGTTGCCTGCTACAGGCACACTATACTCTAAAGATTATGGATCTCCAAAGACAAATAGAGATGCCACACTACTTGTCAGTTCATAAGGACCTGAACACCACTGGATATCTTCATTTTCTCTACGTCAATGGCTGGCATCAAAGTAGTAGGTTATCGACTGACAGGGGAAGAAGTACAAAGAAAGGTTGTACTCGAAAGTTTTCCCCAGAATCTGAAACTATGTTCCTGGTTTACTGAAATTTTACTTTGTAGCTCTGCATTTAATTCAGTCTTATAGCATTTCCTCAAGACATCCAGATGCACTATAGTTTGGAATATCAGATCACTAGACTTTATGAGTGCCATCAAGAAATATAGCCTCATTCTTCACTTCTATCTCTGGTTCTGGAGCCACCAAAGCATCCTAGAAATTTATGTACTATTATTACTTACTAGAAAATAAAATTCAGAGAACTCAGCTTTTCACCTGTGACCAAAAGGAAAAAAAGTTTTCTGCCACTTGAGGCACTGAAACACAAAACTATCTATTATTTAATACAGGTACAACTATGTCAAAGCAAAGCTTACAATCGAGTGGGACATCTCTTTTTGCAAGTCACAAATACTTGTGTTTTGTGCTGGATGCAAATATAAAACAACAATACCTGGATGGCTTTTTCCCATTGTAAATTTTCTTTTAAAGTATCTGGACAATCTTAGAAAGGTAAGCCTGTGAAAGGGAGAAAAATATTCCTTGCAAACTTTTTGCAGCGTGTAGGCTACTTCTACCTAATCAAAATGATCTCCGTTTATTTCAAACTGGAGCCAAACTGATCTATCAAGTGCAAGAAGCCAACTTTTCAATGGAATAAAAACCAAAAGACAACACACACACAAAGATAGGCCTTGGGTGTCTGTCTAGGCATGGTCCACTAGATTTATTGGTGGGACTGGAAAGATCGCAGACTGACCAGATCTTGGCAAGTATCATACAACTATCGGAGATGCTCACAATCACACGCACAGCTGAAAGACTTTCAGCCTCCAAGTTACTTCTGGCCACGCTACAGTGCCGTTTAAAAAGCCTGAATACGGAGAATACCCGAAAGTGAGTGGTAAGAAGAGCCCTCGGGGAATGAACCACAGCCCGAGAAACGGCAGTGTAAACCTAGCCCCGGGTTACATCAATCGCTCCACTAGCCCAGGTTTCTGGCACATCCAAGACTGATGCCACCAATGTAGGCTGCACAGCGAAAGGAGAAGGGACCCAAATGTTCAGAAAATCCTTATCCAAGCGTGCCCAGATCCTTCCAGGTTGTGTCAGAGGGAGCGATGTCATACTTTCCATGTCCAACCTGGGTACGAAGACACGATGCGGACCCTAGCGAAGTCGGGAGAAGCCAGCTCGCGCCTCCCGCGCTGTGGCATGGCTGCCAGCAGCGCCCGCTGCCCTCCCCACTCTCCAAGGCCTCCCGAGCGCGGGAAGCCAGGAGCCCGGAGCAAGCTGAGCCTGAGGCCGCTGTCCCACTGGATAAACAACGGCAAGGTCTCCACGTCCCGGGCTGCCCTCCCCGCGCGACCCACCAGGCGCACCTGTAGTCGCGCCCTCCCCCTCAGCCCGTCCCCACCACCACACACCGCAGGCCCGGGCCCCGCACCCCTGCCCACCCGAGGCGGAGCCCGCGCGCGCGTCGCGTCCGGCCTCAGGCCCACGCATCCCGAGGCGGCGCCCAGGGGGCTCCCGCCCGGAGCTTCGCAAGGGGCCAGGCGGGTGCGCTTCACCTGTTTGCCCCGGTAGAAGAGACGCTGGCACTCGGGCCGCACGTCGAACAGCGCCCAGACCCGCTCGCGTAGCTCCTCAATGGTGGCTTTGCGAGAGACGTCCTCGATGGTGCGCGTCTGGGAGCCGTCGATGGTGCGGACCTGGATCCACATCTTGGTACCAGGAGAGGGAGGCCGGGCTCGCCTTTGTCTCCCCCGGTGCTCGGG